>NC_139623.1:65936324-66106324 GCF_964638095.1 Poromitra crassiceps
TGGGCAAAACAATCATCTATACTTTAATATGTATAGTTAATATACATAATAACCCCTAATAATAATAATATAATAATTAGAATAATAGTAGATAATAATTAGAATAATAATAATAGAATAATAATATAAATAATAAGTTAATATAACCAAATCTCAGAAAATATCTTGTAAAATACATCTTACAAACTACATTGCAAATGCATTACTTGCTTTGCTTAACCAATTTACCAATTTAATTTACCACAATATTTATGACTTGTGATCATCACACATTGCTATTACACATTATTTATGTAGCATAACACGTCTTGTGCAACATAACATGCTGACACCACTTGTCATAAACTGTTTACTGTTTAAACATTGATTCTAAGCCTGACAAAAACAATGATGGCGCCAAAATAATAATAATAAACAAAACATCCATGATTAATAACAGACTAGCAAACACATGATATAACGATGTTATAAGATGTCATTGTTGTTGATTCTTTTTTATTTCTTTGAGCAGCACTTTTCACCCAAGAATTTGCACAGGCCTTCATCGCTCAAAAAGACATGTAACACTCTTCGGCATTACAAAAACCATCAATCAGTCTGGTCTTAGACCTCTTAAACCGCCTCTCTCGGTTAAGCTTGCGTGTCTTTTCCGTAGCCTTTCTGGGCCTGCGTATGTCGCGAGATGAAAGCCTGTGTAGGTCACTAGATGGAAGCCTACGCAGCACCACTAGCGGTCTCATTCCGAGCTGACCCCTCTCATCGTCCGTTGTCTGTCGTTTTCGTTCTGCCTTTAACGCCACCACAGAGCTGTTTGATGTCTCATCCTCTGCTTCCTGCCTTTCTTGGTCTTGGTCAGCGCCCAAGTTCCATTCACACTCTGGACAGATAGTGCGCACCCCGCAGACGACGCACGCGCCTGTCCAGCCTCTGCCGACCGTCAGATCATCATATAGGTCCCATAACGTCTCGTACATTTTCATAGGGCGTTCTGTTACGCCACTCCTCCACCTTGGCGTTGGCATACCTGAGGGCTGGTGAGTCTTCTTTGATGTCTCATCCTCTGCTTCCTGCCTTTCTTGGTCTTGGTCACCGCCCAAGTTCCCTTCACACTCTGGACAGATAGTGCGCATCCCGCAGACGACGCACGCCCCTGTCCACCCTCTGCCTACCCTCAGATCATCATATAGGTCCCATACCGTCTCGTACACTTTCATGGGGCGTTCTGTTACGCCACTCCTCCACCTTGGCGTTGACATACCTGTGGGCTGGTGAGTCTTCTCGCGAGGTTGATGAGGCGAGGGTGGGCTCTGTGCATTCTCGTCGATTGACAGTGGGCTGTTGATGGTGAAGGGCATGGGCGTGTCTGAATCTTCTTCTTCTTCCTGCTCCTCGTACTCTGCAATCCAGGTTAGAAGTGTTTGGTCGCTGGGCTGCACATCCGAATCCAGCCATGTGTAATGAATGTTGTTGTTGTTGTTGTTGATGGTGGCGTCAGGGGGCGTGACAGATTCCTCTTCTTCCTGGGTCACGTGTTGTTCGGTGGTCTCCGGCTCCGCCTCTAACCAAGTTAAAAGTGTTTGGTCCCCGAGCGTTATGCTCTTATTCAACGATGAAACAGGTGATGCTGCTGCTGCTGCTGAAGGTTGACATCCGTCGAGCGTAGGATTCAGAGCGCAGATGTCGGGGTCCGTCAGCAGTCTTTAAAAACAAAGAGAAAAATAGCGTTGGATATAGGCCTATCTCAAAATATATATATATATATATATATATATATTGATGGATTTATAGGTGAAATATGTTTGTACTCACATATGCTCGATGAAATCAATAGCCGTCTGTGTAGGATTTGATAGATGATAACCAAGTGGTTTTTCTCTGTATTGACGGCTGTCTGTCTTCGTTGGGGGGCTCCCCAGGGGTTGTTGATGAAATAACAGATGTCCCGTGTGAGAATACGTCCTGAGGGAAAAAAAAACAGCATTTCAAAAACGGGCAGAAGTAGGCTATGTTTACCCTAGCCCCATTTTTCTAAACAAACTCTTTATGTAAACAAACAATGTTTCATTCTCACCCGGTAGGCCTGTTGGTTATATCAACTAACATGGACCCTCGATTTTGGCTGTTTCTGCTCTGACGGTCCCCGTCTGCACAAATGCATAACAACAAATATTATAGTATACAGATAGATATGATGATGGTGATGATGATGATGATGATAGTGTTGTTGATGAATATCAAAAATATATACCATATTCTTCTGGGCGCTTGCTGGTCCTAGGGTCTGCTAGCTTGGTATCCGGATTATAGCTGTAAAAAGCTGTTTTATTGATGTTTTTGTTAATATAACAATGCACAAAACGAGACAATGGATCTTAATTATATGTATATTAGATGGATAGTCTAATTAAACAATATTAAAACCAAAAATCCATTCTCACCGTTGAAATCCATCGGTAACTGTACAGCTAGCCCCGCTGATCTTAGAGAAAAATAGCTGAGCCGATGTTGAATGAGCTGGCGGCGCGTTGTTCTCCGGCTGGTTGTTGACGCGATGGTCGCAAAAACTGACACAGAGACTGTGAGTCGTTGTCTTTGCCCTGCAGCCATGATGACTTTATAAAAGAAGAGGGGGCATCCTGTCATTGCATCATCGAGGGGTGGGGGTCCATCGGTCGTGAGTTAGATGCGTAATGGGTGAGATAGAGATTGATTGAGATTGCCCAAAATGTATTTGGGACATTTAGCGCCTACTTGCTAAATGGGCCTAATTACATTTGCCCTTGGTCAAAAACATCATATGATGTTGCTGGGTGAGAATTAAATTCGTGACGGCCCCTTTCAACACCACATCGAATGGAAATACTAATTTCTTTTTTTACAGATGTGGAGTGGAGAGCGTGCTCGCATATGCCTTCCTTGGCTGATACGGCAGTTGCACAGTTCAGGACAGTAAACCACTCCACAACATCATCAAAAACAGCAGGAAAAAATAATCAGGACGCAGCTTCCCCCCCTTGTCGATACATACAACATCCGCTGCCTTAATAGGGCTAAAAACATTCTCAGAGACACTACTCCCTCGGTCATCACCTGTTCACCCTCCTTCCTCCCGGTAGGCGATACAGATCACTCAAAAACACACACATCCAGACTCCAGAACTCTTTTTACCCAAAGGCCGTCACACTACTCATCAAATCACTTTCCTAATAACCACTCATCCATTCCTCACGTCATTATTATTATTATATACTGTAAATTATCATACCACTGTCATTATTAATAGATACTATAGATTATTACACTGCGGGTATTATCATGAACTATATTATTATATTATTATCATACCTCAAACTAATTAAATAATTATTAAATAATTATGTATGTCATACTATTGCCATTTATCATAGACTTTATTATTACTATATACTATTTATCATACTGTTGCTACTATTAATAGTCGTTGTCTATATATATATATATATTGTGGTGCCTGGTGAATTGCTTTGTTGAAATGTTATTTAATTGGTGATTGTATTGTATTGTACTGAATGGTTGCACGATGGGGAGCCTGGACTGTGTCAATGTGTCATGTTTGCCTGTGAATTTATGGGTGCGTGTGTTTGTGGCTGGCGGTGAATGGTTAGAAATTGGTTACATGACAAATCTAACCCTGTCAAAGTTGAATTAAGCTATGTTATTTAGAATGGTACTATTATTGTCGCTAATATTGTAACAATAGTCACAGTGTCTGAAATCCCTCATCTATAGGCTTGTAAGGAGAGGAGAAGAGAGGAGAGGAGAAGATTCAAGATTCAAGATTTTTATTGTCACTCCATGGTACAAGTATCACGTCTGAAATTATTGTGCTGTGGACTACGTTTACAACATAGTACAAATATAGCAAGGCATGAGTGCAAAAACAATAAGCAATAAGGCAATATAGTGATAAGACAAGTCCGAGACAGTGGCATATTCACTGCACATAGGTGCACATGTCATGTGCATACATTAGACGTGTTTAAACATTTTAAATTCGACGTATTTGACATATAGGTGCAAATAGCATGTATCTTATTAGACATACAATTAAACATTAGACATACAATTAAACATTAGACATACGTAATGGTAGCAGCTGCAGTGCGGTACGGTACGGCTACTACACTATTTGTGTATGTTAAGCAAGAAGAGAGGAGAGGCAAAGTTGAATTAAGTTGTAATACATACAACAAACATATTGTAAGTGTGATATACATTTTAATTTTATAGCAATTGTATTACAAAGATTATTATTATTATATTATTATATATTATTATATAATAATAACCAATATTGTGTGGAGGACTAGTTAGTTACTATTAATAGTTAGTAACTATTAAAATAATCATATAAAATACGAAAAATAAAAACAATGGGTTTGTTGGGTTGCTAAGATGTTTGTTCACGTTCCAAGATTCATATTCAATCCATATTTTGAAATAATACCCGTAGGTCGCGGATATCCTGGGTCTGGGGTGTCACAAGAGAAGGGGTTGTTCATCTTACATCCTACATAGGATTGTAGCAAGCCATTTGATTAGCAGCATTTCAGGCAGAGAACTGCATTTAGAACATGTTAACTCATGTCACCTATGGTGCCAACATTTTACAACGTAAAGCAATGTAGTTCACACGGGTACAAACTCTAGTAGTCATCACATAACATTGCAGATAACTAATATCGCATAGCACATAAGTAA
Source organism: Poromitra crassiceps (assembly GCF_964638095.1). Lineage (NCBI taxonomy): Eukaryota > Metazoa > Chordata > Actinopteri > Beryciformes > Melamphaidae > Poromitra > Poromitra crassiceps. The sequence continues at coordinate 65,941,066 of NC_139623.1, forward strand.
TCTCCAAAAACACAGTGTTGAAACACACTAGTGTATGCTGGGAAACTCTGCTCTCGTTGAGAGACGTGCAAATGGCATAGTCATACACCATAGTCTGTATTCAATCGTTTTCAATTCAATTGGAAAACAGTCTGTAGCTATTCAATCCACCTCAATCTGTATTAATCAAATTTAATTCATTCCGCCAATCAGACAATATCAAAATTATCATGGTGATGTCACAATTGGATCCGGAGTGGGAAAAACATGGGGAAGAATCTGAGATGGTGAAACTGGAATGTTTCAGTGTGTCATGTTTACCTGTGAATTTGTGGGTGCGTGTGTTTGTGGCTGGCTGTGAATATGTCTGTGTGTGTGTGTGTGATTGGGTGGGTGGGTGGGTGTGTGTGTGTGTGTGTGTGTGTGTGTGTGTGTGTGTGTGTGTGTGTGTGTGTTGTGTGTGTGTTGCCCGGATGGAATCTACAGAATAGCCTGGGAATACATTAGTAGGCTATACATTAGTAGGCTATACTAGCTAAGATAGCCTGCACAACATGCAATTATGGAATATTTGAATGCTGGACAAAAAATATAGGCTATTAGGCCGGTGGCCTTGATGGGCCTTGACAGGCACGCAAAGGATCGGGGGCATGGGGTGAAAAAACTGTGCGCTCACTCCTCGTTCTTACATCGTTTTCAGCAGTAGCTATTCATAGCTTTCAAGGGGTTGTTACGTGCTGCCGGGAACGCCCACCTGACGGTCAAAAAACAAACAAGTTTATTTAAAACGGAAGTGATTGTGAAATCGACAGAACACCGGCCATGGTAATAGACAAATAAAACGTGTGGGGATGGGGTGGGATGGGGTGGGAGGGGGAACCTGGGGGTGGGGGGTGAGTCAGAGAAAACATCAACAAGCAGAGGAATCTGTCGTTGGTGGTGGGGGTGAGATTGTGAAACACCAGTGAGCAGAGGAATCTGTAGGCTAGTTTCAGTTCCTAAAATGGGCCAAATCGCATTTGGCCGAGATCAAAAAGCGTGATGCGGGGAGAAAGAGATTGAGTGAGTTTGCCTAAATTGTATTTGAGCCATTTAGCAACTATTTGCTAAATGGGCCTAATTACATTTGCCTGTGGTCAAAACTTTGCCCGTGGTCAAAAACATCATATGATGTTGCAACGCTCTGCTGATAGGGGGGCTGATAATTAAATCGCGGAAAAAAAACAAAAAAAACAAGACTGGTCAAAGTGATATGGAGGAAATGCATAGAGTGTACTTTGGAGAAGTGCTGGATTAAACACTTTTCACAAGAAAGTGTTTTAAACACAGGGCGAAATGCATAGAGTGTACTTTGGAGAAGTGCTGGATTAAACACTTTTCACAAGAAAGTGTTTTAAACACAGGGCGAAATGCATAGAGTGTACTTTGGAGAAGTGCTGGATTAAACACTTTTCACAAGAAAGTGTTTTAAACACAGGGCGAAATGCAGAAGTGTACTTTGAGAAGAAGTGAAATAAACACTTTCCACAAGAAAGTGATTTAAACACAGGTTAAAATACAGAGGAACTAGCGAAATAAACACTTTCCACAAGAAAGAAGCCACGCCCCTTTGATGACGTAGGGTGTCCTAAACACGCCCCCTCGATTTTGGCGTTTTTGAAAAGTGGGGGTGGTGCAGGTATACTAACTAACTACTAACCAGGCTCTCTGAGGCACGTGCCAAATACTGTATTCCTGGAATGTAAGTTTAATGAGCCAGTTACATTTCTTTGCATTCTTAGATATTAACGTTTGCTTTATTTTGTATGTTACATACAATTGGCCAAGTCAGTAGTTACTTTATGGGCTAGAAAATCTGCCAGATTACAGACACTAGGCGCCATTTTCTCCTTCATTTGGAGGAGAAAATTATCATGGAATGAAGATTGATTGACAGCTGCCATGTCGTGATATGATTGGTTGAAATGGGGTAGAAATTTGATAGTACTATCATGTGACGTCAGCAAACTGTAGATTACTGTTATGAATGAAATCTTGAAAAATGAACTGTTGATGTGAAAAAGTGTAAAAAACGAAAGAGATTAGATTTTTGTGATTTTCTTTTTGGCATACATTATTAAATAGGTCCACTGAATACCCAGGTAATTGAACTAAAATAAAAGAAAAGTCATTTTTGGGTTCAGCTCGACTTTAAGGTTAGGGTTAGGGTTAGGGTTAGGGTTAAGGTTAGGCTTAAGGTTATGGTTTGGGTTACAGTAAATAACCAAAACGTTAAATGTGACTCACGGTTGAAAGGTAGACTTTGGAAATGCTGTGACCATGACTGGGAATTGAACACAGCCCTCCAGTGTGAAAGGGAAGTGATTAGGGATGTCACAATATATCGTCCCACGATATATCGCGATATCAAAACGTGACAATATGTATCGTTGAGATGAAATCTCATATCGCGAGAAAAAGAAGCTGAACATGGTGGCACTGATCTGCATCTGATTGCATGCTCGCTCTCCTTTTCATTGCTTTGTTTGAACAGACGAGGGACGTTACAGACACGGAGGATGAAAATGGTGAAATTACTCAAATTAGCGTGGATGATGCCCCCTCAACTTACAAATCGATCACAAAAGAATATTGTTAAAATATCGTATCGTTATCGTGAACCCAATATCTTTCGTATCGTATCGTGAACTGAGTGTATCATGACACCCCTAGAAGTGATTATAGCATTATATTACATATCTGCTATTACCCTCCATCCACCCCCAAAACAAACAACACCATTTCTAGTTGGGTTTCCATCCACCTGTTTTTATGCTAATTTTCAAATTGCACATTAAAGTCCTGAGTGGAAACTCGAAATTCGAAGAAAGTTTGAAACCTCCAAATATCGCAAAAAAGTGTTCATGCTTGAGGGAAATGGAAAAGTTGGCTGTATCAATAAAAGTAAAATGCAATAAGTGCAGTGGAAACAAGCTTTAGTGAATCTCTCATCGCCTCTCCATTCCCCTAACCACGCATTTTGATGTTGACATGTCGGCGTAGCCTACACTAAATAGGGCTACACTTGTAAGGTAAATGATGGTAAATAAGCAGCACAATTTTGAGACCACTGTGGTGTGTTTAAACAGAAAAAGACTGGGATTAATGTTAATGTGACTCACTTCTAGAATTGCTCCGTGCATGGATTTTAACGTTGCCTGCCAAGTTGCACCTGGTAATCCAGATATGGCATTTTATGGTCAATGTACCTTTGTAGATGATCAAGAAACTTTAAATTAATAACGTTAGATATGTTTAATACAGCTTGGTTGCTGCGTGTACTGTATCGGGTAGCAGCAGATCAGCAGAGGCAGACAGCTTCAAACCAGGTGATTGACAGCTCTATATTCGCGTAATAGCAGTGGGTGGAAACGCACATTATTTCGCATTTTATTTTGCAGATTTTCAGAAACATTTGGATATAAACGCAACTACTGTCCACTGCGCTATTTCAATAGCAGACTATGACGGGTATAACGTTGATATACACGTATTTAGAAATGTGATATGCCCCCCGAGACTGATTATTGGGAAGAAAAAAAGTTGATAGTCTTGTCGTTTCCTTTCTCCTTTTTTCAGCAGAAGAATGAATCTTATCTCTAAATGGACCCGCACCATACCCACCCCCCCCCCCCCCCGCCCCCGCCCCTGCCTCCGCCAAAGCCTTCATTTGACAAAAGGAGCGTCTGTCCTTAGCACCAAACGGCAGTTACTCTGCCTCTGTATTCACACAGCATATTTATTCACAGTAAATCCACAATGATTCAGGAGAGCAGGCTGAAGGTGATTCTGCTGCATCATGCTCACTTTCTATCCCCTGAAACCATGGAAGTTTGTTGGGATGGATTTTCTTTTCATATCAAGGGCCGCTAATTTAGTCCGGGCCACGGACCCCCATTTGCTGACATTTTGTCTCTCGGACCAAAATATTGAGAATACTCTTATTGTCACATATGATTTGGTCTGTTTGTAGGTATATAGATAACTGTGAAACTATGATGATTATTCTGCATTCTCTAATTGTCTTAACTTCTTGTAGGGTTAACAGTTCATCAATTTGTTGGGGGACCTCCTCAAAGACAGGGCGCGGGAAGTACGGGTGCTGCAGGTGCTGCAGCACCCCCTAGTGGCAAGATGATTTTTTTTTTTTTTTTTTTACAAATGTAATTCAAAATATTTTGCAGTGCACTATGTTCCTTTCCTGTTTGGGAATGTTTAGGGAAATTATTGCATTATTGATATACTGAAAATGTAGCCTATTTAAATAGAATTATCAACAATAACAATCAAGGAAGTTACATGCTTGTAGGCTAGAGAAGAAGAAGAAGCGCGCATGCGCGCACATGTGTTGAACCAACCAACAACCAATACGAATTGTTTAATCTGGCAATAAAGAAATGTGAACTTGACATGCTATTTTACTCAAAAATGCACCTCCCACTATACAGCAAAGAGAGGAGTCAATGTTTCTTGATATATGCCATTCACATCAGAATAATTAGTCTAGTCATTAAGTTTGCTGATAATATTTCTATTATGTTAACACATTCACTGCCAACAGTTTATCCAATACAGTAGGTAGCTTCTGCCAATGGGTTTTTTTGAGGATTCTGGCTCATCTTTCAAGAGCCGAGGATTATTTTCTGCTAGGACTTTGTGAACACAAAATATCTCAAAAGAACTAATAGAATGTGTGCTTTCTCTGTCTAAAAGAGTTAGTTTTTATCATGTTCTGTTATGTAGGCATTAGCAGTTGAATACAGCATGGTTTCAGCGTCTGAGAAGGAAAGCTGAGATAAATCCATTTTTGTGAAATTCGATAGAACAGGCAGAACAGTCACTTTAACCATTTATTTTTGGCATTAGTGAGACATCAGACATCTAAACAATAGTTCTGAACAGTAATTTCCTCCAATATAACAGCACCCCCACAGCACCCCGCAAACTCCTCCCTCCGTGGGTGTGTCTCTGGTGGCTCTGCAGCGTGTGTCACAGGCGAGTATCTGCTGCCTGTCTGTGCTGCCTGGCGGATGCTCATCGGGCGAGTCTGGATCGGGCTCGCTCCTTTCTGGGGTTTCGGTTGTGAGCTGGGATGAAGCTGCATGCGATTCTGGGCTTTCTGCTGCGTGTTTCAAAGTGTTTGAAAGAGTCTATTTTTGGAATCCCCCACCGTTGTGCGCCAGCTCCCAGCGCGAAAGCGTTTTCGCCAAACCATTCTCATGAGAATGGTTTCCTCATGCTTTTTCCTGCTGTTTTTACTCGACTTTCTCTAATCTGGAGAGCACTGTCGCCACTTAATGGGTCGGTAAAATAGGTTATACACATTCAATAGCTCCCATATTTTTATAGGAGATGTAAAAGGGTTTGATCCACGTCCCACCGTCAATTTTTTTTTTTTTTTTTTTGACGAGTTAACTCGTCGACGGCAGTCAACGGTTGGTTTCTGTTTGACGAGTTAACTCGTCGACGGCAGTGAACGTGTTAAGTCTGTGTCATGTTAACTGGTGTATTCAGAGCAAATAGGGAGATATAGCGCATTATCATCATGCTATTATCCCTCTTTGCTCTGAATGAGTGAGAAAAGGAGAAAATACTGAATAATTACATCACAACAGTATCCTAATGTTAATTTAAAATGAGATATTCCTCTAAATATGGCAAAAAAATGTAAAAAAAAACTTCCTCCCAGCACCCCCTGCTTAAAGTGACTTCCAGCGGCCCTGCTCAAAGACCCCCAAGTTGAGAACCACTGGTTTAATCAGAATCAGAATCAGAATCAGAATCAGAAAGACTTTTATGATCCCCGGGGGGAAATTGGGAAAAAAATCATGTTTCAGAACTAGAAAGGCCAATGGAAGGCTAACGGCCGGGACACACATCTTGCATCTGCTGTGCGTCTGCGTGGCATTACCTGTTGATTTTCATTTCGGCGCCCATGTTAACAGGTTACAGCGCCCACACCACCGGCATGAGACATGTATCTCAGGCGCGTGTCTTGCGAGGCGTGAGACGCGCGTCATCTAGAGCAGCGTTTCTCAACTGGTGGGTCGTGACCCAAAAGTGGGTCGCGGGGCCGTTTTGATTGGGTCGCGGACATTGGCCAAATTTTTTTTTTTTTTTTTTTTTTCATATTTCATTTGAGTTAAATTCAGATGATTGAAACTGGATTAGCCTGACCAGTTTTACTTGTTTAACAAGCTGAAGCATATGCTCTGCCTGTAATTCAAGAGAAGTCTGCCTTTTCATTTCATATTTAATTTTAGTTCAATTCAGATGATTGAAACTGGATTAGCATGGTCCCAGTTTAATTAAAAGTTATGACCAGTTTAACTAAAAAGCATATAGCCTGCCTGTGATTCCTTTTTATTTCATATTAGTTAAATTCAGACTACTGAAACTGGATTAGCATGACCAGGTTAACTTGTTTTATTATTATTATTAACTTGTTTAAAAACATATAGGCATGTAATTCAAGATAAGTCTGCCTTTTATTTCATATTTCATAGAGTTCAAATAAGGCTTTCTGAGCATGACCAGTTTGACTTGTTTAAATTTAAAAACATATAGGCCTGTAATTCAAGTCTGCCTTATTTCAATTGGTTTTTAGCCCTAGTTGCACTTCTGTTGCACTTTTTGTTCATTTGAGGTTTATAACAGTGCATGAAGGCATTGTGTATTAAATTAATGCGCTATTTTTTGTGCAATAAATTTGAGTGGTTTAAAAAAAAATCTGAAATTTGGGTCGCGACTTCATGACAAGGAAAATAGTGGGTCCTGAGGCTACACCAGTTGAGAACCACTGATCTAGAGAATAGAAGCGACGCGTATTTTTTCTGCTTACCGCGCGCGTGTCTCTAGCGTGTCTCTACACAAATAGACATTAAAATGATATTTTACAGGGGCAGCCACAGCCAATCAAGGCTCGTTTTGATTTGAGACGGGAGGATGAGCTCACAGCTGCAGTTCTCCTGCCCTCTGAAAACCACATACAGTACATAGGCTACAACGTGGCTTCGTTCCTCCCCTCCCCACACACACACACATACACACACACACACACACACACACACACACACACACAAATCAATACTGCCTCGATTATGAAGTGAGCCCAAGCGATCTTCGGTTAAAATCATCATTGTATTGTTTAGCCTATAGCTAATTTAATAAAAGGTAAACTCTATAGGAAGAGAGTTGGCAGACAGACAGCAGCGCAGCAGCTGCAACGCAGCAGCCATGTTGCCTGTGTGGATGCCGCGGGCGTGCCAGCAGCAGCCCCCACGCCACGCACACGCACTAGGTAGGTAGACGCAAGATGTGTGTCCCGGCCGTAACACTGGCTTGTATTCACCTTATGTAGCCATGCCATTTGAGCTGGTTGTGTGGCCGTATCAAAACTTCCGGCTAAGAATAAAATAAAAAATGGCTGCGCTGCTCCAATATCATCTAACTCGCAAACGGCAATGTCTAAGAATGCAACGCCATGTAACTGGCTCGTTAAGTCTCGCATTCCAGGGAATTACGTTAACGTCTGCGGTAGGGTCAAAGTAGTAGGCTACATTCTTTATTTTACCCCTTCACTGTCCGCTCCAAAAACAACTCTCTTATTTTGCGGTGTGACCGCCAGAAGTGTTAAAAGGACCCGGAAGAATTTGGCCCACTGTAAGGTCTGAACATAAGGTGAATACTCATGTGTCTGAAATTCATTTTTTGACTTTCACTTAATAATAATAATTAACTACAAAGCACCCTTTGGGCATTCCTAACTTTTCCCCCAAACTCACCCCTGACCTCTTCAGCCCTGATCCTCTGTCCCCTCGGTGCCGCGTCTATGTGCCGACAGACCGCAGTGCCGACAGTCCGCAATGCCGATAGCCCACAAGCAGAACCAGCTGAGCGAGGCGGTGTGCAGCGTGTCGGGGGACCGGCTGGAGCTAACCTCTCCCAGCTCCCACACCTAAACCTAACCGCTCCCAGCCCCCATGCCTAAACCTAACCTCTCCCAGCCCCCACGCCTAAACCTAACTTCTCCCACCCCCCATGCCTAAACCTAACCTCCCGCAGACCCTAACCCACCTAACCTCTCCCACCCCCCACGCCTAAACCTAACCTTTAGGCGTTAGCCAGCAGATACAGGAGCAACCGCTACAAGCTCTCCTTCCTCCCTACCTCGATTACACTTCTTAACAAACAGCCTGCCCTTCCCCCCAGGCTGTAGTAACCCATAGTTTGTAGGTGGAGGCACTTTACGTAGGAACGGTAATCTTAGCCCCATGTTTTACCTTCCTATTTTATTTCTTTTACTTTTCATTTAATCTTATTTTAATGTTTTATTCTTTTATTCTTTTACTCTTTTATTCTTTTATTCTTTTATCCATTATCCCACTGCTGGTTTTATTGTTTATTGTTGATTTTATATTCTTTTACCTACGGGTATGTATGATTTAAACAAATTGTGCAATAGGGCTGTGCAATTTCATGTCTCAGTTGACATCTCCCCACTGTGTCCTAGTGCAATGCTGTGTCTGTCCTGTTTGTGTTTACTTGTGTTTTTGTAATGCCGGATGTGGCTATGCGCACTTTTTGCCCAAGACAAATTTCCCTTCTGGGACAATAAAGTTTATCTCATCTCATCATCTCAACCTCCCCCAGACCCTAACCCTAAACCTAACCTCTCCCAGCCCCCACGCCTAAACCTAACGTTGGCATTGCGGGCTGTCGGCACTGCGGGTGGTCGCCATAGCGGGTGGACCCCGTCCCCTCACCCCAGGGACGTTTGAACTCTTGGGGCCATTTTCTGTGAGGGGGTGCTCCGCAGATACTCAAGTGACATCATCAATGACATGGGTCATCAATGGGTAGCAGGGAAGGGATGCTGATGGCGTTGCAATGGCACTGTGAGTCTGAAGGCCTAAAATATAAAATATTGCTGTACTGCCCCCCATGGGTTTTGGCGAATTTTGGAGGCAATCAGAGCAGCAGTGCACCAACTCCGGCCGGACAAACAGACAGCTCTCCAATTATAGTAGTAAGATGTGATTGACTAAACAGATGTTCTAGTCATAAATTATTGTGATTCTCACTGAACAATTTAGAAATGCTCTTGGTACAGTATTATCCTTGCCCATGATGTCACATTTCCAAATATTGTCCCAGGCTGACAGGCTTTCGATGGCTAAAAGGCTTGGTAAGGTGGTCATGGTTAGGCCATGCACTTTTACGCACAGGTGCAGGGAAGTTGCCTCACCCTAAAGCCCAATTTATGCTTCGTCTGCCGACACTTTTGAAACCGTCGCCGACAGAAATGAGGACTTGAGTCGACACTTTCAAGTGTCTGCGAGCAGTGTCTGCTACCTGGTGAAATGTCTACTGTCTCTGACTACGTCATAGTATCACGCAAGTCTGATTGGCTATATAGACGGCACGAGCTTGACTTCCTTGTTTTGGTTTTCACTCGATTGAAATGAATGAACATGTCCCCGCTATTTTTATCAGCCTGTCCTTGATGTATGACTTCATGAAAATCACAAAGAACATTGTGCATTTCCCAGAGCGAGAGGAGGTGAGTTGTGTGTCGTTTATATGCGGCTGCAGTCAAGTACGTTACATCTTGCCTCCGAGGTGGTTTCACTGGTGCCATTTCCTCTCTTGCCGTGGCTGTCTGCAGCACTATAGTGTTCGGGTGTCACGTGACCGTTGAACGAGGCGAACATTCACTGAAGTATAAATACACAACACGTTCTCATTCCGAGCGACCCATGAAACGACTTGGGCTTTCTGACTAAACTCCAATGTAAACCCATGGAAGTAATCTTTGACGTTCATGGCAACTGCTCCCCCATTAGTCAACTGTTCCCCCATTAGGGTCTGGGGGGAGGTTAGGTTTAGGCGTGGGGGGTGGGAGAGGTTAGGTTTAGGGTTAGGGTCTGGGGGAGGTTAGGTTTAGGCATGGGGGTTGGGAGAGGTTAGGTTTAGGGTTAGGGTCTGGGGGAGGTTAGGGTTAGGGTCTGGGGGAGGTTAGGTTTAGGCGTGGGGGCTGGGAGAGGTTAGCTCCTCCCCCCAGACCCTAATGGGGGAGCAGTTGACTAATGGGGGAGCAGTTGCCATGAACGTCAAAGATTACTTCCATGGGTTTACATTGGGGTTTAGTCGGAAAGCCCAAGTCGTTTCATGGGTCGCTCAAGGGTACCATGTTAGTAACAAGCGACGCACAAAGGACGGGACAAAGCGTCAATATGCTACGCGCTCGGAGTGAGAATGGGTTGAAATACAACACCATGAGCGACACTTTCTTTTTCGTCTGCGACCATGTGCTGAGCGACACTTTCTAATAAGTATAAATTAAGCTTGACTGTCCTCAGATTTGGAATCAGGATCAGATTTGTTGTATTGCCAGGCAGATGGATGGTAGCAACAATAACAACACTATCAAATTAAGCAATAGCCCCAAGAGGCCGTGGTTATGATGTGAGAATAGCTAAGGGGCGTTGTTAGGCACGATGCAGAGTGGAATTTAGACGCAAATGCAGCAGTGTAGTAATACTATGTGAGTGTTTAGAGAGTATTTTCTAAAATAATGGTTTTCTAAAATGCACAACAACCACACAGAAGCAGCATAAATCAACAAACAACACATAGCACAGAAAGTGGTTGGTGCCTACGTTCAATCTAATAATAGTCTTAATCGTGGTCATTCTTATTATTATACAATCCATATAGGATAGTGCAGGATGCAGAAATGCAGCTACTTCAAATGAATGATATAATAGGAGCTTGTAAAAAAAGACTCTTACAAGAAAATGGTTATCACAACTTTACGTGCATTGATGGAAATTACAATGCGCATCTACAAAATGTAGAAGATAAGAGCATTTGTTAATCATAAATTGGAACAATCAAGGACATGTATGTTATATGGTTAATACTCCTGTCAGTGCCCTGACAAACTTGACTTGAAACTTGACTTGACCAAGGCACTGGCAAAAGAACTGGAATTGGTCCCCGGGGGGCGGGGCGGGGCTGCACTGTGGCTGCCCACTGCTCCTCATTCTAAGTCCGTATAGGATGGGTCAAATGAAGAGGATGGCTTTCCCCTGGCATCTGGACAATAAAGGATAACTTAACTGACACTGGGAAAACTGGTTTATGTAATCTGCGTTAGGACTGATTTTATTTGTACAAATCAATGATTATGTTGTAAAGAAAAGAGCAGCACATATAGGATGCCCTGCATTTCTCCACCACTGACCTAACTAAGAAACAGCAACCCTGTAGCTGTTTCCAAATGTTTTCAGCTTGAGACCCAAAAGAGAAATTGGCAACCCAGATGAAAAAGCAGCTGCTTTCTTCAGGCAATGAACTCGCACAGAGTCAAGGATTAAAGTTAAAAAGTCCTTATTTTCTAGGGCATATCAAAGTAAAAAATTCTCAACACCGCCGACCGGTTTCGACCACGCAGGGTCTTCTTCAGGGCATGTTTAGGAAAGGTCCGCACACAAACCCGATGGGACCCCAGATTGCATGACGGCTTTTCAATAAATAAGTTGGTCTCGGTCAGTCATGACCTGACACTGCCAGACGGTCAGATCAGGTTAGGCCGGTCATGCTGCAAGAGAAAATTGTGGTGTGAGAGCATGTGAGTCTAACTGTCAGTGCACGAGAGTCAGCAGCCCTGCCGCATTGTAGGACTTGGTTCTTTGTCCTGGCTTGTGCTGAAATGATGAGCAAAGTGTTGACATGACAATTATAGTGAAGTTTACGGCCATGTAAAGTTATGTATGAAGCACCACTTAAGCCTAGGGGTGTCACGATGCACTCAGTTCACGATACGATACGATACACGATATTGGGTTCACGATAACGATACGATACGATATTTTAAAGGCCCAATCCGTCAATACTCACTATTACTGACGCCGGTGGCCGTTAGTGTAACTGCAGGCAGCGTGTGAACGAGCTGATGCGCGGGCACCATACTCGCACGCGCACAAGCAGTTGCCTGGCAACAGCAGAGCTGTTGGTTGCTTTGTAACGTTAACTCATAAAAGTCACTTGAAAACGGCAACCTGGACAATTTATCGGTCAGATCAGCCTTGAGATGCCCAGGAAGGATTCTGGATGAATTAGGGGACGTTATTGTTAGCCTAGGTAAACCCAGCCCCCACGTGACCTGCTCTCTCAGTTCCCAGTCACTAGGGTCTAGCGAACGGGCCATTCAAATCGATTTCTGGGGCGATTGAAAGACCCGCGCAGACCCGCAGCCAATGAGTGATGGCGTGACTGCCAACATCAGTCCTGCCGTGATCGGCCAATCAGAGAGTGCATCTTTGTCAATGACGTGTAACAGCTGCTGCGGCTTAAGCACTGGTAGCCATTAGCTTTTCGTCTTTTCAAAGCATAGCTCCCGAGCTAGCTACTAGCTGGCTAGCTATATGGCTATGCAACTACGTTGAGGAAATTCATGTGAAAACAGCTGTTGAGGTTGAGGTCTGTTGATCAAAATAACACCTAGAGTTATCGAAATCGGATTTTAGTGGACCATACAAGCCGGGGCTTCAGAGCTGATCACCTGGACACATTTTACGGCGAAATTATCTGATAAACTTGTCTGTGCTGCTCTGTGGTGATCAGCTAATGTCTTCATAGCATTGTGATTATGATTTAAATCATTATGGAAGATAAACGCTGGTTTAACATAATTAAAATAATTCCCTACCAAACATGTAAAGTGACGCTTCTGGGCAGTAGACCATTTGGGCATAACATTATGTAATGTGACATGAGATCACCACATTTCAATAAATATAACGTTTTTGCACATTTGAATGCTGCTGGTCGTTTGTTTAATGCTGTATATATTGGATATTTAAAGCTGATACACAACACAATTGTGTTGAGGTAATTCCGCAAAGCTCAGTTAAAAATATAACATGTAACACTTGACACAATCAAATCTAACTTTTTCACAGCAATACACAGTCCATAATTGTTTGAATTATATCGAAATATATTTGCATGGTGTAGCATGTAATGCAGATACTGTAGCTAGATACTCTGACACAGAAAGGCAGACAAGCTAGCAGCAGGGATCTTGTCACACTGATTCCAGATAAACTCGTCTGTCTAGCCAGCTATACAATATTACTGTAGCCTACATAATACCACAAGCTAAATGCAGCATATGCCAATGTAAGGCTGGGTAGCATTAGCTAACGTCATCCAGGCTATACAGTAATAGGCTATTATAAAGTTAATTAGATTGGTGAAAGTTTGTCCAGAAAGATATCGTTTTCTCTCTCCTGCTGCAGGTAGGATGATGCACATAAATATAGCCTACATTATGTAAAGTCATTGCATAAATGTGTTTTTATTGTAAAACTAAAATGTGAAGTAGAGCCAATTTATTGGAGCGGACATCACAGTAGGAGATGCCAGTAGAAGCGCGTTACGCTGTCACTTACCTATCACGTTAAATCGACGAGGGAGGGGTATATATAGACCCAGGATTACATATATGTTTCACATAGGGTGGTGTTTTCATTTCGATGTTTTATTTGGTCCAATATTGAAATGTTATACAATTGCAGGTTGTGTTACCATTACACAAAATTGAGATCTACCTTCATATCTATTTCGGCTCATTTGGTTGCTATTTAGTAGCGAAATGGAGTAGCACAATGCATGCTGGGAGGAAGTGAACAACAACAAACCATAACAAACGCATCACAGAATGAAGCCTAAGCTGGTAAGTCTGTTAAGATAATGTTTAGCGAATATAATTCATAATCGTTTTAATAATAATAATAATAATTCTAGGCAATGAAGACAAAACCCAAGACTGTGTTACAGTAGGCTAAGTGTATCTTGTCCTATAATTGACCAGACTAGACAGAGGTTGAAGTACAAGAGATAACATTTATTACAAAAGTTTACATCATCTGCAGATCACCAGTTACTCCTGTCAATATTTTACCCTAAAATGTTTTAGCATTGATTTTAAAAGAATTGCAAAGAATAACAGTTTTATGTTCTCCTGTAGGATGTGTTTTGGAGAGCATTGATAAGGACTACTACCGGTTATGCATTGTCATTTATGCTGTGATGGTAAATAAAATCCACTGATGTAAATGTCCCCATTTATTACAGGTAAAACCAAACATGAAACTATACTAACAAGTACTGTACATAAAATGTAATTGTTGCACAATTGCAGTTTTATAAAATTTAATAATATGTCCAGGTGATCCATATAGTCAGGGTCCCTACACATCTCCAATTGAAAAAATTCCAGAGCTTGATTTGTTTTGAAGGTTTTGTCTGGTACTATTCAATATGATTTATGCAGATAAGACAGCGTGTCCCTGATAACTAGATCATATCACTGTATAGATGATGACTGTTCTTCACAGCCACAAATATTTCTCCAGATCTGCGGCCATCTGCAGCAGGGATCGAGGTTTGGGTCCGTGTAGACAGTTGTCCTGTTCCTCTTTCATTCCCTGACCACCGTCACAGGAGTCATTGGCAGAGGCGATGTTCTCTCTTCTTGGAAGCTCTAATAATATAAAACGTAGGAGTTACTGTATGTTACATGTGGCTAACGTTAGCTAGCTTCTGACATGTTTTTCTAGAATTCATTAGATCGTTAAATGCTCCCGTAATCTAACTAACGTTACCTCGCTAACCCACTACAGCCGATGAGGAAAAGTCAGTCATTTATCGAATGTCTTTCTTACCAAACACAATTACGCTAGTTTCTGAGATAATATATAGTGTGGCATATACCTGTGAATAACATATTCTTACCTGGAAATCACACATCGATCCGTAGGCCAGCTCTGAGTCTGTTTACATTTCGGGCGGAGGGGCTGCATGGTTGTGGCCATTGCGTGCTAGCAGTACTGAAATGAAAAGTGTTAGCTGCTGTGCTAACAACAAAGGTCGCAGAGTGATGACACCATCTGTTGCACTGCGCATGTGCTCTGTGTGCTAAGCTGGTTGGCTGATGGAGTGGTCTATCAAGGGAGGTACACCCGCCCCTCCCCGACGGCAGAAACCGGTTTGAATGGCTCGTTCGCCAGACCCTAGTGACCGAGAACAGGTCTGAGAGCAGGTCACGTGGGGGATGGGTTTACCCAGGCTACGTTATTGTGGCATGTTTGGCCGTGTTTTGGCTTGCGTTGGCTGTGGGGAAGTCGATACTCATGTTAGCACAAGCCAGGAAATAGCCTGCGCCCCCTGTATGTACGATACCGTGTAATGCCTGGAGTTGACCAAACTGAACAATCAAACAATGTTTCATAAGCATAACAGTAACGTTAGGCATATTTAGGACTGTTAAATTCATTATCCACACAAGACGGTAACGTTATTAGTGGGGCTGGTGGTAATTTCTATAAATGTAAATTAATATTAGTTAGCCGCGATTAGCATCAAGCTAATGTTAACTATGTGCAGTCTCACTGCAGCCAGAGCCTGCTGGCTGTGGGGAAATGGATACTCATGTTAGCACAAGCCAGGAAATAGCCTGCTCCCCCTGTATGTAGGGTACCATGTAATGCCTGGAGTTGACCAAACTGAACAGTCAAACAATGTACCGTAAGCATAACAGACAGTAGGCTAACGTTAGGCATATTTCCGACTGTTAGATTCATTATCAACACAAGACAGTAACGTTATTAGTGGGGCTGGTGGTAATTTCTATAAATATAGCTAAATCTATTAGTTAGCCGCGTATAGCATCAAGCTAACGTTATGGTTATAATAGGCAGACTCACCACCGCAGCTAACTACAGTCAAACAATAATGTTCCATGACCATGAGCATAACGGTAGTAACGTTAGGGTTGCATTACTTCACACAAGACGGTAATGTTAGCAGAGTTTCTGACCAGGTGGTCAGATACTTGTACTACGGAGTGACAGTAAAAATCTTGAATCTTGAAAATCCATTAGCAAGCAGCTAACGTTATCTGGTCAAAACCACATTACAGTAGCTACAGGCAGCAAGTTTCCTTCATGAACCGAAAACACAGTCCTGACTCTAGTTTCCCCCCGATGTCGGTCACATTGCTGCTGTCTGGCCAGACGGGCTTCATTAGATAAATATTTATTTATTTATTTAGTGTGGACTTTTTCTGGAGTCTGTGTTGTTGTTTCCTTTTGCTAGCAGCTAGCGACGAACGTAACGTTAAAAGCTACTTTAGCCATTTCCTGTTAGCCGTCTAGGAGAAGAGGCGAAGCTCATGAACGCGCGCAGACGTCACATCCTCTAGCTGTGGCGGGAAATGCTAACCCCTTCGAAACTGAGGTATTTCCATGTATCTTCTGAACGGCTCGTCGGAGAGAAACGCCCCTGGTCGCCATTTTTAAGTTACGTCAAGGCGCATTCACTCATTGCCAATAAAAAACACTTTGTGCACATTTATTTCTCGCCAGAACCGACGGAATGGGCCTTTAACAATATTTTTTTGCGATCGATTTGTAAGTTGAGGGGGCATCCTCCACATTTAATTTGAGTAATTTCACCAGTTTCATCCTCCGTGTCTGTAACGTCCCTCGTCTGTTCAAACAAAGCAATGAAAAGGAGAGTGAGCATGCAATCAGATGCAGATCAGTGCCACCATGTTCAGCTTCTTTTTATATTGTGACATCCCTACTTAAGCCCAATTTATACTTTGTCTGCCGACACTTTTGAAACGGTCGCTGACAGAAATGAGGACTTGAGTCGACACTTTCAAGTGTCGGCGAGCAGTGTCTGCTACCTGGTGAAATGTCTAGTGTCGGTGACTATGTCATAGTATCGCACAAGTCTGATTGGCTATATAGACGGCACGTGGTTGACTTCCTTGTTTTGAAATGAATGAACGTGTCCCCGCTATTTTTATCAGCCTGTCCTTGATGTATGACTTCATGAAAATGACAAAGAACATTGTGACCAATTTCCCAGAGAGAGAGGATGTGAGTTGTGTGGTTGTGTGTCGTTTATATGCGGCTGCAGCCAAGTACGTTACATCTTGCCTCCGACATGGTTTCACTGTGCATTCCCTCTCTTCTCTTGGCTGTCTGCAGCACTTATAGCGTTCGGGTGTCACGTGACCGTTGAACCGAGGCGAACGTTCACTGAAGTATGAACGCAAAACCATGAGCGACACTTTCGTCTGTGACCATGTGCTGAGCGACACTTTCTAATAAGTATAAATTAAGCTTTACAGTACATGTATGGGGGAAATGACACAGTTTCTCAGGCTACTATTTGTGTTCTTAACTCTGGTCCGCTTGAAAACGTGGGTCTCGGTTCGCTTCCAAGTGAACCTTTATTGATTTATCCTCCAAAGGCACATGTCACGGACGCACATTTTGAAAAGTGAATGTGTTAAGCGTTAACTTCATTAGTGATTCCATGTTTTGAAAGAATAATTAAAAGGCATATAGTATCACATACTCAACAGTCACTGCATGCCTTAAAATTTGCTTACCAGCCTAGCAGGGGGGGGTGGATGATGACATTTTAACCCTGTTGCATCTTGTCTACTCACATCTTGAGGCTCCAAAGACGCACATTAAAATAGCTACAGTACGGTACAGTACGGCTACTACACTATTTGTGTATGTTAAGGAGTCTCGTGGCCTGCGGGAAGAAACTGTTCCTCAAGCGATTTGTGCGTGCTTTCGGAACCCTGTATCTTCTCCCTGAGGGTAACAGGGAGAACAGGCTGTTGTGGGGATGGTTTGTGTCTTTGATGATCTTCAGGGACCTCCTGAGGCACCGCTGTTTATACAGTTCATGCAGATCTGGCAACTCACATCCTGTTACCTGCTGGGCCGCGGTCCATGGTGGTACAGTTCCCGTACCAGGTGGTGAAGCCGCCAGTCAGCAGGCTTTCAATGGTGCCTCTGTAGAAGTCCCTGAGGATTTCTTTCCTTAGCCCAAATTTCTTCAGGCGCTTGAGTCCGTGTATTCGCTGTTGGGCCTTTTTGACAACAGTGGCGGTGTGGCCGGCCCAAGTCAGGTCCTGGTGGATATTGACTCCCAGGTACTTGAAGCTGTCCACCCTTTCCACCACTGTGCCGTTGATGGTGATTGGGGGGGGTGCGCCACCCCCCCTCCTGTAGTCTACAATGATCTCCTTGGTCTTGGAGACGTTCAGAGAGAGGTGGTTGTCCTGGCACCATTGTTCCAGGGCCCCCACCTCCTCTTTGTAGGCCGTCTCGTCGCTCCCCGAGATCAGCCCCACGACTGCTGTGTCGTAACCTATGTGGGATTCGAAATAACGAAGGTTATGCCAAACCCCACATAGGTTACGCTAAAACCACCACCGCAAAGCGTCCTACCTGTAGTTGGCCAGTCGGCAGGAAAGTATCGCGGGACTTCACAAGACTTGGTGACCGAGATCACGTTTGAGGTCATTTGATCCGTGTGAGAGTCCAGGAAATGGCCTGGGGCGAAATATCACTCTGGTGGATGTTGAGGGATCACATTATTACAATATGTGGCGAAAACGGGAATAAAAATAGCTATTTAGATGCAGGAAAGACAGGCTCACACTTGGCCCCAAATCAGCTCCATTTTACAACTGACTTGGACGCTATTGATCTCAAAACAACGCTAGGACGGCCAGAAACGCCGCGGACATCGCTGGGTGAGTGGCCAAATCATAATTATTGCCAGGAGATGGGTCCAGGTAAAAAAAAAACGAAATTCTCCTTTAACAAAAAGAGCCAGCAAAGGTTTTATTTTCTTAAAAAGTTAGTTTTATCTGATGTCAATCTCACCATGCTTAAGATGTTCTTCTGTTGAGAGTGTTTGAACTTTGGGTTTTATCTGTTGGTTTGGTAACGCAACAGAAGCACAGAAACAAACCCTGAGGAAACACTGTAACCACGCCAAGCAGCAAGCTGCTGGGCTTTAAAGTGAGCATGCAGTCTAGAAGACATCTACAGATCCAGGTCTCTCAATAAAGCAGAGAAAAGTATCTCTGACTTCCAAGCACCCTCTGTGCACAGCCTTCCACCTGTTACCTTCTGGGCGTAGGTTTCGGCAGCCAGCCAGCCTTTTCAAAAAACAGGTTTAAACAATCAGTCATACCTCAGGTGATGAAATCCCTGAACAGTAAGGTCAAACCCTAATATTTTAAGTCAAGTCAAGTCAAGTCAAGTCAAGTTTATTTGTATAGCCCTAATTCACAAGCCAGCATGTCTCAGAGGACTTCACAGAAAATATGTCTAGCTAATTCTAGCTGACACAACAGTAGCAATTACAGTAGTAATAATAATACATTGAACAATCATACAGTATGATAGAGAAATATAGAAAATATAGAAATATAGAATAGAATCGGCGCCATTTTAGTTACCGTACTTAGTTTAACTCTGTCTAGCAGGTCTAGCCAGTTGACTACTCTTATTTATTTGATATACTGTTGTGACCAGCAGCTGCTATAGAGCACCATGTTTTGATTTTCTAATCTGAATAATCAGATCTGTGATCTGTTGATATGTTTGTTCCATGTGTTGTGCCTGTTTTCTTGTAACGCCGCCAACAATGATTTAGAGCGAAAACTAATTCCCCCACGGGGACCTAAAAATTACCTACTGTACTACTACTTAATTCTAAGGTTCTAAAAAGAAGGGGGGCAGCCAATGAATACAACACGGTCTTGGAATTACCATATCATTGGTCAATGAGTGGGGGTTTTTGTTCAGTTTTTTTCTTTTTCTTTTGGTTTTTGATTGGATATTGTGGTAAATTACTGCATTGGATTGCCTGTGCGCTGATGACACAGAAACATAAGCAAATCCAATTTCACAGCCATGAGTAAACAATTTGCACCACCCTATACACTCGGTCAGTCTGCTGACAACAAACAGAGATTATTGACTTTGATCGCCGCTGCCTGCTAATTTCATTTCGGAAGGCAAAGGAAATCGTTTACGAATTTTGACTTTTTCATTGAGACCTGTCTCCTCCAATCCATAAAGTCTGACTCGCACTGCGGAGAATCTGCATTTGGAATTGTGTGTGTGCGTCTGTGTGTCTGACTCTTTCGACTGAATCAAGTGCTCCCCACGCTGCCCCCTCCTGCTGCCCCGAGGAAATTGATTTGCGAGTAATTAAAAACGTGTGTCTGGACATTGGCCAGCTTATGTTCTATTCATGTAGATTAATACATATTTGTCGTTGCCTGTGGGGGCTGAGAGGCATCTGTCTGTGCCATTAAACATTCATGAGCACGCGGGACGCGCTCCTCCTCCTATCAGCACACATCTTAATGGAGCACATTAAATCACAATGGCCGGACGGGGACTTCACAGTGACAACGGCATTCATCACACCTATGCTTTAACAGAAGAAAATCCCCCCTGGATACTCTTACGCTGTTAGATATCATCAATCTGTGATGGTCAGTGTATTGCAGGAGTTACTCTGTGTTGCAATGGACATTTTTTGGTGCACCCACTTTCCCTGGGCCTGTCACATCTACTTCTACTTCAGTAAGTGATTTACTAAGTTTCCCAGAATGCCTTTCAACAACTCACAGATAAGGGGCGTGAACTTGTTGCTTGTTGCACAACTTGCACCCAAAAACAGTCTTTTAGGATGGACTTTCCAAATCCAATCGCCAGAATAAAATGTTGGCAATCTCAATGTAAATTTGAAAACATCGGCCTTTTAAATTTATAAAATTAGGCAAGTTTAATTTGTGCAAACCTACAATCTCAATATAAATTTGAAAACATCTGCCTTTTAAATTTACAAAATTAGGCAAGTTTAATTTGTGCAAACCTACAATCTCAATGTAAATTGGAAAGAAAACGGCGATGGGAAGGCAGCTAATAGGCCTAGATGCCTTTCCAACATTAATGCAACTTTAACAACGTTGGTTATATAGGCAAGTGGAAAAAACAGTTATGTTTAGGTTTAGGCAAGGTTTGGGTTAGGCTTAAAACATTAAAAGATGGCTTTGCCGATTTTCAACCCACTTTGTATCATTACAATATCAGTATTCTGCAGACGGGCAGCCTTGACTTTGTCTTCATGTTTCCCTGCAGTTGATTCCAGGCACTTTGGTATTCTGGACATTCTGGACACAGAAGTGAACAGATGTTGCTCGAGGACGGCTGTTATTGTTTATTTTTATGTTTTCTGTATGCGCACATCCACAGAGAATTGCATCAAGAGCCTTAACAAGCATTAATTACTCATACCAGCTGGTAGGGGCGGAGTTTCTGCAGACAGACAAACAGATATTTCTAAAACATATACAGTAGAGAAGGTAAGCACTGTCCATCTGCTTATGTTACCAAGATTATAATGATACCAAGTCGGTTGAAAATCGGCAAAGCCTCCCTTTAATACTTTGAAACTGGCCACCACGCTATTTCACTAGCAGACTCTGTGTGTAACACTGATACACGTATATAAACGTGATTGGCTATGCAACGTATTTTTGGTTCAGAAACATGCAACACAGTCTCACAGAAAATTGTATAATACCAACGATATGGACCAACGTTGCTATTTTACAATTTCGGCTCGAAAATTGTAAAATAGTAACGTTCTGAGATTTTAGGGTTAGGATTAGAGTAGGGGGAGGGGTTAGAAACAGAAAATCTCCGTAAAACACGCCCAAACCACGCCCACCGCTGTAGACACATACGTTCCCATTTTACAATTTCTTAGCCGACATTGTAAAATACCAACGTTTGTCCACAAACGTTGCTATTTTACAATTTTTTGGGAGATCGGGTTGAAACATGATATATCCCTGGATTGCAGAAAGCTAAATGCAGACATTTTATTCTGGCAACCAGGCGGACTTTCCCTTAAAACGTGGCATTTCCCAGGGCATAACACTGCCTGTGTGTGTGTGTGTGTGTGTGTGTGTGTGTGTGTGTGTGTGTGTGTGTGTGTGTGTGTGTGTGTGTGTGTGTGTGTGTGTGTGTGTGTGTGTGTGTGGTCTCCAGGTGTGTGGAGTGCATGGAGCCAGTGGGCACAGTGCAGCAGTGAGTGCGGAGGGGGTGTTCAGACTCGGACGCGGAGCTGCCAGTCGCCCCCGGAGGAGTCATACCTGTGCGAGGGCGTGGTGGAGGAGGGCCGGCCCTGCAATGCACAGCCCTGCCAGGCCGGTGAGCCCGCCCCTAACACACACCCCGCCTGTGTCCACGTGGATGTGTATAGAGAGCAAAAGTTACGCCCTCGTCTGGTATATATGTATGGAATATCCACCAACCACGCCATTTATTTTTCCATAGACATTTTTTAAAATGCTTATAAAAATACCTCTACTTAACTCATTCTCTGCCAGGGTCATTTCGGTCTGTGTGCTCCCAGTGCCAGGATTTTGAGCATATTTCCTGATCTTCCAGGACCCACAGAATATTCTGTGCTAGGAATAAAATTACACAACATATCTCACAATAAAGCAGAGACTCTCTTCTTACCCCTTGTAAAAAACTGAAACTCAAAAATGTTTCCTTGTTTAGTTACAAGCAGTGGAAGTTAGCTTGTTTTCACTAAAAATGCACTCCTTGGGAGACAAATAGCAGAAAAATAGGTTTTTAGTGAAGGACACCGTTTCAAGCAGAACTCTCTTTTGAGCCTTTTACTTTTTTGCCTCAGTGACACATCAGACATATACAGTATTTGTTTTCCCCAAAAAATAAAAATAAAAATAAAAAAAAGTTTTTACTGACTTTTACTTCCTGGAACTTATTTACCAGATAGTCCAAGACTGGACGGACCAAATTAACCCTTATGCTCGCTCGCTCTCTCTCTCTCTCTCTCTCTCTCTCTCTCTCTCTCTCTCTCTCTCTCTCTCTCTCTCGCTCTCTCTCTCTCTCTCTCTCTCTTGCTCTCTCTCTCGCTCTCTCTCTCTCTCTCTCTCTCTCTCTCTCTCTCTCTCTCTCTCTCTCTCTCTCTCGTCTCACACACACGCACACAGGAATCACAGGCAGTTCCTCAATGGCCGCAAATGCTGCTCAATGCACAAATGGCCGCTCATGATCGTCGGACTCTGTTTCGGACTCTGTTTACTGCTAAATGGGTGACTATACTATAAATACTAAACGTGATTTAGCGGGTTCCTTTCATCAGTTTGACTTGAAACAATGTCACAGGCTGGGAAAGGGTCTGATCTAATGTAAACAAGCAAAACATGAAAGTACGTCCGAGTACGTCCTTGGCACAGAACGCCATTGTTAAAAGTACGTCCGAGTACGTCTTTGGCAGAGAATGAGTTAATTTAAATATTTGTACCAAAACCGAAACTTTTTTTTTCATCCGCAATTTTTGGTCCGAGTGAAATGTATGGTCTCGTGATTCCAGATATAGCTTGGTTTGACAAAGCAAAACTTTTTATAAGCATTGCCAATGGAAAAAAGAATGGCAGATGAAATCCCTTGGTTCGTATGCCTAAACTGGAAGAGGGTGTGACTTTGTCACTCTATGTGTGTGTGTGTGTGTGTGTGTGTGTGTGTGTGTGTGTGTGTGTGTGTTCATGTGTACGTGACGTGTTTGTCAACAAGTGCACCCACATGTTTCTCGATGTTGGTGTGTATTTACAGCCACTTGTCTTCTGCTCTTTCTCACATCTTCTTCATGTGTGTTTGCCTCCACCTGTCTATAAGTCAGTGCTTTGACTTAAGGAGTGCATGTTGGAAAGGGGACATTGATCGATGGAACAATAATGAAGTCATGGTCAACCGTTTTCAAGACCATGCATGTTACAATGTGTCCAAATCATTACTCTCAGACATGGCTACAATGTGTCCAAATCATTACTCTCAGACATGGCTACAGGGACACTGCTGAGCAAAGAAGAACATCTGAGCATTACAATGTAGAAAGCACCTCTGCTATTGACTGAGACAGTGTAGCACTTTCACTGAAGGGTTGTGCTTTCATTGCATAAAGCTTTCTTCCTTTGCACAGAACTGACAAATGGCCCTAGCGGCAGATTGTCACAGCTATAGATGTGTGCTTTTTTCACTTCCTCGTGCCATTAGAGGCGTATGAACACGCGTCACACTCAGATGAACACCAGTAGGCAACAGCTGGAAACACTAAAATGACGACCGCGCGCACACCAACGCAATCTCCAAAACAATTGTGAAATGGCAACGTTGTAGTTTCACAATAACGGCTCTAAAATTGTAGAATCTCAACATCCATTTGGAAACAAATGTATTTTAATTGGAAAATGTCACACCGATTATGTTTAAACGTCAGTTATGTTTAAGTAACAAAAACAACTTACAACTTGTTTAGGTGTTTAGGTAACAAAATCGACTTAGGCTACTAAAACAACTTGGTTAAGGTTAGGCTACTAAAACAACTTGGTTAGGGTTAGGCTACTAAAACAACTTGGTTAATGTTAGGATACTAAAACAACTTGGTTAAGGTTAGGCTACTATAACAACTTGGTTGAGGTTAGGCTACTATAACAACTTGGTTAAGGTTAGGCAACTAAAACAACTTGGTTAAGGTTAGGTTACTATAACAACTTGGTTAAGGTTAGGCTACTAAAACAACTTGGTTAAGGTTAGGCTACTATAACAACTTGGTTGAGGTTAGGCTACTATAACAACTTGGTTAAGGTTAGGCTACTATAACAACTTGGTTAAGGTTAGGATACTAAAACAACTTGGTAAAGGTTAGGCTACTAAAACAACTTGGTTAAGGTTAGGCAACTAAAACAACTTGGTTAAGGTTAGGTTACTATAACAACTTGGTTAAGGTTAGGCTACTAAAACAACTTGGTTAAGGTTAGGCTACTATAACAACTTGGTTAAGGTTAGGCTACTATAACAACTTGGTTAAGGTTAGGCTACTAAAACAACTTGGTTAAGGTTAGGCTACTAAAACAACTTGGTTAAGGTTAGGCTACTAAAACAACTTGGTTAAGGTTAGGCTACTAAAACAACTTGGTTAAGGTTAGGCAACTAAAACAACTTGGTTAAGGTTAGGTTACTATAACAACTTGGTTAAGCGTAGGCTACTAAAACAACTTGGTTAAGGTTAGGCTACTAAAACAACTTTGTTAAGGGTAGTATACTAAAACAACTTGGTTAAGGTTAGGCTACTAAAACAACGTGGTTATGTTAGGCTACTAAAACAACTTGGTTAAGGGTAGGCTACTAAAACAACTTGGTTAAGGTTAGGCTACTAAAACAACTTGGTTAATGTTAGGCTACTAAAACAACGTGGGTTAGGCTACTAAAACAACTTGGTTAATGTTAGGCTACTAAAACAACTTGGTTAAGGTTAGGCTACTAAAACAACTTGTTTAATGTTAGGCTACTAAAACAACTTGGTTAAGGTTAGGCTACTAAAACAACTTGGTTAAGGTTAGGCAACTAAAACAACTTGGTTAAGGTTAGGTTACTATAACAACTTGGTTAAGGGTAGGCTACTAAAACAACTTGGTTAAGGTTAGGCTACTAAAACAACTTGGTTAGGGTTGGTTTGGGTTACGGTTAAAAATCGGGACACGTTGGGAGGCACTCTCTTGTGACGAGGAAGTTACCGGTCGACCAATCCCACCCCCTCACCTTTGCTGTGACCTATTTCAATATCAGACTGTAGTTATGTTAAACAACCACCTGGCTGTCACGGCCAAACAAACGTTACCTTCTGAGAATTTTAACACCGTGTTTGTGAAATTACAACGTCCTTGGGCTGTGGACCAAAATTACTATGTCACAATTGTTTTAAGAATGGGCTGCCACACACACACACACACACACACCTGCATTTCATAAAAGTCCCAAGTTTGGCTGATGCTGCTCTGGGTGACCAATCACGTCACGGTTGTGCTCCGGAAATATAACCTATTGTGCTGCGTTCCAGACAACTCACAGGTCGGAATTTCCCAGTTGAAATTTCTGATTTCCGACCTCCAAGCGTTCCAGGTGCCCAACATTGTTGTGTGTTGGGTCACATCAGACAACTGATTCTCTGTGAAGTGTAAAGTCGGGGTCAATTTTTTACAAATAGGAACTCCGACTTTGAGTGGCGTTCCAGTGTACTTTTTCTTGTAGGAGGTTGGAAAACCCTGAGTTCCGAGTTGTCTGGAACACAGCATTAGTGGCGGAGCTCGGCTTCTAACACCTCCCCCTCCTGGCCTTGCCTCACCCCTTTAGGCAAAGGCCGTCATCATCTCTCTCGCAGCCAATCACTTCGCTCGGTGGACAGCCGCAAGCGCGATGACGTAGACAAGCCCCGCGGCGGACAGCAGAGCCCACAGACAGGTAAGACAACGGGACGCAGCGGGATCCCATGCATCAGTCACTATGGCAGCTTGGGTGACCACCACACTCACAACACCACACCAAGAGACTCAAAACCCACCACACACTCCTCAAATACACATCTATCAAAATCTCCCAAAAGAGTGTCACGTCCGCAATGGACTACTTCCAACATGGACCCTGAATGAACATGGTGAAATGGTATTTGACGTGAGGTCATGCCAGGAGATTGTGCCCTTGTCTGTAAAACATGATATTAAAACTTAATGGAGTCTTCCTTCTCTGTGAATAGCTCTGGTCGATTAGCCAATCAATTCCCCACATCCTGTTTAGTTCTCCTCTTCCTGCTTCCCCTGTTGGACAGCCATGACTGCCCAACTTTCCCCTTGCTGGCCTGGGCTCGACTGACCAGGACCCTTCTGAATGGGCAATCATGGCCTTTGCAGAGATGATTGACATATCCTAAACCAGTGGCATTCACTTCCCCTTGAAGTGGATGCAGAGGATATGGCATCAGAGCCCCATGAGTTGCAGAAAGAATGGCAGAACAAAATCTCTCCCCTCCTCCGCTCCCCCCCCCCCCCCCCCCACCACCCAGTCACGCAGCACCCTTTCCTCTTTTGGCCGAGGAGGCTGCATCCCGCATGCTAATTGGTTTTGGCCCTCTCCTTTCCTCCTCCTCCTCCCTCTCCTCCCATCCTCTCCCCACCCCTGCCTCCCTCAGTAGACTCAGCGTCAGGTGAGGAGTGGTCGGCGTGGAGTGTATGTTCTGCCACGTGTGGGGAGGGCTGGCAGAGCCGCACTCGTTTCTGTGTGTCCTCCTCCTACAGCACCCAGTGTAGCGGGCCACTGCGAGAGCAGAGACCCTGCAACAACTCTGCCGTTTGTCCAGGTAAGCCCTGTCCACTGCCACCGCCCTGCCCTCACCCAGCCCTCTGCCGGACCCCGCCCTGCCTCACCCATACAAGACACCCTGACTCCCCTCCTCAGGATCTTAACAAATACACGGCCCCAGGGTGGATTTCTGCCCTTCCCTTACAGAAAGGGCTGTGCCTGCAGATGAGAAGGACCCCTGCTGTAATGATCAGGATTCCATGGTGTTTTCCAGCCCCCTCTACATGCAGGCAGGGAGGGAGACTCCTCTCAACTCACAGATTACCACAGATTGTCATATAGATGATCCCACTTAAGCCAACTGAGCTAGCACACTAACTGATTGTTACATGGTATTGTATTGTGACATTCAGTCACAATACAATACCATAGCATGCTGGATGTTAGCCTAGTGGAGTGTGCTCCGTTGGTCTTGTGCGTGGCTGTGTGTTGTCCAGGGCATCTGTGTCTTTCCCTCTATAAATCATACCTTAGCCGCTCTGATTGCAGTGCACGGTGCTTGGGACGAATGGTCACCGTGGAGTCTGTGTTCCTCCACCTGCGGGCGAGGTTACAGGGACCGGACACGAACCTGCAAACCCCCTCAGTTTGGGGGAGATCCCTGTGAGGGCCCAGAGAAGCAGACAAAGTTCTGCAACATTGCTGTCTGTCCAGGTAAGGAACACAGTCCTCAGTATTTGGTTCAGGGGTATAGTTATGCTCACAAGATTTGAAAAACAAGTGAAGCTCTGGTTGTATGCCTGCTAGCTGTGAGTAAAACTGGCACTCACGAGTCAAACTATTCTTATTTATTCAGGGTAAACGGAAACATATGCGTTTCAGCCTTGAGCATCAGCGCTGATGATGGCTCAAGGCTGAAATGCGTATGTGTCTCTATTTGCCCTGAATAAATGAGAATAGTTTGACTCATGAGTGCATTTTTGTGTGTGACCAGATTTTGATTTTATTTCTTTACAGAAATAAATCATATGCACATACCCACCTGTAACACATTCATGTGTCCATACATCTCTTAGTAGTATAATTGACAACAGAAAAGAGAAGAAACCTAACCTACAGTATTGTCCCACCCTCCCCTCCCTACCCCTCCTCACCTTGGCTGGCTGGCTTACTCCCTTCCCCTCCCCTGGCTGGCTTCGAATGCCTTGCAATATCTATAGTGCAAAAGAAAACAAATAGATAAACAAAGCAATGACAATGGTAAAATATTGAAGGAAAAAGAGAATTAACCCATTTAAACCAGATTTTTTCCCAGACATGAAAATATCCAAATTATGTGTCATCAGTAACCCTTTGAAATATATATATATTTTTAATGGAAAAGTAGGTGGAAAACTGCACTTTATGGTCGGTCACAATTGTGACTGGTGGGATAACACAGTGCATCTAATGCGTATACTGAATTAACATATTTTTTCTATGAAGTGACCAAAATTCTTATATATCCCAGCCTAGTTATTAACACATGGGGCCTCCGTGCTAGAGGGTGGAGCCTCCATGCTGGAGGGGGAAGCATTATCCTCTTCTTCCTCTTCTTCCTCCACCACCTCCATGGGGCAGTGGGGGGAAGTCTGGCATGACCTCTGGGCGGCTCTGCGGTGCCTGCGCATGGCCCTGCTCCAATTATGTGGCTTCAGATGGGATTCCATCAGGACTAGAGGCAGTGGCAACACTTCCTCTGAAGCTGCCCGTGCCTCCTGGTTGGTGGGTGGGAGTTCCTCCTCCACCACTGGCTTTCCTCTCTCTGCATGGTGTCATCCACTTCCTCTACAGTGCGTCTTGTAGGACATTCACCCACTGATGGGACTTCTTGGGATCAAAGAAAATGTGGAAACGCCGGCCTTTGGCTTCCTACTCCTTCAGGACCGAACTGTTCATGAAGGCTGGAGGGAGGGGGTTCTATGGTGTTTTGAGACTGCTTCTTCCCTTCTCACTCTGCTTCATCCGTCCGCCTCCTCCTGTGCTCTGGACTCCTCGGCCCAGTTGATGGAAGGGTTTTTGGCCAGAAGGTGCAGGTTGGAGTCGCTGTTGGTGTGTTTTGTCCCGATGCTGTCCCTGTACAGGCTGTGTCTCCGCTGGACAGCCCCTGTGGTATCTGCATACCGCATCATCCATTTGCTCTCTGATCAGGATCTGGGCCTTCTGGATGAACACAAAGGGACTGCAGAACTCTACTGCAGAAACATCCAGGCTCAGCTGCTCCAACTTCTCATACCAGCTCTGCATCTTCCTTGGGTGGAAGGCCAGCATGCTGATCTTCTCCATGTGCTGCTGATGTAAAGCAGCTTCTCTGCCTTGGTGAGGACCACCGCTCGCATCGTGTGGGTGACGTGTTCCTTGGAAGTGATGATCTGGTCCATGTCTGTATGGAGGCCTGCAGCACGGGACGTCCCACCTCACACTGCTGCACCATAAACTTGTCCTACGCTTGGCACTGGTGCTGCACCAGGCTGTACACTGCGTCACTGATCAACATCCAGTTCCTCTGCCTCTCATGTATCGTGCCATTGAGTGGAAGGAAGATGAGCTCCTTCATTTCAGGGAGGAGGCCCTGCATCACCAGGTTAGATAGAATCTCCGATGGTACAACACACATCATCTCCCAGGTGCCGTAGTGCCCATGAGCCATGGTGGTAGAGTAGCACTGTGTCTGTGAAGGCTGCCGTCTTGTCCTCTGACAAACCATCATGCATGCATCATGCATCATGCATGGATGCAGTTCTTGACTGCAAAAATCAAGACCCATCCCTAATGTAAGTACATGTATACCTAGATGCTCTGTGTTATCCCACCGGTCACTATCGTTCCCATCGAAATGTTTACTCATTCTATGACCACACTGAAAAAAACTTCTAACTGCAAATGCATATCAATACTAGACTGAAGATGATGTGTAGAAAAAAAATATTTGTCCTAACGTTATGTTAACATACTTTAATAACCTTTTGTTTTGGAGCTTTGGTGCAGCCACACTCTTCTCGTGGTGCAACCCGGACATAAACAGTTCTGGTCATGTGACAATTTACACTAAACATGTCACACATAATGTGTCACATGTTTATTTCAATGAGACCCTTTATTATTTCAATATTTGTTGGACATGCATTGATACATCATTCCGTCACATTTGTAAAGCCAAAGTATAAAAAAATATTAATAATTTATTAAATTAAAATAATTATTTATTTATTCTATAATTATATTTTTTATGGTAATTATTTTGACCGATAATGGGATTAAATGGGTTAAATAATTACATACATAGTAATTTGATCAGGTAATGATAATGAACATGGATGCACGATGATATCGGCACGCTATCGGTATCGGCCGATAAGGGCTTTAAAATGAAATATCTGCATCGGCAACGAAACAAACATTTCTGCCGATATGACACTTTAATTATGCCCAAATGAGTGCCGGTTTTATATTTGTAGTGTTCATTGCTGCAACCACGCACCCAACAGTGCTTAAGCCTTGGAGCTGTGCACGCTACCTTCTACTGCTAGCTGTGAGTGTCTTGGCAAATTAAATTACGAAATAAAAAATAAAAACAAATTTTCACTAATAACTTAACATGCTAGACCTAACATAGCAAGACCTAATACACCTGATGTTACATTCTCAAAAAAAGTTTAAGCCCATGAAGAAGCCCCCCAAAGAAACAAAAAACAAATCATAAATCAAACAATGTGACGTTGTAAAGTAACATAACTTAACTTATCAGGAAACCAGGGAACTTGAAATTAATCTTCTGTTAGCTATATAGCCAAACACTACAAGCAATGTGAGTTAGTAGAGAAACATGGAATTTCTTGAAAACTAGCATCAGCAGGAACATCCTGGTTTATATCAGTTATCACAGACATTTCAGACAAGGTAGTTTAGCAAGAACCTATGTACATCCTACAGACTCTTATACCCCTTTCACACCAAGGGTCCAACCAGGGTTATTCCCAGCTGGATTTTGTGTTGACTGACTTGGTGTGAATTTTACAAGAGAAGGGTTGAACATGGCTCAAGTAACCCTGGTCCGAACCTGGTTGTTGGTACAGTATGCAAGTGCTATTAGTGATATCAACAGATGGCAAGCATAAAAATATGGGCTCATGTCAATTTTTCAGTGTTTCAAATTGTAATTATTCTTAGATAATAGCTACTCAGCCAGGCCATGCTCATGCAGCGACCGACAGTGGGGGTTTTCGGCATCCTATGGTTTATGTTTTTAGTGAGTTTGTGAATGTCTTTTATGCTTGATTGCCTACGATCATGAATAAGTGCTTTTAGACATTCGACAACTGATCTGCAGTGATGGAGCTTTTTAATCTTTGCTGCTTTGTGGACTCTCTCTGACCAACTTAATTCTGGTATGCAGCGGGGTCTCACCTCCTTCTCCGAGGATACAAATGTACTCCTACTGCTACATCTGAATACACAGAATCAACTCAGTGCGCTAGATCTTCAGCTGCCATACTTGGTCCGAAGGGATTACAACAATATTCCGATCTATGATCATCTGAGAGGACTAAAGAAAAGGAAGTGGGGGAAAAGAGGTGGTCTCAGAAGGAAACAGCAGCGCAGCCGTGTTCCCCTGCCCTCCCTGGTCATGGGAAACACCCTGCCCTCCCTGGTCATAGGAAATGCCCTGCCCTCCCTGGTCATGGGAAACACCCTGCCCTCCCTGGTCATAGGAAATGCCCTGCCCTCCCTGGTCATGGGAAACACCCTGCCCTCCCTGGTCATAGGAAATGCCCTGCCCTCCCTGGTCATGGGAAACACCCAGCCCTTCCTGGTCATGGGAAACACCCTGCCCTTCCTGGTCATGGGAAACACCCTGCCCTCCCTGGTCATAGGAAATGCCCTGTCCTCCTTGGTCATGGGAAATGCCCTGCCCTCCCTGGTCATGGGAAACACCCTGCCCTCCCTGGTCATAGGAAATGCCCTGCCCTCCCTGGTCATGGGAAACACCCTGCCCTCCCTGGTCATAGGAAATGCCCTGCCCTCCCTGGTCATGGGAAACACCCTGCCCTTCCTGGTCATGGAAAACACCCTGCCCTCCCTGGTCATGGGAAACGCCCTGCCCTCCCTGGTCATGGGAAACACTCTGCCCTCCCTGGTCATGGGAAACACCCTGCCCTCCCTGGTCATAGGAAACACCCTGCCCTCCCTGGTCATGGGAAACACCCTGCCTTCCCTGGTCATGGGAAACACCCTGCCCTCCCTGGTCATGGGAAACACCCTGCCCTCCCTGGTCATGGGAAACACTCTGCCCTCCCTGGTCATGGGAAACACCCTGCCCTCCCTGGTCATGGGAAACACCCTGCCCTCCCTGGTCATGGGAAACACCCTGCCCTCCCTGGTCATGGGAAACGTCGTGCCCTCCCTGGTCATGGGAAACACCCTGCCCTCCCTGGTCATAGGAAACACCCTGCCCTCCCTGGTCATGGGAAACACCCTGCCCTCCCTGGTCATAGGAAATGCCCTGCCCTCCCTGGTCATGGGAAACACCCTGCCCTCCCTGGTCATAGGAAATGCCCTGCCCTCCCTGGTCATGGGAAACACCCTGCCCTTCCTGGTCATGGAAAACACCCTGCCCTCCCTGGTCATGGGAAATGCCCTGCCCTCCCTGGTCATAGGAAATGCCCTGCCCTCCCTGGTCATGGGAAACACTCTGCCCTCCCTGGTCATGGGAAATTCCCTGCCCTCCCTGGTCATGGGAAACACCCTGCCCTCCCTGGTCATAGGAAATGCCCTGCCCTCCCTGGTCATGGGAAACACCCTGTCCTTCCTGGTCATGGAAAACACCCTGCCCTCCCTGGTCATGGGAAACGCCCTGCCCTCCCTGGTCATGGGAAACACTCTGCCCTCCCTGGTCATGGGAAACACCCTGCCCTCCCTGGTCATGGGAAACACCCTGCCCTCCCTGGTCATGGGAAACGTCGTGCCCTCCCTGGTCATGGGAAACGCCCTGCCCTCCCTGGTCATGGGAAACGCCCAGCCCTTGTGAAATAAACTTGACGAGCTGCAAGAAAACGCTCGCTTCCACTGGGATTATAGAGACAGTCCTGGCTTACCGAGAAGGATTCGGATATGGTATTCCATTTCGCCTGGATCGGGAAGCAGAGGCAACAGGAAAATCTCGTGGAGGGGGTGTGTGCATCTACTGTATGTCAACAAGCAGTATTGCAGCTCTGTGACTGTGACTGTGAAAATGTTTGTTTTGATGCCTTGTGAATTCGTATGTGATGTATTGTTTTTAACTTCTGGACGGCTGAACTTTTTTTTTAATCTTCGCGTACCAATAAAGAAACCTTGACCTTGACCGTGTCCTCTATACTGTTACTATTTTCCTAACTGGTTTTGTCAGGAAAAATTATATTCCACAGTGAGTTTACTTTAAGCCAAGCAATTATTTTGTAAGAGAATATGTCCAATTTTTCAAACTGTGCAAAATGCACTTCATTTAAACCATAGGTCAAACAAACTGAAATTAATTAGGCTACATATTCAGCCCAAGGCATATCCACACGGAATGACTAACACCTTTGTTCATCATTCTTTTGTGTTCTTGTTGTCTGCGGCCCGGCTGTCCCTAGTGGACGGATTGTGGAATGAGTGGTCTAGCTGGAGTTCCTGCTCCAGCTCCTGCTCCAATGGGACCATGCAGCGAACCAGGGAGTGTAACGGCCCCTCGTACGGAGGCTCCGAGTGCCGCGGAGAGTGGCTGGAGACTGTCGACTGCTTCCTCGGGGACTGCCCGGGTACGATAGGGGCGTGGCCGTAGTCTGGCCAACATTTTAGTGAAGTCCATACATCCTTAGCTGGGGAATCTGGAAAAATGTTGACCATTTAAAATCAATTTCTTGCCATTTTAAAATAGATTTGCATTGTTTATTTCCATGTGAAACTGAAAAAAAAATACTTACAGTAGGCTATAGCCTAATGTCCTGCATTTGACAACAGCCCAATTATTATGATACCATTAGGTGTGCAGATTTGCCAAGGAGGACCTCTTAAAGCAACACAGTCTCACAGAAAATTGTAAAATAGCAACGTTTTGGACCAACGTTGCTATGTTACAATTTCGGCTCGAAAATTGTAAAATGGTACCGTTCTGAGATCTTAGGGTTAGGGTTAGGGTAGGGGGAGGGGTTAGAAACAGAAAATCTCCGTAAACCACGCCCACCCCTGTAGAAACGTACGTTACCATTTTACAATTTTGGAGCCGAAATTGTAACATGGCAACGTTGGTCCACAAACTTTGCTATTTTACAATTTATTGGGAGATCGGGTTGCTTGAAGAGCTACTATATAGAGAGTTTTAAGCGCTGTTAAAGATGACTTACTAACACAACAGTATTTAAATATCTCTACTAGTATAATTAGAGAGCGATTCCGGCACGGCGCACAACTGCCCAACTGCGCATGCGTGAAGCACATGCCAGTTGAGCAGGCGTGAGGGAGAGGTTGCGCAGTGGCCGAACTGTGTTTGCGATATTGCAGTTCTGTCTAATGCTTTCATGTCTTACTTGCTCTTGTCAGTGGATGGCAAGTGGCAGCCCTGGTCACTATGGGCGGTTTGTACCAAGACCTGTGGCGGGGGGAGCCAGCAGAGACAGAGGATTTGTTTTGGGCCCTTTTTTGGAGGCCAGCCTTGTCCTGGGGACCCAGAGGAGGTCCGCCGCTGCAGCGAAAAGAAATGCCCAGGTCAGCGAATGAGAAGACTGATTGCGTTATCAATATTACACCAGACTGAAAACTGTCTTACATAAGAAATGTATTTGAAAGCTGTCGTAGCCACTTTACATATGACACAATTCAACACACTTTATTTCTACTCTTCTCTGATGCAGAACCCCACGAAATCTGTGGAGAGGACAACTTCTC
Source organism: Poromitra crassiceps (assembly GCF_964638095.1). NCBI lineage: Eukaryota > Metazoa > Chordata > Actinopteri > Beryciformes > Melamphaidae > Poromitra > Poromitra crassiceps. Next base: position 65,976,114 of record NC_139623.1, read on the forward strand.
CAATGTTGTTTGGAAGATGACTCCAGCTGGGGATACAGCAGCAGTACGCTGTCCTCCCAATGCCATGGGTGAGCTCCCCCCCCACCTTCCATCTCCCTCCCTGATCCATACCCTGACCCAAGATCATCCATAACACACTAAACCCCCATGCTGTCGGAGAGGTTAGACCAGGAACAACCCCCACACATTAATGATATTGAACCCCTATCGGTGTCCCCACACAGGGCTCATCCTGCGCCGCTGCACCCTGGATGAGGAGGGCATCGCCTACTGGGAGAATCCCACATATATGAAATGTATCTCCAATGATTACCGCAGTCTCCAAACTTCGGTAATTATTTTTAGGGGTTCAAGCCCCGAAGGGGCTGGAAACCCTATTGTATTTGCTATGTTTAATCTTCTTCTCTATTCTTTTTCTTCTTCCGTAAAACTGTATAAACGTCAGAAACCCTAAGGCCCACAGTAACCAAACTTTGCACAACCAATCTTTAGCGATATAACAGCCCAGGCTAACCCCCAGATCTCCTTTGGGGCCCTGGGCCCAGCCCTACAGAGAACCCTTACAGCAGAATGTGAATGGGCGCTCACATGCACCTGGAGGTCAGTAGTTGACCTGGGTGACCGCAGAGACCTGAAATTTGGCCCAATGACATATATTCAAGCCCCTTCCAAGCGGCAATACCAGGCTTGAACACCTAGTATTGCCGCTTGCGGCTATATTTATTATTATTATTATTATTATTATTATTATTATTATTATTATTATTGTTATTATTATTGTTATTATTATTGTTATTATTATTATTACTAGTGCAGTGCCCGTTCCCCCATGCACCACCCCGTGGGCGCTTCCCCCCGCACACACACCTAAGCGCAAGTTTGAAGTCGATCCGACAAACGGTTCTCGAGATACGCGAAGGACAGACATACAGAGAGTCCTGGAATAAGTCCAAATTGCATGAAATGCGGCACCGCACTCCATCGGGGTCCGAGCAGCGCACTCCCCAAGTTTGAAGTCACAATCGGACAAATGTTTCTCGAGATAAACTGCTTTTTGTGTTGCCAGCAGGTGGCACTATGTCAAATTGCAAGAAATTCAGCGCCGCACTACTTCGAGTTCCCAGGAGCACACTTCCCAAGTTTGAAGTCAATCGGATGAACGGTTCTCAAGATAAACCACTTTTTGTGTTGCCAGTAGGTGGCGCTGTGCTGAATTGCACAAAAATTGGCACTGCTCTATGTCAGGTTCCCAGCAGCACACTTGCCAAGTTTGAAGTCGATCAGATGAATGGCTATGGACATAAAGCACTTTTTGTGTGGCCAGTAGGTGGCGCTATGCCAAATTGCACATAATTCAGCTCCCTGCACCTCCTTGAATCCCCCTAAGCGCACTCCTCGAGTTTGAAGTCGATCGGACGAACGGTTCTCAAGATAAACCACTTTTTGTGTGACCAATAGGTGGCGCTGTGCCGAATTGCATGAAATTCGGCACTGCACTGTGTCAAGTTCCCCTCAGCACACTCCCCAAAGTTGAAGTCGATCGGACGAATGGTTCTTGAGATAAACCACATTTTCTATGTTGCCAGTAGGTGGCGCTATGCCAAATTGCACAAAATCAGGGCACTGCACTGCACAATAGGGCACACTCCCAAAGTTTGAAGTCGATCCGACCAACGGTTCTCGATGGCATGCAGCAGATGATGCTCATCCATAAGCAGTGGTGGAAATGGCCAGGTTTTACTCTGGGAACCCTACTTACACAGGATGCGGGTTCCCGGAAGTGGTGTTGCCCTAAAGCAGAGGTTCTCAAATGTTTTTCAGCCAAGGACCCCTTATAAGATAGAAAATATACCGGGGACCCCCTCATTCTAATTTGTGATTTTGGGCTCAGCTTGTTTCCACGGTAACGTGCTTGACATTTAAATGGATAGGTTTGTCAGATTATAATGTAATCCATGAACCATTTTAGATTTAAAGCTTAACATATTTTCGTTGAACTATGAAGCTTTTGCACACAAAAGTGTTTTTTTTTTCCCTGAAAACTTTTCGCGGACCCCCTGGCAAAGTGCCATGGACCTCTGGGGGTCCCCGGATCCCCATTTGAGAGCCACTGCCCTAGAGGATATTATTTCTGAATGCGTGACTCATTATAGCCTACCATTATAGCCACGTAGGGGGTTAGGGTTAGGGTTAGGGTTAACCCTAACCCTAACCCTAACCCTAACCCTCTCTCTCATGTTTACTTAACACCCCCCCCCCATTCAATCTCAAGGAGTCCATGTTGACTTAGTTAACGACCCTGCGTTTACTGTCATACCGAACCGACCTGGATAGCTAGGCTTAGATAGTGAGGTAATATGCAGTTGTGCGGTGGTAGCATGGAGGGGGGTGTTTCCAGGACGCTGGATTACACCGTTAAGGCTTCTTGAGGTGTCGTGGGCCTAATTTAACGAAACGTCGGTGAATGAAGGTGCCCACTTGAAAACTTGAAAACCCCAATGACATGCTTCATACTGCTGTTGGCTAGGGTAGGTAACTGGTGATTTGTGTCTTGTTTATTAGTTTGTTAGCCTGTTAGCTTGTTTTATTCTGGATTGGGCTTCTAAATGTGTTTTTCCTCGGATTTTGGCACAAGGGATAGTAACATCTTGTCCTGTGTATTAATTAATACTCACCTCCTCAATGACCCTACGGCCAGATCAGTTGGAGCTTGAAGGAGCGCAGAACTGAACACAAATGTTCAAATATTGAACGTGTTTCGCGTCCGGATCGCACGGAAACAGGGCACTGCACTCCGTCGGGTCGCCATCAGCGCATTCCCCGAGTTTCAAGTGGATTCAACCAACGGTTCTCGAGATACGCGAAGGACAGACAGAGAGACAGAGAGACAGAGAGACAGACGCTATCGTATTGTAGATTATCGCCGGATGAGGTAACACAGGGGCACAAACCTGCGACCCTCGTGTTGGTAGGCAGGGAGTCTACACTACCCGGACGCCCATTATTACTATTATTATTACGTGTTCATTTGTGTGTTTACAATTTATGTACTTGCAAGAAATAAAAGTTTGCAATAGTCAACCAAATTATTCTAGAGAAATTTAGAAATTTGCACCAGGCCATGGGCGTCATTAGGCCATTGGCATCATTAGGTCTGGGCATTGTCGACTATAGCCCAAATGTTTTATGAATAGCCCTGGATCTCTCTCTCTCTCTCTCTCTTTTTTCAAATAGCCCCAGCCTGCAGATCTATTCATCTGTCACTCATGCTTTAAAGCCCTCAAAAATAACATGACACAGTATATAGTTGATAATAAATGCAACAATTTGCTTCCTCTCTGGAAGGAAGAGACATCACTCTCATCACAGCATTACAATTTTGCATTGGGGTTAGACTTTGGGGACAGTTCTATTGAAGTGAATGGGGCAGGCATGGAAAGACCCACTATAAACCATCATACAGTATCTGTGTTGTTTTACCTTTGATTGAAAAATGCTTCCACAGATTGCAAAATTCGAACACATGTGATGTGAGTGATGTATTCTCCTCCTTTATAGGTTCTTTGTCTGTTTGTCAATCAAGACCAATGTTGAACTTTAAAGACCCTGGCAGAAACCTTCCCACTATTTATATAATATAATAATAATAATATATATTATATATAACTATGTAACTTAGGCTCGTACTGTAACTGTAAGCCTCAAAAGTAAGCTGTAAGCCTTAAAAAGTAGGAGACATTAGTTTCAACCCAATTCCTAAATATTGCCTATTCCCTGTTTTCACTGCTGTTTAAGGCTGGGGTTGAAGTGGGCAGTAGTTAATGCCCATTATCCCCCATTTTTGTGAGTCATAAGACATTGGACGAATGATAAAGCTGCTCCCGGTTGTCTGTCAAAGCTGAGAAAATCCCGCCCCGCCCTCCCAACCCCCTTTTTTAAATGTGTGTTTCAAAAGTCTGATCTAGTTCTTTACATTAAACACATGGTGTTTTTGTATCTGTTGGTGAGCTAGTTCTTTACATTAAACACATACAGTATATGCTGGTGTTTTTGTATCTGTTGGTGAGCTAGTTCTTTACATTAAACACATATGGTGTTTTTGTATCTGTTGGTGAGCTAGTTCTTTACATTAAACACATATATGCTGGTGTTTTTGTATCTGTTGGTGAGCTAGTTCTTTACATTAAACACATATGCTGGTGTTTTTGTATCTGTTGGTGAGCTACTTCTTTACATTAAACACATATATGCTGGTGTTTTTTATCTGTTGGTGAGCTACTTCTTTACATTAAACACATATGCTGGTGTTTTTGTATCTGTTGGTGAGCTACTTCTTTACATTAAACACATGTTTTTGTATCTGTTGGTGAGCTACTTCTTTACATTAAACACATATATGCTGGTGTTTTTGTATCTGTTGGTGAGCTAGTTCTTTACATTAAACATATACTGTATGCTGGTGTTTTTGTATCTGTTGGTGAGCTAGTTCTTTACATTAAACATATATGCTGGTGTTTTTGTATCTGTTGGTGAGCTAGTTCTTTACATTAAACACATAGTATGCTGGTGTTTTTATATCTGTTGGTGAGCTATTTTCCATTATTTCTTATAACATTCATGGGTGTCTGGGAAAGATCACAGTCTAGTTGCCTGGGCTGCTTCGTCCATATACGGGTGTGGGTGTTCCTTGCTGGTTGCTCGACTGTCATTGGCTATTGCGGAGCATTCTACAGACTCGGCTGCAGCCAGCTCGTATCATGCCTCCACAGTCTGCAGAGAGCAGCCTTCAGAGCATACAGTAGTTGAATCGCTTTGAGAACATAGAGATTGCAGCTCATAATTTTTACTTGGCGACATTCAATTCTGTTCAAATTTGACTGCGTGGTTAATAACATATTTTCCTGTGGTGTGACAAATTCAAAACACATATTTAAAAATATGTATGTTTGGTTTCCAGGGACTTTACACTTTGAGAACCACTGATCTAGTTTTTCAGTATTCTCAAATTGCCCCCCCCCCCCCCCCCCCCCCTTCGGAAGGCCCTAAATCTCAAAGGTAACACAAGTACAGTACATAACGTAAGATTTAGGGGAAAGAGGGGGGGAATTAACAACTGCAAAAAGCAGTAAAAATGGGGGTGATTTTTGATTAGCATTGTGGGGGGGGGGGGGGTGTTTTGGTCTTCAGAAAACAGACTTGTCATATAACTTGATTGAAAGAACTAACAGAACTTTCTCCGCTAGACTCGGGAACACCTGTCCAAAGCACAACGTGGCCTTGTGGGAGATGGAGTTTCGGAGGTGATGACCAAGCTGAGGGAGACGTCTAGTGATGGGACCAGCTACAGCGGCGATCTGTTGGCCATCGTGGATGTGCTGAAGAACATGACAGAGATCTTCAGGAGGGCCTACTACAGTCCTAGCAGTGCAGACATGAGGGTGAATTGGGAGGGGGAGCTTTAGACGAGGGTTACGCAGATATATGGGTTGGCCAAATATACTATTTCAATGGTTTTTCCACCCTGACAAGAACAAAATTCTGGTGGAATCATGGCATGAAAAATGGTCAAATTTAATATTTGCTTAAAATATTGGCATCTCCAATCCCCAAAATATCGGTACCTGCCTTTCAAAAACCCATATTGGTCTAACCCCATTTTGGACAAAGGTGGGTACAATACACAAAGACCTCACTTCAAAACGCAACGGTAATGAATGACCTGATATGTTTTCTCTTTGTTCTTCAGAACTTTGTCCAGTCTGTTAGTAATCTGCTGATGGAGGAGAACAGGGAGAGATGGGAGGAAGCACAACTGGTCAGTGCCACTCTGTCTTCTCTTTCTAATACAGGAATGTAGTTACTGTAGACGCTTAGACTGAGATACAGGTGGAGAAGGAGTCTGTGATTGACAGAGCGAGAGGGTGAAGAGAGAAGTGCTGCTAATGGACAGAAATAGCTGGAGATAACAAGTAACAGAGCAGACACCCACTCCTCAATCTGTTCATATCACTGTCCATCTAGTCTCGACGCCAGACCCATGAGAGTTCTTACACTGTTACTGCATGCTGCAGATCTCTCTCTGGGTCTCCAATCAGTAACGACTTTGCGATCAGACAACACGGGAGGTGCAGCCCATTTGCTCTCTCATCGGTGCTATGACCTGTCACTCATTCAATTTAAACCCGCCTTCAAAACCAGCAGTGGCTGTTAACTGGCACAGACTCACTTATGTAGTATGCGGAGCGCAGCGATTCAACGTCCATCCATCCACTCATCCATCCATCCTCAGGAGGATGTGTCACCATTCAAGCACCAGAGCAACATCAAAGACACCAGGCTCTCCGCAGAGTCTGTTGAGAGCCTGGTGACGCAAGGTTAGGCTGCTTAGTGCTCTCCTGACATTTTGTGAAATGAGCATGATGCCTTAAAAAGCCAAATGCCCTTTGGGTACTGAGGGTTAAGACCCTTAACCCTCAGTACTGAGGGTACAACACAGTTTTGGTGACTGACAAACAGCTAACATTAGTGTGGTGTGTTCTATGTTGTTTAATTCTATGTGTGAGTAACAGGAAGGCTTGTGCAAGATAGCCTATATAGGTTGCTGGGGGCGGGTTGTTATGGTTGGTTACTTCCTAGAGCTACAGAGTTGACATGTTGCTATGCTAGATAGATTTGATCATAGTTCACAGTTTGTCTCGCGTTGCTTCTTTTTGAATGTAACGACAGTTAGCTAGCTAACTATGGCTAATGCTTGTGCTAACATTAGTTAACATTTTGGTAGGCAGCTAGCGAACATTGTTAGCTAGCTGTCATATAATTGATGATGTCACTAGCAGGAGACAACAGTAAACACTACCGCAAGGCACTCTGGGTATTGTGGCATTTTCAGTTTTGTAGAAGAGTAGTTCAGTTTTCTCATAACTGTGGTATATTAGTGTGGTATACGCTAAATATATCACAGCTGTGAGCCAATCAGATTGCTTGATTTGAGAGAGCCGTTTTACAGTGGGACGAGCTGAATGAACTCCAAAACTGATGAAAGACCTTGCAAATGTCAAGAATTTCAACGGCTCTGAATAGTCAGCCAAAATCCATAATCTCTTTGTCTTTCTCTTGGTTTTTCTCTCTCTCTGTCTCTATCTCTGTCTCTCTGTGTGTCTGTCTGCCTGTCTGTCTGTCTGTCTGTGTCTCTCTCTCTCTCTCTGCCTCTGTGTGTCTCTCTCCCAGCTGGGGCCGAACATAAAGGAGCTGTTTCGTCTGGTTGAGGACTTCGTGGACGTCATCGGCCTGAGAATGAAGGATTTTCAGGACATGTATGAGGTCACTGATAACCTAGGTCAGCCTTTATTTCCCCACCTGGTCATACACAGCTGTCTCTGCTTAACAAATGAGCATCCTTATGATAGTGTTTTTCACTGATGATTGATCTTCACAACTACAAAGGCTGTACATCAAGGAAGGGCTGGGGAGGTGAGGGTGGTCCATTGGTCAAGCAGACTGTCCCGTAAGATGCGGTCCCAGGTAGTCCCCGATGTTGTGTCCATGAAGAGCTAAGGGTCCTGTCAAAGCTGATTTTCAGACTGTCAGTACAAATCAGATTGTTTGCATAAAGATTGGAGTCAGCTTGTTTTGATCAAGTCCTAACAGAAAAATAAGGAGTGGATGGAGAAATATTGTATATATATAATATAGGGCTGTCAGCGTTAACGCGTTAATTAACGCGTTAATTACGATGCGATTAAGGGCCGACCATAACGTGTAATTTTTTTAATCTCGTTAATCGCATGCCGCTATTTTGTCCCTTCGATGCACCCGTACTTGTAGTCAAGCCGGTCGCAGCGGTTTCCTGTCTCCTGCTGTTGCAGGCATGGAAAAGAAAGACATCAAAACACTTCTAAATGGCTCCTTTTACTTAAAAAAAAACTCCCAAATGGCACAGTGGACAAGTCAACAGTAGTTCAATCAGGAGAGACTAGAGACCAATGAATACAATTATATTTATTACAATAATGTGAATGATGCTTTACAGAAAGAATGATGAGAATAAGGTATTGTTATTAGTCTTTGGCGGTTAGACACCACAGGGAGATCTTGAGAGAGCTGCATCAGCCCAGATCAGCATCCAGATATATCCCCTGTGAGTCTAGATACTGGTAGTGCTGGTGATCTCCTTCTGAGACTCCATGATGAGACTCTTCCGACTGAAGAATCGGATAGGTCTGCGATGACCGGGAGGAGAGGGGGAGGAGGAGGGTGCGAGACTGACAGCAGCAGTGTTGAGAGGCTGAATGGGACAGAAAAAAGCATATTTAAGGAAACCGCCGCCAAGCGATTGGCTTACGACGGGGGTGCGAAGCAATGTGATAGGCTTACACTGGAGGTGTGTGGGATGAGAAGTGATCAGCAGTGATGTGACACTATGCTATTGGTTAAAAGAGACTATCCGGCAACCAGCTGATTATTCAATTTAAACCTGGAAATTGACAGCATATTATGAGCTTGTGAGTAGATTGAAGAGTGGAGATAGAAAAGTGAATTAAGGAAGTGTAAAATGCATATTTTAGTCTTCTTCGCTTGAACTTACGTTAGAACTACATTTTGCACCTTGTGTAAAACAGAATTAAAATATAACTGAAGTACATCGAGTTTGAGCTATCACCTAAAAGCTAAGCATACTGGAGCAGCTAGCGTCGCCGTAGCCTCAACGCGAGACTCATCAGTCATTCTTCCTTCAGAGTCTCGGATGCGTGGGTCCTCTAGTCACTGGGAGGTCGGCTCCAATGGCTTCACGCGACATACATGTCATCAATCACAATAAAACTGTACCTACCTCACACACAATGTTGTTATCCAATGCTACGGCGCCAATGTACTCCAAAATCTTCCTTAGTTTCCAATACCGAGCCATTATTCACATGGAAGTGCCAAAGTTTTTAGCTCAGACACAGCCTTCTTCGGCTGTGTCATTTTGGGTTTTGCCATCGGAAGTATCGGTTCTGGAGCGTATACTGCACTGTTTACAATTGTGCATTTATTTTCTGTTCAAGATATATTTTGTAGACATTGTTACCTCCTGTCTCCATGGCACTTCTATTGAATTGAAAATATATAATTCAAGATCACAAAGTACATTTATTTGCATTCATTTGATTCCCAATCACGACACACTGGTAAGAATTATTAATATTTAATTAAAAATGCTTTGAAATACAAAATAATGGCATTTTAAACATGCGATATAAGAATGTGATTAATCGCAAATAACTATTAATAGCAAGATTAATCGCGATTAAGAAAAATTATCGTTTGACAGCCCTAATTTTATATAACGCTCTGAGTCTGGGGGGCTAATAACATTAGCCAGCTGCCTGGACTCTTCTGTATATCCTTACAACAGCTACGAGGAGAGGAGCTTGTGAACATACCCACAGTCAAAGCACTTTCCTGAGATATCCATATAAAAACTCTCCTTGTGCTTTACCCCAAATAAAACCTCCAGTGTCTGTTTGGATGACGCCAAAGGATAAACAAACAGCTAACGTTTAGCTGATGGCTGCTTGTGTGCTAAACTTGTGTGGGCCTCATTTTATACCCGGGAGTTGTAACGTTATGAAACATATTTCCTGGCATATGCAGGCAGTTGGACAACCTGGTAAGTTCTGAAAATATGTCTATTGCGTTATTCCAGCTAACGTTATGCCGACTATGAAAGGCTAGTGCTTATGCAAGCTAGCCAACATTACTATGATGAGCAGGCGGTTAGCTTGATAACGTTAGCTGGAGTAATCAAACACATTTTCTGAACTTACCACTTCAGTCCCCAACCAACGTTACTTCCTCGCGCACCTTTCTCAAAACAATGTCCTTTTTATTGCAGTCCGATCACACATCAAGCAGCGTCTCAAGCAGTGTCTGGTCTATGTACAGTAACCTAGGTCTATAACGCGACCAGCTTCTCCAGCCAGTGACGGCTTGAGACTGGCTGCCCCAGCTGTCAATCATCCATTTTTATATAATTAAATAACTACTTAAAAACAAACTGATCAGAAAAATGTGCACTTGGACAGGCATTAGCGTGATAAGAACTATCTAAAATGATAGAAACCACCTTTCGGAAAAAAATATCTGACATGTTCTTTGATTGTTTAGTTTGGCTCATTTTCCCATCCACTAACATGGCGGAGGCGGGCCTTGTGACCTATACAGGTACCCGCCCCCAGAGCGGTGATCTAACATGCTGCGGCCTCACTAAAGGGGACCTGACGTGGCGTCCATCTTTATATGTCGATGGTTCTTACGTGTAAAATTCATTGGGATTTTTGTATGGGAATTTCGATTTTCTGAAAATCAAGTAAAAAACACACATTTATGCTTAGAAAATAATAAAAGTGGTCCTCATTTGTGAAGATGATCTTGCTGAACACAAACTTCACTGTTTCATAAACGTTTGTTAACCTTATTTCAAACATTTAACAAAAAAAACATACAAATCCCATTGATTTTTATACGTAAGAGCCGGAAATTCTCCAGGTCCACGTCCAGGTCTTCCGCACTCTATTGTACGTAGAGAGCTAACAGTCATTCTTCTAGGGCGTCCCGGTGGCTCACCTACTGTAGTAGGGTGCGTACCACAAAGGCTTATGCTTTGTTCACACCATACGCCAAAGCCAGGCTAAAGCCATGCTGAAGCTGAGTGATGCTGAGTGCCACGCTAAAGCGGTCACACCAGAAACACTTTTTTCCTCAGTGCCTGGCTCGGAGCTGCTCCTCCAGCCCCTCCCCACCCTCACAACTTGCATTCACTTCACAACAGAAGCTGAAACTATCGGTTCAGCGTAGCTTTAGCGTGGCTTCAGCGTGGCGTGGTGTGCGGCTGGTGTGAACGGACTTGCCTGTTAACAAGGACGCCAAAATGAAACTGTGTGGTTTCAGAGTGGGATTTGCGTATGGTGTGAATGTGCACTAAGTCCTTCGCGCTGCCGACCCGAGTTCGAATCCGACACGTGGTCCTTTGCATGTCATCCCCTCTCTCTCACCCCACCTTTCCTGTCTGCCTACTATCCTATCAAATAAAGGCAAAATGCCCCCCCCACCCACCAAAAGAAAAAGAAAAAACCACACACAAAAACAGCCATTCTTCTACATTCCATAATTGTGTTAACGTCTTGTAAATTAAATAACAGTGCAGCTTTATAATTCATCAATTTCCTGGGGACCCCCTGGGAACACCCTCAAGGACCCCTGATGACACCCCCCCCCAAACCCCGTTGAGAGCCACTGTCTACAATGTCAATTATTTTATGGTGACTGTCAAGATATCAAGGCACCACAGGATCCCTGCTTACTGCAGTGTTCCATTTTTATCTGCTAGTATCTATCTCACGAGAACATAGTCAGGCCAAACATGATCAGTCTCCCATGGGAAAAAGGTCTCGAGTCGCGGGAGTCTAAATCCACATTCACAACCGCCCGCTACTGCCTTCCAGCTCGCTTACTGTAAACGCTCTCTTTTTCACAAATAGGGGGAAAAAGTAGAGCGAGCATCACAGAGGCCCTGGTGCTCTCGCTGACCCACACTTGAAAAACAAGGCCGAGTTTGAGCTGAGTCAAGGGACAGTATGTGGGAATGGAGGCCAGGTGAGAGGTCCTGTTTATAGCCGTGCCACCTCGCTGTCTGGAGCCAAATCGCCTCCCACGCCACCACCGTACGTCCCCTGGCTACCGACCTCCACCTCCCTCCCACACCTCAAAACATAAGCTTTTTTTTTTTTCTTTTTTTTTTTTCAACATAGTTCACTTGGAGTTTTTTTTTTTTTTTTTCCCTCCGGGAGGATAAAGAAAGCAATGAAGACGTATAGGATGTGGGATTTCACTGATGTTATCTGATCCGCCGAACTGATCGGCTGAACCGATCTCACTCGTTCTTTCTCTTGTTTTCCTTCTCTCTCGTTCCTTCTGCCTCCCTCGCTCGCTTGCTCTCTCTCTCTCTCTCTCTCTCTCAAAATGAATACATGTCACTTTATTGAAGTATACTTATTGCCAAAGCAAAAGCAAAACCAGATCCAATTAATTTGTTGAAAAAGCCTCTGCTTGTGCACTCAGCGAGAAGGAAGCTGCTGTCACAGACGCTGTGGCTTTTAAGGGGGATGGACATGATCACACCTGTGAATACTTTTGGGCATAAACACGCCTATATGCAGGTTTGCACCGAGGTGACAACAAGGCGCTATTCGCGCGCAAAACAGGCGCTAACGCAAAATTACCGCCTTTGCGACGATAGAGCCCTAAATGACTGGTTAAGGTGGATGTTTCTTTTGCAGTGTACATTTCATTTTGAATATTGGATGGTAAGTAAGTCATTGCCTGTCTGTCTCCCTGCTACAGTTTTGAGCATCCACAAGCGTCCAGTGGTGGGTAATGCCGATATCAGCTTCCCCATGAAGGGCTGGAGGGGGATGGTGGACTGGGCTCGCAACTCCGAGGACAGAGTCACCGTCTCCAAGAGCATCCTCTCCACTGGTAAGCCAGGTAAGAGCAGTAAAACACCTTAGAAACTCTCTATAAAGCTGAGAAGAGGTAGATAAGAGGGGAACTTATCACCCAGCTTCCAAAGTGTCATCTGCCTCCAGGTTGGACGGAGGTGTTGCATTCTGAGCTGCTTTTCTGCTCACCACAGCTGTAAAGAGGTTATCTGAGTTACTGCTGCCTTTCTTTAGTAGTTAGTCTGTAGTTAGCTAGTAAAGTAAAGTACTTGGTGTATATAATAATTTAATACTGTGCAAAAGTCACATGAATATGCTTTCAAGAGTATTGAAATGGAAAGTATTATTCTAATAATGTAACAAGAAAGTCCATGAGAAAAATACAGTTTGTCTAGTGCAGGGGTTCCCAACATTTTTTGTGCCAAGGACCGGTAGATACATGGGAAAAAATGTTGTGGACCGGTTGTCAATTTTAATGGTTTTAGTTACATATATATGTACCAGAGGAGGTTTTTCCAGTGAGGCATAGGAGGATGGTCCTCCTCTATTAGATTGGGGATTTTTTTTTTTTTTTTCCATTTTTCATTTTTCATTTTTCATTTTTTTTTATAATAAAATATCAATCAAATGTGTTTTTTCTTATGTGCAGACGCTCATTTTTTCATTCATTATATTCTTATATGCTTAAAATGCTTCAACAACAGTGACCTGAACTGAACTGAACTGAGCTCCATGCAGAGAGTCACTCTGGCCCTGCTCCCAGCGTGGGGTAGGCAGATAAAAAAACATTCGCCCTGTGGGCGTTTATTTATTTGGTAATTTATCTAATGAAAAATATGATTGGTTGAAAAACACTTGCAATTCACAGAGAACACGTGAGAGTGATGTGTTTTCCACCCAATCAGATTGAGCTGGAAGTGAGCATGCCCTTAGCCTGGTGAAACCAGGTGAAATCTAATTGGTTGTTGGTTGGATAGATTGCTGATATTGTATTGTCCACTGCCTGGTCTCTCACGCTGAATGAAGTAGGAAGTGAAATCCACTGCCTGTGGTGACCTGACAGGAAGGATTTACGACTTTTACTGAGACAGTAGCAGCATATCATATTTCCCTCTTTTTTTATTTACTTTTTTATCAATCAGTAAGTGTTCACAAGTCAGACAGTCGTTGCATTGGATTACCACCCAAAACGAGTTTCGAGTTGCGGGAGACTTGAGCTGCGCGATACTGGGCTTTTTGCAATGTCAGAAAAATGGAATATTTGCAACGTCTCGACTGCAGCGTTTCCACTACAGACAGCATGGATATTCAAGTAAGTCAATTGATTTCAAGTTATCCGAGCCTTCTATTAAATTCGGCGTGGAAATGGTTCACCGAGCAGCGCTATTTTTGTCGTATTGAAGTTTCATCCTGTAATTTTTTATACTAAAACCCGCAACCTTAAATTCACACATTTTTTAACTGAATTTGGCCTGTAAATCGATGGCTGACAGCGAGCTCAATTTTAAAGCTTGAATGGTGATCTTTATACCATATGAAAGTATAAGAAATAAGGAATCGATTGGAACAAAGCATGTCAACCTAGGATGTCGGGAAGGGGGGGTAAATAATGCTCCAAAGTTGATGAATTGGAATGTAACTAAACGAGTATGTTGATGCAGCAGCACTGTGCAGGGGAAGACACACTCTCGTTCCAGATGCAATAAAGTGTAATTTAACGCTATTTGACAACAGTTTCGGCCATAGACTTTGTCAAGTATCATACAAACAGTGCAAGACAGGCATTATAAAGACAGGTGGGCTGATTGAATGGACAACACCTGTCTTGTGAAAGCACACCTGAGTGTGATTACAATGACATCATAGGATCAGTCATGCAGTAATAGGCTACATTTTCGGTACTGACGCAGATTAATCAAAACATTGATGTCACAGGTAGGCTGTATACCATAATATATCATGAACCTATGTGAATAAATAGATTTATATAAATAGTAATCACAGCCTAATGCATAGAGATAAATCCTGAAACATTATCGCAACAGTTCTAGCCTAAGCCAGTGGTTTTCAAAGTGGGGTCCCCAGCAAAAAGGGGGGATAATCTATTTTCACTATAATTCCATGCCATCCATAAGTAACACAATCTAGTGTAGAAGTGAGTAACTAGGCTAATTATAACCATAACAGCACAAATAATTGACAAAAATCTCGAAATAAATATACAGTATTTACTCTGAGAAATGAAATAATGAGAAAAGGAACAATTATTGATGGTTAAAACTGAATAATGACATCACAACAGTCTAATCCTAATGCTAATTTAAAATGAGATTTGGGCGTTTTGGGCAAAAGAGAAGAAAAAAAACGCCCAATTTCTTTTTACAAAAACACCTCCCCTGTTACCAATCTCACCAGCGCCACTGATATGTACTCACCAGGTGGCGACAAAGGGTAAATAACAGCCTTTTGTGTTGTACTATACAGTATGTAGCCTATACAGTATTTATGTTTTTGTTTCAACTACAAACATAAATAAACGTCAACTTGAAACTATGCTTCAACTTCCACACACAGCCTGCCCTATAATATTATGGCCCCTATCTTTACATCGGCGTAGAAACTATGCCGAGTGCCTGGCGCAGTGCTGATCAGTGGGCGTGGACCAGCGCACTTGATATCTTGGTGTTGGCGCTACATGCAGCCTAAAGCATTACAACCACGCCTTTTAAGCGTAGAATTATGCAATAAACGAATCACACGCTTGCCTTTTAAGCTCCAATTCCAGTGGTCCAGTAAAACCAGACAAAGCCAAGCGCTCTGCTCCCCCCCCCTCCCTTCATCCCGTCTGTCTGTCTCCATATATAGGCTATTATTCCATATTATTATGCTTCTCAAACCAATCTAACTGCAGTTTAAATACTGCAAGCATGTAAATACGCTACACTATAGCAAGATCAAAGTGAAAAGAATGTTCTAATCAGCTAGAAAAATATAGCCTATCCCTATATGATGAGATTAATTAGATTGGTGAAAGTTTGTCCAGAAAGATATTGTTTTCTCTCCCCTGCTGCAGGTAGGATGATGCACATAAATATAGCCTACATTATGTAAAGTCATTGCATAAATGTGTTTTTATTGTAAAACTAAAATGTGAAGTGGAGCCAATTTATTGGAGCCGACATCACAGTAGGACATGACAGTAGAACTTATCTAAATCACGTTAAATCGACAAGGGATATATATAGGCCCAGGATGACATATAAGTTTCACATAGGGTGGTGTTTTCATTTCTATGTTGTATTTGGTCCAATATTGAAATGTTCTACACTTGCAGGTTGTGTTACCATTACACATTATTTAGATCTACCTTTATATCTACTTTGGCTCATTTGGTTGCTATTTAGTAGCGAAATGGAGTAGCACAATGCATGCTGGGACATTACACAGGCAGTGAACTTACAACTTCTTTTTCCTATGGGACGTGTGTTGTGTCTGTCTGAGCGAGGGAGTCAGAGAGAGACAGAGAAGGGTGACAGAGAAGAAGCAGAAGAGCGCTCCTTGCAACTGCCGCACTGAATAGGCCTGGTTTCAGAGAGAGACAGAGGGTGACAGGGGAGAGGCAGAGGAGCGCCCCGCTCAACTGGCGCACTGAATAGGCCTGGTTTTCAAAAGCGCAAGGCGCTAAATTTATGCCAGATGCGAAGATATCATTAGGCCGGCATTTAAGGCCGACACGCCCATTCTCGCCCATTCAGGGAGTGCGCCACGCCCATTCAGCGCAAAGTGCATTTACCAGCCTAAAGCCATGTTGATATCTTCCCGAGACAGGCGCAAGGCACGTTTTTTAGCACCGAAGGCCCGTTTTAGCGCCGAAGGCCTGTGGGAGAATAGGGGCCTATATATATAGATTTTTTTTTTTTTGGACCGCGTTGCGGCCCGGTACCGGTCCGCGGCCCGGTGTTTGGGGACCACTGGTCTAGTGCATCGATTTCAAATAGACTTGATTCAAGAACCAAACAAAGCTCAAGGTAAATCCGCACCCTGCAAAAAATAATCTTGATTGAGTTATTTCGTTTCAAATAACAAATACGTAGTTCTGAGACTAGTATAAACAAAGAAACAAAGAAACAAACAAGACCACCGCCAAGGTCGGCAGCCTCTACTCTTCTTTTGCAACAGGATTTTTGTGGGAAATGTAGTCTTGATTTTGAGCAAAAGAAAAAGCTCCGTATTCAACCTTATGCAGCTGGCACAAGACTAGAGAATAATAAGTAGGACTATAAGAAAGAAAGAAAATATAGAAAAAGCGTAGCATAGCTTACAGGTTGTGCAAAATAACAGTAAAACATACTGAAACAAATAAACTGAAAATATGTACAATATCTAAATATGCAAACAAACCAAAATGGAATGATAATGTATATAAATGAAATGCAAGAATGAGAAGGAAAAAGTGAATTTACTGCTTATGCAGTACAGGATATGCAAATGCAAGACATATGTACAGACAGTGTCGAGGCTTGTGTATGTGTGTGTGTGTGTGTGTGTATATGTGTGTGTGTGTGTGTGTGTGTATATATATATATATATATATATATATATATATATATACATATATATATATATGTATCTGCTATATAATATAGCATGAGAGCCAGTGTGTTGTGGCAAATATATCCCGCTGCTCAGCTGTTATCCCACGAGGCCGCAGGCCGAGTGGGATAACAGCTGAGCAGCGGGATATATGCCACAACACATGCTGCTCGAGCTTTTATAAAACGGTTTCCAAGTATGATAATATAATAATAATAATAATACTATAAGTCCGACTCCGACTGGCATGTCATTCTGATAGAGTCAGTTGAAACACTACTGTAAGGCGGGACCGCAAGAACGTGCGGGTGATTTGATTTGATTGGATCGTTCTGGAGACTGAAGTTGACATTGGCCAATCCTGGCGCTTGCTGAGAAGCTGAGAGCTTTCTGGAAAGCCCGACAGGCAGCTCGAGCGCAGCGCTGCATTCTCAGCGCTTGCTGAGAAGCTGAGAGCTTTCTGCAAAGCCCGACACAAACTAACGTTACGGGGTTAAATGCGGGGTTAAATGCGGGGTTAACAGCCTTTTTTTTTCAAAGAAGACATTAGCCCACATCTATTCTTGTACAAAACATAATTTTCTGCGAAGTATTAGTAAAGTTATAAGCGAAGATCGATTCACAAGGATCTGACAGCTGTCTCCGCCATTTGTTTTTTTTTGAGGTAAACAAAGGCTTTTAGTAAGAGAGTTGCCATGGCAACCAATAACCCATGGCCAGTGGGTTATTGGATTTACACAATGGCTGTGAACCAATCAGATTGCTTGATTTGAGAGAGCCGTTTTATAAATATATATATATATATGTATCTATATATATATATGTATCTATATATATATATATATATATATATATATATATATATATATATATATATATATATATATATATATATATATATATATATATATAAGGCTGGCTGCGGAGAGGCTCTAAACTTGTTGCTCCAAAACGTTGCTATTTTACAATTGTCTGTGTGAGACTGTTGCCTAAAGTCTAAAGACAGCCATGGCAGCTCTCTGTCTCTCTCCCCCTCTCTCACACACGCGTATGCTACCGTAGCCTATCAAAATCCAGACATGTCAAGAGAGAGAGAGAGAGAGAGAGAGAGAGAGAGAGAGAGAGAGAGAGAGAGAGAGAGAGAGAGAGAGAGAGAGAGAGAGAGAGAGAGAGAATGTGGAGTGGCAGACTAAGACATCACGGTGTGTGTGAGTGTGTGTGTGTGTGTGTGTGTGTGTGTGTGTGTGTGTGTGTGTGTGTGTGTGTGTGTGTGTGTGTGTGTGTGTGTGTGTGTGTGTGTGAGCGTCTGTGCGCTCCGCTCCTCCTCCTCTTTGTCTCACTCTGCTGTGTAAAATTAAGCGACACACAATTGGGGCCTGTGACTACTGCACAAGTAGAACAAGTGTTACAGCCCAGTCTCAGGTTGAGAGGAACGAGGATTCTCGGGGGGGCTGTGTCCTCTTCATCTGGATTACATGTGGGCTCTGGTGGCTCAAACATGTAAGGTTGGACAACACCAATTGAGCTTGCCGCATCCATTAATTGCAAGTCGTAGTTACTCTCTGGTTTTTGGTTTCCAGGGACTTTAATTTATTTATTTATTTATTTATTTATTTATTTGTCTACTTATTTATTTATTTATTTATTTATTTATTTATTTATTTATTTATTCATTCATTCATTCATTCATTCATTCATGACAAATATTAATAGTGAAGTTTATCCTATGAATGAATTTCTTTCCAAAGCAAAGGGTGGCTACTTTAAATAAGATGACATGACAGTTTTGATTTGTTGTACACTCTTTTGATCACTGTATAATTCCATTTGTGTTCTTTCATACTTTTGGTGTCTTTAATGTTATTCTAAAATGTGGTAAATTCCAGTGGCGTCCAGGTAGTGTAGCGGTAGATTCCCTGCCTACCAACACGAGGGTGTTGCCCCGTGTTGCCTCTGGCTCGGTTGGGCGCCGGATTGAGGGTATGTGTCCTCTTGTTCGGTCGGGGCGCCTGTTCGGGGTGGAAGGCAACTGGTGGGAATAGCATGATCACCCCACATTCTACGTCATGCCAGTGAAGCTCCCCGCTGGTGAAAAGGTGAAAAGAAGCATCTGGCAACTGTGCATTTGTCGGAGGAAGCATGGTGCTAGTCTACGGCTCTCCCCAGATCAGGGGGAGCAGCAACCGGGGCAGCAGGGGAAAATTGGCCAGGTACATACAATTGGGGAGAAAATGGGGGGGGTCAGAAAAAAAAAAATCAGTTACAAATGGCACTGGGAGAAAGGTGCTTGATTCACTGCTTTCAGCAGCGATGGGATTGTTTGTCAGCTGGGGATGGTTTCCGCCCGTCAGCACCGGCCCGTCACCGCTGGCATGCTAACGAGGCCATCACTCGTAATCAGGAGTCAACAGGAGCCAATCATGAGCAATTAGAGAAAATTTCCTCCCCATATGTGTCATGGCTGCAGTGCCACATCAGCAGCCAGGCCAGCCACTGTACCTGATGTGTACTGCCTGGACCTGCCTGCACCAGCTACAATGGCTCTCCCATGCCTTCTTTGCACTCATTGATATGGTCTGGCCTGTTCTCATGAGATTTCATGAAATGAGTACAATGTCTTGCATGAAAACAGAGAGAAAAACATTTTGCGGGATTACGTGGAGACACAACTAGAAGTTTCTATGAGTGAAACTCTAAACTGACAATTTATGTGCTTTTTCTGTGTTCTAATAAATGATGTGAAATGTAGCCTATACCGTGGACATGTTAGCATGACTCAAAATGCTAACGTGATGCCAGAGGATTGCTAGCTTGTTAGCATTTTGTAACTTTCAGGAAGAGGAAAGACTTTAAAAATGATGATGCAGTTCTTTGATAACCGTGAAAAGGGAACTCAAAATTATACATTTCACATAAATTATCAGAAGACAGAAAAAACAACCACAGAAAATGTGTTTTTGTTTTGTTTTGCCCACAGAAATAGCGGGTCATACTCTATCACGTACCACAGTTTGTGTGCGTGGCCCATTTGAAACGTCACACCACGCCTATACAGTCACAAGTTTTGATTTTCAGAGAACGGTTTTCTTATTTCACCAGGACCAAAACCTTCATCCAATCTGCACAGAACTTGTTTTATTTGCCTACAGTACATGTAATCGTTAGCTAACCGTTCCATGTAAGAAACATGTAAAAATGGCATGTCTGATCCATGTTATTGTCATATAATCCTTTCATGGTGGAGGAATATCATTCATGGCCACAACACGTAATCTCATGCTCATTTCATAAAGAAAAATCTTGTGTTGTGTGGCCATTCAATCCAAGAAAGCATGCCAACCAATGAGGCAGAAGCTTATGAATGAGCACATGTATCCCGCACATGCCAACCAATGAGGCAGAAGCTTATGAATGAGCACACGCATGTATCCCGCACATGCTAACAGATGCACCTTCATCTATATGCGCAAATATCAAAACAAACAAATGCATCAACTATACGGACAAACTCACACTACAAACACAGGCACCCACGGTGTCAAACCCACTGTGGTACACTACACACAAGCACACACATATAGGCTACTGTCCACACACACCTTGTTGTATCACTGGTTCAAATCCCTCCAGGCTACTTCTCGTCCGCCACAGACAATCTGGCTGAGCATATTGGATGGGCACACATGCACACACACACAAACATACACACACACACACACACACATGCATCAGCACACAAACACACACACATGCACACAGACACACACACACACACGCACACACACACACACACGCACATGCACGCGCACACACACAGAGTTCCTCCCTGATGCCCACGGGAGCTCAGCTGTTGCCTGGGAGCTGCAGCCCTGCCTCCCTCATGCTGGGCTCTCTCAGGCAGACATGGAGCACGGCCGGGCCGGCGGAGCGAGAGAGAGAGCTGCATGTCTTCAGATGGCGAGGGCAGATGGAGTCAGGCTTTCACGCCTTTGACACCGCAGTGGGGAAGGAGAGGGAGGGGCCCTGTCTTTGCGTAGTTTGGCAAAGTCGAGTTTTGGAAGAAAAACAATACTTTCTGCTGTCCCCTTAAGCAACTTTCAGATGTGTTGGCCAATCAGAGGTTCAAAACAGGCCAATCACTGTTTCAACTGCACATTATCGGCACTCGTGGCATTTTAACGTAATTTTAGTTTTACTGGGCGTTCACACCAGGGCGATTTTCGTAAATTTGCACAACGAGATCATAGATGTGATTATAGATGTGATTTCGCCCCGAGCGGCGCGAGAATGAGTTGAACTGTTTCAACTTTAGTGAATAATTTGCGCCAGCAAACTCTCCGAGTTGGGAGTGAAGCTTTGTTTGTTTGTTTGTTTTTTCTCACCTTGGTGTGAACACACGGTTAGTCTTATAATTTGTTTATTTTTTTTCTCACCTTGGTGTGAACACATGGTTAGTCTTATAATTTGTTTATTTTTTTCTCACCTTGGTGTGAACACACGGTTAGTCTTATAATTTGTTTATTTTTTCTTGCCTTGGTGTGAACACACGGTTAGTCTTATAATTTGTTTTTTCTTGCCTTGGTGTGAACACACGGTTAGTCTTATAATTTGTTTATTTTTTCTTGCCTTGGTGCGAACACACGGTTAGTCTTATAATTTGTTTTTTCTTGCCTTGGTATGAACACACGGTTAGTCTTTTAATTTGTTTATTTTTTCTTGCCTTGGTGTGAACACATTCTAATTTGTTTATTTTTTCTTGCCTTGGTGTGAACACACGGTTAGTCTTATAATTAGTTTGTTTTTTCACTCCTTGGTGTGAACACACGGTTAGTCTTATAATTAGTTTGTTTTTTCACTCCTTGGTGTGAACACACGGTTAGTCTTATAATTTGTTTATTTTTTCTTGCCTTGGTGTGAACACACGGTTAGTCTTATAATTAGTTTGTTTTTTCACTCCTTGGTGTGAACACACGGTTAGTCTTATAATTAGTTTGTTTTTTCTCACCTTGGTGTGAACACACGGTTAGTCTTATAATTTGTTTATTTTTTCTTGCCTTGGTGTGAACACACGGTTAGTCTTAAAATTTGTTTTTTCCTGCCTTGGTGTGAACACACGGTTAGTCTTAAAATTTGTTTTTTCTTGCCTTGGTGTGAACACACGGTTAGTCTTATAATTAGTTAGTTTTTTCACTCCTTGGTGTGAACACACGGTTAGTCTTAAAATTTGTTTTTTCTCGCCTTGGTGTGAACACACGGTTAGTCTTATAATTAGTTTGTTTTTTCACTCCTTGGTGTGAACACACGGTTAGTCTTATAATTTGTTT
Source organism: Poromitra crassiceps (assembly GCF_964638095.1). Lineage (NCBI taxonomy): Eukaryota > Metazoa > Chordata > Actinopteri > Beryciformes > Melamphaidae > Poromitra > Poromitra crassiceps. Next base: position 65,998,513 of record NC_139623.1, read on the forward strand.
TTTCTTGCCTTGGTATGAACACACGGTTAGTCTTATAATTTGTTTATTTTTTCTTGCCTTGGTGTGAACACATGATTAGTCTTATAATTTGTTTATTTTTTCTTGCCTTGGTGTGAACACACGGTTGGCCTTATAATGTAACGGGCCCATACGTTTTTCTTTAAGCTTCTTATTGCTGTCTCTTTTGGGGACAACTTGTATTGTCAGGGCTTCGGTTCCTATGGTTCGGCACACTTATGTACATAAAGTTCCATCTGTTTTCAGTTGTATGTCTGTTTATTCTCTCTTGTATTATTTTTTATTTATTTTAGAATATTAATTTCGGATGCTGTCTTGGTTGATTGATTGATTGACTGATTGATTGATTGATTGATTGATTGATTGATTGATTTTATTATAAAAGACAACCAAATCCAAGGAATAAACATGTAAAAGTGTGAACACTTATTTCCAACATGGTCCATGGTCTTATAAAAACAGGACATACAGTAACACATAATAACATCATATAAACAATCTAGAACAATCAAGAATAAAAAGAACAAGAGATACAATCAACACAAATTAAAAAAACATTTCAATGAAAGGCTCAACACATTACTCTAGCTTACATGAATTTATTATGAATTTCCTTACAGTATAGACTCAGTTTAATGTAATGGACAGAAGGCAGAGGCTATGCTGCCACAGTGAAAGCATTTCTCATCAAGCACACACTAACATTTAATAGCTGGATAAAATAGGACTTATATCCATATGGTTAGGTGGCAGTGTCATGCAGCCATGTATGAATAATCTGTTAAAACAATTGCAATTTTACTGTTGTACACTTTACATTATGTTCCCCCCAAAAAAGGAACCACCATATTACCCACTAAATTAAACTAAACTGAATTGCAAACAATAATTAATGAAAAATACAAAACCATAATAGCTCCTGTTTGTTTTTTCTCTGGCAGATTCAGATGACACCTCGACATTTGTGACTGGCATCGTTCTGTACAGAAACCTGGGAAGCATTCTGACTCTACAGAGGTAAGAAACCTGGGAAGCATTCTGACTTCTGACTCTACAGAGGTAAGAAACCTGGGAAGCATTCTGACTCTACAGAGATAAGAAACCTGGGAAGCATTCTGACTCTACAGAGGTAAGAAACCTGGGAAGCATTCTGACTCTACAGAGGTAAGACGGACAACTGTCCAGAAACCTGGGAAGCATTCTGACTCTATACAGAGGTAAGACGTTATGTACAGAAACCTGGGAAGCATCCTGACTCTACAGAGGTAAGAAACCTGGGAAGCATTCTGACTCTGCAGAGGTAAGACCCTAACCCTAACCCTGTACGGAAACCTGGGAAGCATTCTGACTCAACACACGTAAGACCCTAACCCTAAGGCTACGTTCACACACAGCACCCAAGCCTTGCCTACGCCTTGCCTTTACCCACGCTTTTAAATAGGCGTCCGTTTTAGTCAACGAGGCTGTGTACACCGGGCGCCTGAGCGTGAACCTTGCGTGTACCCACGCCTTGCCTGTGCCTTGCCGATTTTATCGTTTAGGCGTGAGTTCTATTTTCAAGCCGACTAGGCGTGTGCAGGCAGGCTTCTTCTGTCAAGCCATGAAAGAAAAACGCGACAATATCCGTGGGAAATGGCAAAGTCAACTGAATTTCAAAATAAAATTGAGTTACTACAACAGTGTTGAGCAGAGAGAGAGAGAGAGAGATTGACGGGTGGCTATCACGTGGGGCTTTCTCCCCGTCGGCAAACAAATCTTCAGGAGAGAGAATAGCGACCGAAGAAGCAAGATGGACAATGTTGTTGTGCCAGCACATATTCTTGCAAGATTACCTCTCTAAAAAGTCCGACTATAGTCAGACCTGGTTATACATATCCAGCATGAATAGAACATTAAATATATCAGATTTATTTTACCTACCCATGATAATTCGGGACCACACGTGAAAAAATACAGTCGGGAGAGAGGAGAGGCGCTTGTGACTCGGCTCCAGGTTCAGCGTGCAAAGGCGTGCGGTGTGATCGCAAAAGCGTGTAATAGGTTCACGCCCAGCTCAAGGTCTGCAGGCGTAGGCGTGGGTTGAGGCAAGGCAACGCGTAGGTTCCCTGTGTGAACGTAGCGTAACCCTGTACAGAAACCTGGGAAGCATTTTTACTCTACAGAGGTAAGACGCATTCTGACTCTACAGAGGTAAGAAGCCTGGGAAGGGTACCAGGGCACTAGGGCTGCCCTACATACCCTATGTAGTGTAGGCACTCTGAATACTTTACGGGAGCCTGGCAGAATATAGTGCTTGTTTCAGGGTACGAGGTTGACAGGGCGCTGTTTGCGGCCGTTCATGAATTGAACTGAGAATGCATGGTCAATTCGAATTCAATTCCTGGAGTTGGATTTGAGATTGCACCCATCTCTAAGCAAACTGAATTGGAGTAGAATTGGAATGGCAGGGGACAGGAAGAAGTGGAACTGATGAGTTAATTAATTTAGCCAAACCCTGCTAGGAATAGTTAAGAGGAAACCAGAGCATTCACCACCACTCAATTGTAGTAGTTATCGACCAAAAAGTAATTGATAGTCGTGGATAAATCATCCACCCCCCAACCAATAAAAATGATCAATTCTCATCAAAAAGTTCTCAAACAGGGCAAATAAGTAATGTAGGTGGGACCAACCTGGGGATATGTGAAATAGCAGTCTTCAATTGGCTCTGAGAGGCTATTTAGAAATGAGCTGCGATCTGATTGGACTAAACCAAGCAATACTGTTTGACTGAAGTACTGTAACAATGTGACTGCTTTCTGCAGGGAGAGCGGGAGTCTTTCCGTCTCTAAGGTTGATTTCACATATAAGCTGTTTGGTCCGCTTTAACCGCGCCAGAGTTCATTTCCTCGGATAATGCGATCCGTTTGGGGTGGTGTGAAAGCGCAAACGAACTCTGTTGCGGAACAAACAAGCAAACTCTGGTCCACCTGAAAAAGTGGGTCTCGGTTTGTTTGCAAGTGAACTCTAGCGTGGTTCGTTTGTGGTGTGAAAGCAAACCGAACCAAACACAAGCGCAAATATAGGAAAGGCAGTGCATCATGAGTAGAAGGCGGTAGAAGGAAGCAAAACCAACACTGCAGCGTGCACACAGGTCGGTGCGCACGCTGATTATGTTGGACCCAACAGCTCGCTGCCTCATCTGCTGCTCATATTGGGCGCATTCTTGTAAACTATTTATTTGATAGTAACACCAAAGTAAAATCCCAAGATAGCATAAAGGTGGTGTTTCTCTATGGGTTGTGTTTCGTGGATTCACTTGTGTTGTGCAGTCAGCCCTCAGCAGGGAAGGCAGCAGAAGAGGAGAGATTTCCCCTCTATATTCTGTCCAATAGACGAGTGACCGTTTCGACCACGTGACCTGACATTGTTCAGAAAGTTTGGTGCGCTTGGCAAATTGCACGTGTGAAAGCGAACCAGACCAAATGAAAAGTGAAACAATGTTCCAACTTCACCCCCCCGAATCGCCACCAGCTTATATGTGAAAGTGACCTAAATCTTCTTTTATATAAAAGGGAGCAAGTGGGAAATCTCTATCTGTCTCTGTTTACATTTTTGTCCCACTGATGATATCATAGGTATCATGCTGATGACACAGTCATCTTCACAAGGGCTAAAGACCCGGGGGAGGCGGCACGTGTCTTATCTTTGGCTCTTTCTCATATCCAGGCGTGGCTAACTAAATCTTGTCTCGTGCTGAATGCAAAAAAAACAGTTTGTATGTTCTTTTCTAAAAGAAACATTGCACCTCCGCGCTCCAATGTTTTCTTGGGGTCAGAGGAATTATCTGTGGTTAATGAGTTTAAATACTTAGGTGTGATGTTGGACTCCAACCTAACGTTCAGCAACCATATTAAAATGATTTCCAAAAAAATTAAATTCCACCTGTATAATTTCAGACAAATAAGGAGCTGTCTGTCCACAGATGCTGCGTTTTTATTTTTACACTCGATGATCCTTTCGCATCTGAATTATTGTATAACTAGCTGGTCTTTGACAGGAGTAACCACTCTCAAACCAGCCGAACTACTTTATAAAAAAGCCCTGAAAATACTAGATAAAAAACCCCTTTCTCATCACCACTGTCATGTCATACGTAAATATGACATGCTAAGTTTTGAGAACTTTAGAAATTTCACTTCTGCCTGTCTTATATACAAAGTTCTACATGGACTGGCGCCGCCTCCTCTTGCTGACTTCATTAAATATCGTTCGACCGCCAACTCGACTCGTGTCACTCGGGCCATCGCGAAAAAGGTCTGTGAGGTCCCATTTAGAAAAACTTACTTATCATTCATGGGAAGCACCCTCTGGAATAATCTACCTCCCTTTATTAGAGAATGCCCTAGTCTCGCCACCTTTAAAGGCCAGTTGAAACTATGGCTCAGATCAAACCAGCAATGTGATCATTTTTAACATATTGTCTGTCATGTTTTGCTGCATGCTCTGTGTGTTTTACTCAACTTATGTTTTACTAACCTTTTGTACTATTAATTTTTTGTACTATTAATTTTTTTCTTTTCAAGATTACATCAACCTGCCATGGGACTACAGGTGGAAACTAGCCCTTGGGCTATAACCTGGCATATTTACTGTACGGCTGTACTGTTCATTAATGTGCAATGTCCCATTCTTTAAATAAATGAATCTGAATCTGAATCTGAATAGGCATTGTGACATCACTGATGATGTCATCAGTGATGTCATAAGTGATGTCATAAGAGCAATATCCCACTGATGATGTCATATGCATTGTGACATCACTGATGATGTCATAGGCATTGTGACGTCATCAGTGATGTCATAAGAGTAATTGTGATGGCATTAGTGATGCAAAGTTGTGAACTCATCAGTGATGTCATAAGAGCAGGTGAGCCTGCAAAGCAGTCAAGCTGTAGGGCGAGGCGGCGCAGTGGCTGATCCTAGGAATTAGCTGAGCCTATAAAAGGGAGCAAGTGGGCAATGTTTGCTTCTATTTCAGGAATCGAGCGTGCGTGGCCCGCGAGATGCCTACTTTAAATGATGTTTATTTAATATCGCATAACAATAGAATGGCATTAGGTATAATAATAGAAATGTTCAAACAACTCTATGCTGCCGTCTGCCTCTCACTTTGTTGATGTTTCTCCTTGTTAACGTTGAAGCTACCGGCTGTAGCTTTAAATGTTTATGCAGTGCTGGTACTGTTGGGGTCCTTTAGCTTACAGCATTACAGCTGGCAGTTTTTATCTGATCTGGTATAAAGTATACATTTCCACACTGTTGACTGTAGTCGAACATCAGGGCGTGCAGCCATGTTTCTGTCTCCCTCTTGCTATCTTGCTTATTTGTTACTGCACCATGCTAAAACCCACAGAACGATTAGTGGAGTGCGATGCACAGTGATGCACAGTGATGCACAGTGAGGGTATGATGCACAGTGAGGTTATGATGCACAGTGAGGGTATGATGCACAGTGAGGGTACGATGCACAGTGAGGGTACGATGCACAGTGAGGGTATGATGCACAGTGATGCACAGTGAGGGTATGATGCACAGTGATGCACAGTGAGGGTATGATGCACAGTGATGCACAGTGAGGGTATGATGCACAGTGATGCACAGTGAGAGTATGATGCACAGTGATGCACAGTGAGAGTATGATGCACAGTGAGGGTATGATGCACAGTGAGGGTATGATGCACAGTGAGGGTATGATGCACAGTGATGCACAGTGAGGGTATGATGCACAGTGATGCACAGTGAGAGTATGATGCACAGTGAGGGTATGATGCACAGTGATGCACAGTGAGGGTATGATGCACAGTGATGCACAGTGAGGGTATGATGCACAGTGATGCACAGTGAGGGTATGATGCACAGTGAGGGTACGATGCACAGTGAGGGTACGATGCACAGTGAGGGTACGATGCACAGTGAGGGTACGATGCACAGTGAGGGTATGATGCACAGTGATGCACAGTGAGGGTATGATGCACAGTGATGCACAGTGAGGGTACGATGCACAGTGAGGGTACGATGCACAGTGAGGGTATGATGCACAGTGATGCACAGTGAGGGTATGATGCACAGTGATGCACAGTGAGGGTATCATGCACAGTGAGGGTATGATGCACAGTGATGCACAGTGAGGGTATGATGCACAGTGATGCACAGTGAGGGTGTATGCACAGTGATGCACAGTGAGAGTATGATGCACAGTGAGGGTATGATGCACCGTGAGGGTATGATGCACAGTGAGGGTACGATGCACAGTGAGGGTACGATGCACAGTGAGGGTACGATGCACAGTGAGGGTACGGTGCACAGTGAGGGTATAATGCACAGTGAGGGTATGATGCACAGTGATGCACAGTGAGGGTATGATGCACAGTGAGGGTACGGTGCACAGTGAGGGTATGATGCACAGTGAGGGTACGATGCACAGTGAGGGTACGGTGCACAGTGAGGGTATGGGTATGATGCACAGTGAGGGTATGATGCACAGTGAGGGTACGAAGGGATTTGTTGGAGTGATCTGCACCACTCTCACACTGATTAACATACATTCATACAGTACATCAGTGTTGGGCTGCATGTGTGTTTCTGTGTGCATTGTGTGTGTGCTTGTGGGTTTCTGCGAGGAACATTATTTGTTGCCTATGGCTTTGGTTCCAGTGAGAAGGAGCTCTCCATTATGGTAATGCGGTCACGGTGCATAATGAACGTGTAAGGAAGCAGGAAAAGTGAAGCAACCTTCCACGTGTCTTCTCCCAGTCTTCTGGCGTATTCTGCAGGAGTGGATTACGGGCGGTCTCCATACATTGCTTAATTTCTCTCAGTTTCAAGCCTCCTCTTCTCTCCTTTTGCCTCATTTGATTTCTCCTTTTGTAGGAAGTGGGATGAGTCGGAGGCGAGAGACACGGTGACACAAAGGTTTAAGTTGACTGATTGTGTTTTTTGAATTGTGAGAGGGAGATTGTGGATGTGCAGCTGAGAAGGGAGGACGGACTCTCGAGCGCATTTGGCCGACTGGAAGCTCTGGTGTCGGTACTTCTAGCCGAAATTCATTTTTTTTGCCTGATTGATTCATTCCATATGATTGATAGTACCAATGAAAATCAGAACTTGTAATGCATACTAAGCAGACAGGGAGAATGTTAACCTATAATATGCACCCACCCCAAGAAATAATAATAAAAATAAATACATAAATAAATACATAAATACATAAATAATAACTAAATTATTATTAACAATAATAATAATAATAATAATAATAAATATACCCGCAAGCGGCAATGCCAGGGGTTCAAGCCTATTGCCCCTGAAGGGACTTGAATATCTGTATCTTGAATATCTGTACCTTGAATAACTGTATCTGTATCTGTCACCCAGGTCAGCAGTTGACCTGGGTGGATTGATCTCTTCTAAAAAAGTGTAGTCATCTGTAGGTCAGCAGTTGACCTGTGCAAATGTCATGCAATTGAGCAAAGTTAGCAATAGAAAAACATGGAAGGGTGATGCTAATGTCACAATGCCCTAAAATGGCCTGTGAAGGTCTAAAAACTAAATATCGCTGTAGTACCCGCCGTGGGCGGATTTTTTCTTTCTTCCCTGGAGCATCTAATAACCAATATCTGTCATTGGGCCAATTTCAGGTCTCTGTGATGTAACAACAATTTGCGTCGCAGCTGATGAGGAAAAATAAAAATAATGAAAAATAAAGATCTGAGCAAAAACAATAGGGGTTAGCCCCTTCGGGGCTTGAACCCTTAATAATAATCTATAATAATTCCAGGAGTGTCGGTGTATGTATCTCTGTATGTATGTCTCTCCTTCACCTATAGAACCGTTGTTCAGATTGACTTCAAACTTGGGCATGTTTGGCTTGACTTCAAACTTGGGGAGTGCAGTTAGGGGGACCTGACCGAGTGCAGTGCTAGAAAAAAGTAAAAAATGGTAAGGGGAGAAAATTAATGGGAAGGAGGGGAACAAGCACTGCACTGTATTGCACTAGTAATAATAATAATAATAATAATAATAATAATAATAATAATAATAACAATAATAATAATAATAATAATAATAATAATAATAATAATAATGAATAAATAAATTAATAAATAAATAAATACCAATGATACTGAAAATGAATGTGGACTGCCTGGGATGCAGGGCCATGGGAGGCTTTCAAAGAAGAAGCTACAGCTCAGATTCAGTCATCTGTTCTGGTTTTTCTCTGGAACTGAAGGTATTGCACTAGTAATAATAATAATTAATAATTAATAATTAATAATTAATAATTAATAATTAATAATTAATAATTAATAATTAAATAAATACCAATGATACTGAAAAGGAATGTGGACTGCTTGGGATGCAGGGCCATGGGAGGCTTTCAAAGAAGAAGCTACAGCTCAGAGTCAGTCATCTGTTCTGGTTTTGCTCTGGAACTGGAAGTTATGTTCAATCGAGCATGGGCCATGTGGGTTTGCTATCATGGTCCACTGCTGAGCAGACTGGACACAAACTGTCACTGCTTGAAAGAGGCCGTGATGAAATGCTCTAGCGTTTTGTGATGGTTGCGTGACCTTCAATAAATCTAGCGCAATGTCAGTAATCCATCATTTTGACTTTTATTTGTGGGACGTGCTGCCTTTGATTCCTTTTAAGGGATAATATCTCCGGCGGTTGTCGCTGTTTGCAGTCAAAATATTTCCCAGCCAATTAGTTTGTAATTTCAAGCTTTCAGTGGAGTCTGATTGGGTAAAATGATCACGTCGTCTCTTTGCTAGGCTTGCACATTCATTGAGCTATTTTGCCAATCTGATGCTCTGTCTTTTCCCCCTATAGAAACAACACAGTGCTCAACTCCAAGGTTGTGTCAGTGACCATCAAGCCCACCCCGGCCTCCCTCTCCGCTCCTGTCGAAGTCGAGTTCTCTCACATGTACAACGTGAGTGACTCTTTGTCTGTCCATTCACTTTCAACCCAGCACAACTAGCAAACAAAGACGCTTTTAACTTCACAACATAGTGCTAGAGAGACCTAAAGCCCTTCTGACTTGACATAGGTCATGATTACCTAAAGCCCTTCTGACATGACATACAGTAGGTTATGATTACTTATATATTTTCTGTATTCCAGCGCTATTTATAGCTGTTACAGAACTCTTGTACCTATGCTGTATACTTTTGTATATGTTCTTTTTTCACTGGGAATTGTGTAAAAATATTTTTCTCTTGTCAATTTACTGTAATTGTATTTGTGTGACGCCTGCAGTGTGATTTGCACTGCTTTGCTCCATGGGTCTAAGACATAATTGCCTTGTTCCCATTGGATGATTGTTCTTGTCCTGGTTCCTATTTAAACAGGTTCCAGTCTTTTTCATACCATATGCCAGATGAAGGTCGCTTGACCGAAACGTTGCATTTATTTAATAAAAGCCTTTAAGTGGTAGTCAGTGTGCGGGAGTCTTCCTTTTCAACTTGACAACATAAACATTCCAAATTGCCGCAAGCTTTCTTCCTGTGTGTTTGCTAATATAGCTGACAAGAAATAAGCTAGGTTTCAAATTAAGCAATAAGCCCCAAGAGGCCATGGTTTACAGTAATTTTACAACGGCTAAGAGATGCCGCAAATAAAACGGTTGCTACATATAGATACAGTCGGTCTGTGTGGGAAGTGGAACGCCCACAAAATGTTATCTGGCTGGCGCACAAGTGGGGTAAAACCGCTCATATATCTCAATGGGCTCACCAAAGGACGGTGCTGTGGCTCTACTACAGGATTGGGGATTCTAGAGCAGGTACATAGACGTCTGTTCAGATGTGCGTTTACTGCGGTGGTTGAATCCCTTATTGTGTCTGCCTGGGCTGGGTTAGCAGCTAAATGCTAACTATGCTGAATGGGGAGAACGGGGGGCTTTACCCCAGCCTGGCCACGCCCCCAGCCAGCTACCCCAGCGTCTATGACGAGACACAGACTGTCTCTATAGACTTCCTGTTGCAGTGTTTGCTAATACAATAGCTGGCAGGAAATAAGCTAGGTTTCAAACTGTTCCCCTAGCAACACAATTCCGTGAAAACCGTCTAGTAGGCCTACTATTTTGAGCTGATCATGTGACTCTCTCTCCATCAGGGCACCACCAACCAGACCTGTATATCCTGGGATGAGAGTGACAGGTAAAGGAGCTGCTGTATTGTTGATTCATCTATCCACCCTGCCACCTGAGCCTTCCATGTATGGAGGTTCTAGAGCCTTTTCATGTATGGAGCTCTAGAATGGGCTTTGACCTAATTGACCTAATTGGGTGACATCAATCGCACGACTCACACAGGTACACACTATCAGATACACTGACACACGCGCGCACGCACACACACACACACACACACACACACACACACACACACACACACACACACATATACACAGACAGACAGACAGACAGACAGACAGACAGACACACACACACATGCACACACACACACACAAACACACACACACACAGAGAGACAGACAGACAGACACAAACACACACACACACACACACACACACACACACACACAGACAGATAGACAGACAGACAGACAGACAGACAGACAGACAGACAGACAGACAGACACAAACACACACACACACACACACACACACACAGACACACAGACACACAGACACAAACACACACACACACACACACACACAGACACACAAGTCATTTACAGTCTTTTATTGTGGTGGTGGTAGTGGTGGTGGTGTGTGTGTGTGTGTGTGTGTGTGTGTGTGTGTGTGTGTGTGTGTGTGTGTGTGTGTGTGTGCAGGGCCGTAACCAGGGTTCCGAAATAGGGGAGGTCCAGCAAGGGGAGGGTTTTTTTCCCCTTTTTTAGCCATATTTAGAGTAATATATAATTTTAAATCAACATTAGGATTATACTGTTGTGATGTCATTATTCAGTATATTCTCTTTCATGTCACCACCTGCTCAGCTCTCCTGTCAACATAATTGTAACTAACAAACACAAACTGTTTTAGCCAAATTCATATCAAAATGACACCTACAAACACAGGTACACAACCCAAGCCGTACACAACACACAAAGTCATCATCGATAATAAAAAAAAAACATACAGAGGGACATTTATTTATTCCTGATAGGAACGATTGAAAAATAAAATAAAATATATTATGTTGTTTTTAACTTTACACCACCTCTTTTTGTTACTTATTGGGTCATGAAACTGAAACCATGCATATAGCCACCTGCATACCTGACTTCGGGAGCTTGGCAATTGGCATCATGCATGATTAGCCAACGTGTCACACAGGTAACATTACTTAAGAGACAGACTAGACACTTACTTTCTTGGTTGTTGCTAAAAAATCTGTCAGTGTCACTCACTGTCTGTCGTTCACTCGCTCACTGTCTCGCAGCTCGCTCACCTTCAATTATCTCGCCAGGCAGACAGTCATCACTCACCACCATGCTGCTGCTCTCTCGGAATCAAGTTACCACGGACGTGGCGTCAGATGACTTCCTGCCTGACCTGCCTTTCGTTTAAAAATAAAAGCGATCCCGTGTTTTTCATGCTTTTCCATGCAGATTGTTTTATTTTTTTCTCTGAAATATTAGGGGAGGTCCGGACCTCCCCGTCCTCATAGCTAGTTACGGCCAAGTGTGTGTGTGTGTGTCTGTCTGTGTGTGTGTGTGTGTGTGTGTGTGTGTGTGTGTGTGTGTGTGTGTGTGTGTGTGTGTGTGTGTGTGTGTGTGTGTGTGTGTGTGTGTGTGTGTGTGTGTGTGTGTGTGTGTGTGTGTGTGTGTGTGTGTGTGTGTGTGTGTGTGTGTGTGTGTGTGTCTGTGTGTGTATACTGTATACATCATGGTCATGAACAGATAACTGAAACCATGGCTCACATCTTAAATTGTTGCCATGCATACAAAGGGCTTTACATATGTAGGCATGACAGATTAGTGGATCTGATATCAAAAGATATCTCTTCTATTTTCGGGTCTTCAATACCGCTTTTTAAACATTCTATTGTGAAGCCGAGCATGTTCAGTCTGTGTAGTGACGATTCACATGTGTTCTTGAATATCCCAGCTAACACTCCTGATGTTGTTGTTGTCAATGAAAATCGTAGAGAGGTGTTTGTTCTAGAGGTTGGCTGTAACTTTGACCACAGCCTAGAGGAGGCCTTTCTAACCAAGATGATGAAATACCAACAGCTAAAACAGACCATTTCACAGCTGGGCAACAGGTGTAAACTTTTAGTTTTCATATTTGGCAGCCTGGGTCACGTACATAAGCTGGTTGTGAGAGGCCTTCAGATGGCTGGTCTCCCAAAGAGAAGGGCCAAGCAGTTAGCGAGATATTGTTCAATATCTACTATTATCGGCAGCCGCTCAATATGGAGGAGGCGCTGCTTTTTGTACCCATGAAGTGGATACTGACCGCTCGCTACAAGACACATTATGCAGTTTGACCAAATACTGGGGAATACATTTGCTATGTTATAGTAAGTTTTATTGAAACGTAAGAGAAAAATGTGTATTGGAATAATGATATTCAGATTATCACAAAACAAATATGCCATGTCTGCCCATTCAGCGCAGTTTCTCAGTTTCATGTGAGACAATAGACTTGGAAACATTCCACCCCCATCCCCCCAATTGATGCTAAATACACTCACAACACTTTAAGACAGGGGTGTCCAAACTTTAGTGAATGGGGACCAGATTAGATCATGTGAAAATACCCGGAGGCCAGCTGCTTCTCGCATAATATGGGTTATAAAAAAAAACACACATACAATAAAAAATTTAAAAATTTAAAGTGGTATTGCCAAATAGATTAATAAAAATAAAATAAAAAATTGTGATTAAAGCTAGTTATTTATTTATCTTTATATCTAAATGTGCTAAAGAATTTATATAAATCAAAAACTTCCCAATTAAAATGCATAATTTTGATGACTTTTTCTCTCATTTGGGAATGTTTTAACAATCAGAAGTGAATAATGGACAGAATCTTTTTTTCGAGGAGGCGATAATCAAGGCGACTGCCAGGCCATACATTAGAGAGAACTTTGGCCGATACCATCGCTTCTTTCAAGACAACGATCCCAAGCACTCCGCTGCTCGAGCCTGTATCCATGCAGAGGGGATAAACTGGGTCAGAACCCCTGCAGAATCTCCAGATTTGAATCCAATCGAAATAGTTTGGCATTTTCTGAAAGATCACATACGAAAAGTGATCAAACCCAAGAGCAAAGACGCGCTGGTTTCTGGCATTGAGGACTTTTGGAACAACACACTGTCCCCTCAAACATGCGACAATCTGATTAATGGTTTAGCAAAAGTTCTGCCCCTGATTGTCAAGAACAATGGAGGCCACAGTGGAAAGTGACTGTAGGCTACAGATAGATTCTGGGCAGATGGTCATGATTTTTTTCCAGTCACAATTGGGACCTACTGTACTTTAACCAGAGAGACCATTTCTTGAATGACAATGATTTATTAGATGATTAGATACATGACCCTGTAGGAACATAAATATAGATATATTTTTGGCGATCAGACTCCATCATTACATTACATTACATTACGTCATTTGGCAGACGCTTTTATCCAAAGTGACTTACAATAACACATTTTTTGTCAGCAATAGAACAATCAACTATGGAGCACAGTCTATGACAACTACAACTTCTGAAGGAACAGTGGTACAAGTTTAGGTTAGTGGTACAAGGTTGGTTAGGTTTTTTTTTTTTTTTTTTTTTTTTTTTTTTTTTTATATAAGGAAAGAGAGAGACGAAGTTAGATCAAGAAGGGCCCAGATGGAGCCTGAAAAGGTGTGTCTTTAGTCTTTTCCGAAAGATCGGATCCATCATTACGTCAGCTTGATTATGACGTCATGATCAGCAGGGGTAGATGGATGCAGCCAGAGTAGGATTGAATAGCCCCCCGTGGAGTCTAGACCTGGTGGTGGTGATAGGTCTTGCTGGAGAAGGCTTCTGAATCTGAAGACCTCGGAGAGGACTGGAGGAGAATGGGGTGGAGGAGGGACGCAGGAACGCACTGAAACCCAGCAAGACCACACAGAGAGAAACAGGAGGCTTTTAGCTATGACAGGTAGACTCGGATAGGCTGAATGGGAAGATGTGTCTTACTCTGATTGGCTTAAGTGTTACCGCCCACAAACAGTGATGCTAGGTAGAAGCGGGAAAGGGGTGATTGATGACTGACTTTTATGAATGAGTGGGCGTGACATTAAAGGTTTTCTCCTAAGGGACCGCTCGTTATTTAGAAAGGGGGTCACTGGAGGGATTTGGTGTGCTCTGAAATAAAAAGCTGTGCCCCTTCCCTGATCAAAATATATTTTTCCTTCACCCTCCCGAAGCGATTTGAAAAATATAATTGACCCTCCCCAAACAATATTGTGGCGAGGGAAGAATGCAGACTGACACAGATATCTTACTTTTAACCTAACATTTGCAGAAACTCCGGCCAGAGGTGATCGAACACACTAACAGTCTCAGTCATGGTGGCTACATTGATAGTAAAACTAAACATATCCTGGCCACACAAACATTGCCATACCACATAATGCAATCAAAACATGAGCACAACATCACTAAACCACGTTTTTAACTGTAACAGTAACAGCTTCCCACAAGAACATGGAACTCCCATAATCCTTTGCGCTGCTTAGAACTGTCACCAATCAGAGTGACCGCCTCCTCCGGTCGCTACATAATGCTATTTTCGCTTGTGAAACAATCTTCAGTCTGTGTATATCAATATTTGTGTTTAAATAGCGGTCAATGACTGATGGAAAAAAAGTTCGCCGGTTCTATTATTGTGCGTAAAAACACAACCCTATGTGAAACATATATGTCATCCTGGTGGTATAAATACCCCTTGTAGACTTAACGTAATTTAGGAGATGAGTGAGCCGTAACTCGGTTCTACTGTGACTTCCTAAGATGACTTATCTGCGCATAGAGCCCATATATATTTTGTGATGCCGATGTCTGTTTGCTCGACTTTGTTCCAGTGGGTTATTGTACTTCCATATTATCACCAGAAAAGCGCCACCGATTCGCCAGATACTGTACACGCCCACTGTCTGGATAGGCCAAGCACAAAGATTGACAGATAGGCCCGCCAAAGAGAAACAATGCACCGGGACATACCAAACAGTTTGGACAGGAGGGGTGTAAATGAAGCAACTCAGTAGTTGTTGAAGTCCGAAAAGCAAACATTACACACACAAAAAAAGTTTATATATTTTTATCGAATCAACATTGTATACCCCTCCCCTGGACTCAAATTAAAGAGAGTGTACCCTCCCTCAGACTAAATTTAAAACAAAATTACCCTCCCCTATTTTCCTCCAGTGGACCCTTCCCTAAATAACGAACGGTCCCTAACCGGGAAAGATGTGAATGACAGAAGGGATGAATGAGAGCCCGTGACAACTAAAGGGTTTCTCCTAGAAGCAGGAAAAGCAGGGTGATTAAGGAGTGGGTATGACAACTAGAGGGTTTATCCTAGGAGAGTGAATGAATGAAAAGAGAGTGAATGAATGACATTACAGTAGGGCTGGGCGATATATCGAATATACTCGATGTATCGCGGCTTGTGCCACGTGGGATGTAGAAATGACTATATCGCGAACATTCAAGTATAATTGTCACGCATTGTTTATAACTTAAGCCGCCGGCATGACTCGCTTCACCTTTCCTCTTGCCACACTCGGGAAGGGAGGGGGAATCACATGGATACGTCAAACGCGTCAAACCGCGTCACACACACCCGTCCTAACCTATGTGCGATTCGAAATCACGCGTCCGCACCAACCAACCCAAGCAGGCGAAACATGGCCGCCTCCAGTGTGGATGTTGACAGTTCAAATTATAACAAAACAACCACTATTGCGATTTGCAATACATGTCCCGCAATGTTTCTGAGATTAGGGGAAAGTCTGAGCTGGCGTTACGCTAAACCAAACGTGGGGAGGAGTTGCGGATTTGTTTGGCATTAACGTTAGCTGTTGTGGTGGCTAACGTTAGCTAGCTGGTTAGGCTACCTAGTTCAGCAGGCAGCGCTCCACAAGCTTGTTGTGACCAAAATCCCCGCATTTAAAGCACTTCATACTCCCAGAGCTGGCGTAAACCATAGAGCATAGAGAACCTCATGCATTACTCAAAATGAAACGTCCAGGGTTTGTGTCTCCAAAAGCAACTAACGTAGGGTGACCAGACGTCCCCGATTTTCGGGGACAGTCCCCGATTTCGGTGCTCTGTCCCCGGCTGGAGCTGTCCCCGAAAATGTCCCCGATTTTGGCCACAAAGTCAAATAATAATACTGGCAAGAAACTCGATAACAGAGCATTTGCGGCACCACAAAAGCCTGTCGTGCGCACGTTGTGCAAAGTGCTGCCTGTGTGTGACAGAGTAGATCACAGAGTAGATGTTCTCCCTAGATTACAATTATTATGCTTATTATTATTATTACTATGGCTAAGGTGACCATAATTCATTTCAATGTCCGCTCTCGAAATCGCTGTCCGTTCTCAAGAGCTATTCAGTTGGTTCATGAAATCGCTGGGCTGCGTGCCCTCCAGTGTTGCTCCTGGCCAATCCCGGCGCCACAGGGCGTGGTTATTGCTTATCCTATGTGGGGTTAGAAATCACGCGCCTCTGCCCGTGCCATGGTTTTCCCAGGACCCAGCCGCCCGCAACTGAAGCCCCAGAGGTGGCGAACGAGAGGCGGCGTCTGCTTGCTGCTTTTGCTACCGTCCTTGTTTACCGGACCCCATTCAGCAGGTTATCCATCCCAGTTGTTTTGAATAGTTAAAAGTACAGTAAAACTATCTGGTAAGTAAGTGCAGTAACTCAAAACGTTTTTGCAGAGAAGTCAGTAACGTTTTTATGTACACCAAACTCCATTGAAAAAAATGTCAATTTTTAACATGATTGGCGATGGATCATTGTTATCTAGTCATTTAGCCTACTGTTCCCTAAATTGGCCTTCAGCCATCAAAACTTTGATAACCCCTGGTTTAAATTAACACAATAGGTCATATTTATCTCTAGATTACAATTTTAATCATTAAAATTGCCTTTTAGTATTAACATGATTTTTTTAATTATTTTGTCAGCATTTCATATTAAATTAGCAGTTAATATGGTCATGTGGCCATTGAATAGGCTACTTGAAACTGGTGAGCGACACCCTAAACTCAAGGAAAGTGTTTACTGAGGTAATAAATCACTACTGTAATGTTTTTGTTTTGTGGAAATAAATTATCCACCAGTTGGTGAGGTCAAAGAGAGAAGTTGTCCCTCTCTATGTTCCTGCCACTCTACACAATACACCAGTAGCCTATTTCCCATGAATTACCTAGGCTGTCTAATTTGTGGTAAAATGTGCCAGATAACTACATTGTAAACTGCTTCTTTTTCAATTGTTTCAAAATCACAAAGTTCTTCATAGATCTAGCCTCTTACTTTTGCTCTCAAATTGCACCAGATTTATGCATTTTACTGTAAAATGTACACAATTTTCTAAAAGCCGGGGGGGCAGAGCCCCCCCTGGGCCCCCCTAGTGGACCAGAAAATGTCCCCAATTTTCATTTCAGAAATCTGGTCACCTTAAACTAACGTTAACGTTACATGCAAGCTAACGTAGCTAGCTGCGGGGCAGTCATGATCTAGCCTACATAGCCTACATAAAAGTCAAGTCTAAATTATTTTTTTTATGTTTTATCTGCAGACTAAGCAGCTAGGCTTTCGGTTCTATAAAAGCCATTATTTTTTGTATTGACTATTGAGTGATACACTTTACTAAAACAATCATATATCAGAAGTGTTGTTTGTGTTCACAGTGATGTCAGATTTGCTTAGGTCAGAGCTATGGAATATTAAATCATCCATCTTTGCTCACTATCTGCCCTTTCTTTCTTCTTCTTTTTTACCCCAGGTGTGCATAAAATACAGGTTAAGAACTTATGGAAAAGTCATGGAAATCCATTGGTCAAAATGTGTATGAACCCTGAAGGGTTAAATTGAGCATTTATGAGAGATTTCAAAAATATCGAGATATATATCGTGTATCGCGATATAGCCGAAAAACATTGCGATATTCTTTAGAGGCCATATCGCCCAGCCCTACATTACAGTCTCTCTTATATATAGCCTACTCTATCGCTATCTCGTACGGTTGCATGGTACCACAGGCTAAACGATCATGGGACAGGTGTATTTTATATCATGTGTATCAGACTATTATATTATGTAAGAGACTAAAATTGTTGACTGTGTGTGTGCGTCTATGTAGTCTGTAGGCTGGAGGGCTTCAGAGGTTATAACGTAATTTAACACCGGCAACTCAGGGGGGAAACAGAGCCTTGTAGCCTATACAGTCTGTTACAATAACATAGCGTGCCCAGAGCAGCTCATTCTGCACTTGGTGCAGACCGGTGCTGCAGACTTGCTTTGGTCTAGTCAGTCACAGTCACAGCTAGCAAGTACTTGCGCATGCGCATTGCTGCAGGAACTCAATTCATTATTTTATAGTATTGCGCATAAAATGCGTTGAAATGTAGTTTTCGTGTAGACCAGATTTCAACTCTCAGACAATAAATTGGACAAATGCCAATTCACACACTATCAATATTGCCTCTATATCAAGCCACAACAAATGTTTTAACAATATGATTAACCAAATTGTGTTTTTTGACACGTTGACGTTGAAACCGCATTTTAGCCGGTTGAAAAGAGGGTGAAATTAGGTATTAGACGTTGAAACCCAATATCACCCAGATTTAAACTAAAAATCATCGTTGAAAAAACGTTTTGTGCTCGCTGGGATGCTTAAATTTTTGATTTATGCTTTTTTTATACAGCCTGACGAAGACCATGTGAGGTTGAAACGCGTTGCGCTTTGTTGCCCTTGCTATTTTGTTTGAAGATGTACATTGTTAATAAACTTGTTCAGTACACTTGTACATTACTCCTTTTTTATCCTATAAAAAGTCAAGTCAAACTGGCAATGTGTTCTTCTTCTCCAAAAACAACAAAAACAGATCATTACATCACAAACAGATAATCACATCACACATCTACACTGTAGAATAAAACGTGAGACAATTTATGATTTTTTAAATTTTTAATTTTTATACTAAATATATATACTGTATATATATGATTTTTGTCATGTTTTCATTGTGACAGCATCAGTGATGTCATAAATCAATGGTGACATCATCAGTAATGTACATGAGTGACATCATCAGTGATGTCATAATCTTTTTTCTCTCAAATTGCCTAGGTGGGTGGGCGGTGTCTGTTCATCATCTCTAATTAATTAATTTAATCTTGACAAAGTGTGTGTGACGCTCCCCAGTGAAGGGTGCTGAGTGTGTGGGACAGCTCCAGTGCTAACATGTTGCACACTTGAATAATGGAGCCTGAGGCCAGATCCAGGTGCATATATTTTAATTAAGATTTGTCTGAAAAGACATGGAATATTGTTTTAACGATCATGAACAGTGCTACTGTGCGTTCATCTCACGCAACTTTTTTTCTTCTAACCAAAGTCTTACAGCAAATACATTTGTATCATCAGAAAAACTACTTTTACTGTAGGCTATTCTAATGAAAGCAGACAAGAAATAACATTACTAAACAAACTAACCACCATCTTTTATATTAATTATCTCTAACATTAGCAAAACCATAACGGATCAAAACAACAAGCTATGACTGTAATGCCAAATTACCTGTGTGCTAGCAAACAGTAGCTAAACATGCTAAGCTATTTTCCGAGGGCATACTAAGCTAACAAACAATTAACTAACGTTACACAACATTCACAGACTGACGAATTCACATAAAGTTACAAACAGCATTTGACAACATGGCCCATTACCATAGCTCAGCTGAAAAGACATGGAATATTGTTTTAACGATCATGAACAGTGCTACTGTGCGTTCATCTCACGCAGCTTTTTTCTTCTAACGAAAGTCTTACAGCGCGAGCGCATGTGAAATACTTCCCTGCGTAGCTACTGCCGCCTACTGGTTAAACCTGGTAATATTCCCCCAAAAGCACTGAGATCACAGGCAGTCTATTCAGTCTACTAATACTGAAGAATAGGGGGTTCTGAATATGGCTGATTCAGGAATAGGACGGATAGTGCTCGCCCTGGGGTGTCCGTAAAAACACGAGGCAGGAGACAGATGGGAGTTCAACCGTTTAGTTGTCAGTTCTCTTCAGTACAGTACAGCAGTATAGGCTCTTTACAGCATTATAACAGGAATAGTATGATTTTGTGTGGTCTGGAAAAAGGAGGAAATAAAATATACAAACAGGTCAGTAACCAAGCTTGCTGTTATATAGGCCAATTATAGTGATAATTAACAACTAATAATATAGAAATGATAATTAGGTAAACTGTAAGTCAGTTACTCTTAAACACCAGTCTAAAGCCAAAGAGCTCCCACTCATAGAACCGGGGTTATGCACAATAACCGTCATACATTGGGATCCGCATCGAACGAACATCAAAAGGACCCGCCCATCGTGGCCGAGTTACAGTGTTATAATTAGCAGCACTATGAGTGCGATCTACATAATGGTGACAGGGTTACATGACGGGAGAAACAACAGAATCCCAAGCTACACACGAGCTAAACTCCATCTGAGTAGTGGCATTAATTAGCGCAACAGACAATCAAACCGCACTATAAGTGCATGCCTAAACAAACGTTATTGCAATGAATGCAGGTAGATCGATCTAAAACCAAAAGGGAATGCAATACAGGAATATTAACATAACGATGACTTACTGGTTGGTCATGTACGCACACTTGGGAAAAAGGAATTAGAGCATGTTCAACTGTCCAACTCAACAAAGTAAGAAAGTCCGTCTGAGCGGAGCGCACATCCACCGACTCAGCAGCACACTTTCGCTTCCTTCAAAGTGCCCGCGGGAACATCAATGCTTGCGAGCGCTCGCGCTCGCCAGATGTGGAAATTGTCTGTGTGTGCGCGTGCACTACCCGACTACCACTGTGTCAATCTGGGACTTTAATACAGCCGCCCCCACAGTTGTGTAGCAAATGTGCTCCCTTTAGAGTCAGCTGGGACGTGACGTTAGTCTGCGGTGCTGTCATCCCGGAGTTCGGGCAGTCTGATAAGGCGCACAACTGGACGTGTGTAGACTCTGTCTCCAACCTTTACTTCCGCTGCTCTGACCTGCTTGTCTGGACTAGGGATCACCTTGACCACGCGGCCGATAGACCAGAGGGCCCGTGGCAGTTGAGGGTCGGCTAGCATGACGACGGTACCCACGGTGAGGTTGTCTGTTGTGGACTGCCACTTCTGTCGTGGTTGCAGATTTGGTAAGTAGAACTTGATGAACCTAGACCAGAAGTGGTCCGTCAGAATCTGACTTTGCATCCAACGCCTTCTGCTCAGAAGTTCTGACTGCGGGTAGACCACGAAAGGTAGGGAGCTACTAGGCCGCCCCATGAGCAGGTGGTTTGGTGTGATCGGATCGAGGTCTGCAATGTCCGAGGAGACGTAACCTAAAGGCTTCGAGTTCAAGATGGCTTCCACCTCTATTAGGACCGTCCGAAGTACCTCCTCGGTCACTGTCTGAGCCCCGATAGTGGCACGGAGAGTGGCTTTCACTGAGCGAATTTCACGCTCCCATGCTCCTCCAAAGTGCGGTGCCGCCGGTGGATTAAAGTGAAACTCAATCCGGTGCTGCTTAGCGAGGAGCTCTTTAAGGCTGGGATGCATCTCGGCGAATGCTGTGGCCAACTCTCTTTCCGCCCCACGAAAGTTGGTGCCCTGATCGGAGTAAAGCTCGGCGGGGGTGCCACGACGAGCCGTAAACCTCCGGAGGGCCATGAGGAAGGCATCAGAGTCTATAGCAGTCAGCAGGTCCAGGTGCACGGCTCGTGTCGTGAGGCACTTGAATATGAGGCCCCACCTCTTCTCCGTCCGGCGGCCTATCTTCACTTGAAATGGGCCGAAGCAGTCCATGCCGGTAGAATGGAATGGCGGCTTGAAGAGGCGGAGGCGCGCAGGGGGCAAGTCGGCCATGAATGGTGTTGAGGGCTTTGCTCTCCATCGTTGGCAGTCTTCGCAGGAGTGTTGGTGCTTCCTGATGGCTTCACGCCCACGTAGAATCCAGAAGGAACGTCTGACTTCAGCGAAAACCCGCTCAGGTCCCAGGTGCCGCAATTTATCATCGAAGTCTCTGATCACCTGCGTTGTCACTCGGTGATGTGGATCCAGGACAACTGGATGCACTGTGGAAGGGTCGAGCTCCTCCGACCGGCGCAGCCTGCCACCAACTCTGATGAGTCCTGAGGCTGCATCGAACTCAGTGGCTAAGGTGATCAGACGACTGTTAGCAGGCACAGGCTTACCTGCGCGCAGGAGGGAGTAGTCGTCTGGGAAGCTGTCGATCTGTGCCCGTTGTAGGATGAGATTTTCGGCCTGTCGGTAGATGACCACTGATGGTGGTCCATCCTGGCTGGCCGCCCCGTGGAGCTGCTGCACAGTAGCTTCGACCAAGTCCTTCCAGGTGTACTTCTCTGGATCCGGTACAGCAGGGTCCGGATGGGTGATAGTGATCCCACAGAACATGGATCGTCGTTGCTCTGAGGTATCCTTAGCAGGATCACTCACAGTGAGTTTGGGCCACTCCTCTGGTGACTGCAGCAAGAAAGGGGGTCCATCACTCCACCGGTTTGGTGCAGCTAGGTTGGCTAAGGTCTTGCCTCGGGTCAGATCGTCGGCAGGGTTGGCCTCTGAGTTGACATATCTCCAGACTTCTGAGCCTGTCAGGTCCTGCACCTCGGCTATCCTGGTCCCCACGAAGACCTTAAACCGACAAGAGTCAGACTGCAGCCAGGTGAGCACTGTTGTTGAGTCAGTCCAGAGTATGGTACCTCGGAGAGGCAGGGTGAGCTCAGTCCGTATCAGCTTGGCAAGCTGGGCCCCTGTAACGGCGGCGCAGAGCTCCAGCCTGGGTATGGAGTGTTGCTTTCGTGGTGCGACCCTTGACCTGGCCATCAGGAATGCCAGGTTGACGTTGCCCCGGCTGTTTTCAGAGCGCAGGTAGGCCACTGAGCCGTAGGCCCGCTCGGAGGCATCGCAGAAAATGTGGACATCATGGATTATGTCAGGCTGGTCCATGTGTTCAGGGATGTAGCAACGGGGCAGGCTGATCAGCGGGAGAGTGGAGAGCTCATCCACCCAGGCATTCCAAGCTGTCAGGAGTTCCTCAGGAAGCAGCGGGTCATCCCAATCTCTTGGCTTATCCCACAGTCGCTGTACCAACACCTTGGCCCTTGTGGTGAAAGGAAGGAGGAGACCCAATGGATCGTACTGACTGGCCAGCACGCGATAGACCTTGCGCATGGTCGGTGGGCTGTGGTCCACAGGCCGATGTTTGTAGCTGATGGTATCGGTAGGGCAGTGCCATCTTAGGCCTAGGGCGCCCTCCTGCATGTCCACTCGGTCCTGCGAGAGCCAGAGCTCTGTGTTGTTGGAGAGCGCTTCCTGGGGAAGGTGACGGACTACAGCTGGGACATTGCTAGTCCACTGTCTGAGGTCAAATCCGCCAGATGAGAGGAGAGCTCGTAACTTGTCCAGCAGCTGCCTTGCTTCATCGGCTGATGGTAGGCTTTGAAGGCAGTTGTCAACGTAGAAACATCGCTCCACTGAGAGTCTGACGTCTTCATCTGGGCTGCTGTGGTCAATTACGTGTCGCTGAAGGGCAAAGGTGGCACAGCAGGGTGAGCAGGTCGTGCCAAAGGGCAGCACTTGCCACTCATAGATGTTGGGGGGCATGTCTCTTTTCAGGTCGCGCCATACAAACCTCAGGAGGGGCCTGTCTTCAGGTAACAGCCGGACCTGGTGAAACATGCCCTTTATATCCCTGCTGATGGCCACACTGTGCTGGCGGAAGCGGAGCAGTACGCCCAGGAGCGAGGGTCCCAGTGTAGGTCCAGGGAGGAGAGCCTCATTCAGGTTGAGACCTCTGTACACGTAGGAGCAGTTGTAGACGACGCGGTTCTTCTGATTATGCTGCACCATGTGGTGAGGCATAAACCACGACTCCCCCTCCTCATCTGTCCCTGGAGTGGACAGCTTTGCCACGTAGCCGGCATCCTCAAGCTTCTTGATTTCAGCGCAGTAAGCTGTGGCCTTTTCTGAGTCCTTCAGGAGTCGCCTCTCCGTGCTCCTTAGGCTCGGCATCACCGCTTCCGGGGAGGCTTGGAAGAGCGGCATATTCCTCCTTCTGAGCAACGGCGTGGCGTATCGATGGATCCCGTCCACCTCGACACGGACGGTCTTGTTATCCAGGAGGGCGATGGCCTCTTGGTCTTCCTTAGACCGGGTCACCAGCTTCTCGCTTCGGAAAGGTAGGGTGTCTACCTGCCAGAGACGTTCGACATTACGGAGGAGTTCTGTGGTAGCAGGGTTAGTGGAAGTGAAGAGGCAGAGCTGCGGTTGGCTGTACTGTGACAGTCCCCTCGCTGGGCCCTGCAGGGTCCAGCCCAGCTTGGTTCTGATGGCCACAGGTCCACCTGGTGGTCCGCCTCGCACTGGCTCAGTGGGTGTGATTAGGTGAGTCTGATCACTGCCGATGAGCAGCAGGGGGCTGACTCTCTCAAAGGTCTCAAGGGGCAAACCCCTTAGGTATTTGTACCTCTTTTGTAGGGCAGCCACTGGGTATGAATGGTCTGAAAGGGTAAGGTACTCGGAGGTGAAGGCATCACCGATGTGATATAACCGACGTGGTTGAGACGCTGAGGAGATCTTGAAGGAGACCCTGGCTCCATGTATGGTCTCAATGTCCTGTCGGACCGTTCTCAAGGGTAGGTCCTCTGGGGTGCCCTGTAGGCCTAGTTTGTCGGCAGCGGTAGAAAGGAGCACTGTCCGCTCCGAGCCATCATCTAGGACAGCGTACGTGTCCAAGATGCGGTCTTGGTGATGCAGTCGGACCCTGATGATCTTCAGGAAGACACGATTGCAGTCAGCTGGTCTGCCGAGGTACAACCTTGTCCCCGTCTCTCCGCCAGAGTTGTTGCTCACATTTACACTGTGCAGTATCTGAAGGTGCTGTTCTTGGCAGATGTTACAGGGTTTCTTTAGTGTACACTGCTCTGGCTGGTGTGCTCTGCCACACTTAAAGCATCGCTTGTTCTCTTTCAACCAGTTCCTGATCTGCTCCAAGGTGAAGGACTTGAAGGTAGGGCACTGGCTGAGAAAGTGCTCTGTACTGTCGCAATAGGGACAGAACGGTTTGGGCTTGTTCTTCCTGCCTTTATCAACTGTGAAAGACTTCACTGGGAGAACAGACTTCTCTTCCTTACGGTAACTCTCCGAGCCATGAAGAATTGTTGCTGGCCGAGGTTGAGTCCATTGCTCCTTACGCCGCATCGGCTTGAAGCTTGGCTTCTCCTTCTTGTCGCTAAACTGCTCATCATGCCCTTGGCACCATGCTTCATACTGCAGCCACTGGGAGAACTCAGGGAGAGTGTAGATGTTGCCTGGCTTGTGGAACATGTGCCTGCGGAAGGATGCACGCAGCTCAGGATGTAGCTTCCCTAGTAGCCTTGCTACGTGTGATCCACATTTGAGCTCAGAGTCCCCTTCTGTGCCGAGGGTTTGCAGTAGGCCCACCAAGGCGCGGATCTGTAGAGCAAATCTCTCAAAACCCTCTGTGTCTCCTCGCCTGATGTCTGGAGAATCCATCACCGCGGCTATCTTCTTAAGGGCCAGCAAATGAGGTTGCCCAAACTTCTCATTCAGCGCGGCCATGGTGTCAGAGTAAGGAGCAGGTGAGTTCAGGTAGGAATTGGCAATCAGGCATGCCTCCTCAAGCTTCAGGTGGTCTACGAGGATCTGATATTTGAAGAGCTCATTACAGTCGGCGGGTAGGAGGTTCTCCAGGGCGATCTTGAGCCTTGCGAATTCTCCAGGGTCCCTATGGACGAAGTATGGTATGGTTGGCTTCGGTCCTCGGTAGCTCCTCTCTGGTCCAACAGGTGCTGACAGCTGAGAGTGCCCTTGGGCGGGCGTCCACATAGGGGAACGTTGCTGAGCTGCGGACATTGGCTGACCGGGTCTTGACCAAGGTTGGCTGACAGGCTGAGGATATGAAGCAGGCATGGGGTAGGAAGGCATAGCGCTAGGTGGTTGCTGCCAGTAGGTGGCTCCACCCTGGGAAGGCGCATGTGGTAGCGCAATGTAAGGACTGGACTGGTGCATCCCTGAGGTAGTAAAGCGAACCCGATCCGGATAGCTCTGAGGTGGCTGTAGCTGGTCGTAGCGTGAGGGGTGTACGGCCAGCCTGGTTTGGGTTTCCGGCTTTGGAGGAGATGGGAATGCAATATAGTCCTTCATCGTCTGCAGCTCATGCATCATCCTTTCCAAGGTGTCCACCATGGCGTGGTCAGGAGCAGATGACTCCGTTTGACATCGCTGATAGTTGGCTGAGCTGTAGCCTTGGGCAGCTGGATAGTTACTGCTACGCAGAGTTTGAGTAGGTAGGTGATCCACAGGAGCGGGGAACAGCGTCTGTGCTTGTGGTGCATAGTGGCTCCGCTCAATCGGGAAGTGGGCCATGGAATGTGGCACAGAGGTATGTCCAGCAGCTTCTGAAGTGGTGTAATGACTGGTCGCATCTTCAAATAGCAGCTCCTCTTCAGGCCTATCTGCATACTGTACTGCACCACGTAGGTTAGGTGTCGATGAGGAAACTGGCATGCGTCTGAGGGGGCCAAGATAATAATCCGCTAGGTGCGGTGGAGGTTGTATGTTGCGTCTAGGGCGCACAACCTGCCCTTGGACAACGATCTCTTGGCGTTCCTCTTCCATCTTGAACCAGGGTAAGCACAGTGGATCCGGCTCGAAGGACCTCAATGAAGAATAGGGGGTTCTGAATATGGCTGATTCAGGAATAGGACGGATAGTGCTCGCCCTGGGGTGTCCGTAAAAACACGAGGCAGGAGACAGATGGGAGTTCAACCGTTTAGTTGTCAGTTCTCTTCAGTACAGTACAGCAGTATAGGCTCTTTACAGCATTATAACAGGAATAGTAGGATTTTGTGTGGTCTGGAAAAAGGAGGAAATAAAATATACAAACAGGTCAGTAACCAAGCTTGCTGTTATATAGGCCAATTATAGTGATAATTAACAACTAATAATATAGAAATGATAATTAGGTAAACTGTAAGTCAGTTACTCTTAAACACCAGTCTAAAGCCAAAGAGCTCCCACTCATAGAACCGGGGTTATGCACAATAACCGTCATACATTGGGATCCGCATCGAACGAACATCAAAAGGACCCGCCCATCGTGGCCGAGTTACAGTGTTGTAATTAGCAGCACTATGAGTGCGATCTACATAATGGTGACAGGGTTACATGACGGGAGAAACAACAGAATCCCAAGCTACACACGAGCTAAACTCCATCTGAGTAGTGGCATTAATTAGCGCAACAGACAATCAAACCGCACTATAAGTGCATGCCTAAACAAACGTTATTGCAATGAATGCAGGTAGATCGATCTAAAACCAAAAGGGAATGCAATACAGGAATATTAACATAACGATGACTTACTGGTTGGTCATGTACGCACACATGGGAAAAAGGAATTAGAGCATGTTCAACTGTCCAACTCAACAAAGTAAGAAAGTCCGTCTGAGCGGAGCGCACATCCACCGACTCAGCAGCACACTTTCGCTTCCTTCAAAGTGCCCGCGGGAACATCAATGCTTGCGAGCGCTCGCGCTCGCCAGATGTGGAAATTGTCTGTGTGTGCGCGTGCACTACCCGACTACCACTGTGTCAATCTGGGACTTTAATACAAATACTGTTTGAATAACCAAAGAAATATGAAAAGAAACACCAAAAAATGTACCACGTTCCATTAATTCTGAACAATCCTAAGACTGTACCATAATAACCATGGCCCAACACTAACAGCACCACGACACTGATGCAGCATGTGGAAAATTAAGTGTCACTCACAGCTTTCCTTCTCCTCTTCCTATCCATGTGTACAATACACAGCAGTTTTCCAGTCTACTGTGAGAGAGAGACAGAGGCAAAGAGTGAGGAGAGAGAGAGTGGTGAGCTTGGCAGGGCAAAAAGAATAAGAGACATATTGAACAGTTAAATTGTAGCGCTCGTACAGACCTGATTCAAAGCACTATCCATTTGCTCCTTGCTCTTATAAGTGGCTTATTCGTTCTACAATAAGAAAATGCACAAAAAGCGTGCGCGCATGTTGAGTGTTAGTGTGTGAGAGAGAGAGAAAGAGAGAGAGAGAGTGAGAGAGAGGGAGAGAGAGAGAGAGAGAGAGAGAGAGGGGAACACGTTTTGCACCCACAGCCTTATTGCAATGCAGGTTTTGGACATTTGCATTTAGATGGGTACGTACACTCGTGTTACAGAGATGAAAAGCAGAACGTTCCTCGCCTCAGTCTTGGAATTAAAAGAAGTTTGGCTCGGCAAATACAGACCTAGAGGAAGAGAAATAGTGACAGAGAGGAAGAGAGATAGAGGAGGGAGAGGGAGAGTGTGTGTGTGTGTGTGTGTGTGTGTGTGTGTGTGTGTGTGTGTGTGTGTGTGTGTGTGTGTGTGTGTGTGTGTGTGTGTGTGTGTGTGTGTGTGTGTGTGTGTGTGTGTGTGTGTGTGAGAGAGAGAGAGAGAGAGAGAGAGGTTGTTTCGGGTAAACGAGGTGGAAAATCCAGTAAAAATTGTTGACGAAATATAGTCATCCATAGAATAAATGCATCATTTTGTGAAACATATTTCTAATATAATTTCAAATCAGTGTCCAAAGCGGTTTTGTTGTTGTTTTTTTCTCTTTTTTTTTTTTTTTTTACTGTACCATGATATCACAATTAATTGATGTTGAAACTGGTGTTGTCTGTCACCGTCCGTGACTGTCCTTGGTGGGCAGGTGAGAGACAACACAGGTCAATAAGTGCAGGAATATGAGAGAAACATTGACAGAAATACAGCAAGAGAAAAATACACAGCAAGAAAAAAGTAATCTTGTGGGGGTGGGGGGGTGGGGGTGCTGAGGGGTGAGGAAGACATGTTCTAAGCAGAATTTAAATCCGCCTTGGACAGCAGCTATGATTAATGAGTTCATATTTGGGGGAGAAATTGGAATCTGAGGAGGCGTCCTTGTCATGTTGATAAGAGCAGTGAAGCAGCCTGGGCCTTCACATCACAACGCTTCAATCTGGGGAAATCAATAACAAGCAATGCCAGCTTCTCTCTCCCTCTGACTCACACTGACATTATCCTTTCCTTTTGCTTATCTTATACTTCTGATGTCAAATAAATACTGTGCCTTTTCATTTATCTGCTGTTGCCCTGAAGAGTGGCAATCCAGTCTAAAAAAACAACTGACAGTTCCAACACTCTTGAAGCCGCCATGTCCACAGACAGCCTTTTTCTTCTCCTTTTGTCTTTTTGCCGGAGCGCTCCCAACACACACAGACAAACAGCGCACGGAGCTGACTCTGACACTTAGTAGCTAAAATTAGCTAGCTAGCATATGAGGTAAATACTGTAGCAAGCTAACATCAACCCTATAAGATAATACAATTAACAATTCTCACGTGGAGCCTCTCCTCCGCTATGTTTGTTGATTCTTTTTAGTCCCGCCTCTGCCTTGATTTTGCTTGGTCAGTGGAAAAAAGTGACATTGATGAACAGCGCTCGTCTCCGAAAGTTAAATGTTTTCTGCTTGAGGCGCCCATTTGCTCCGCCCAAAAACACTAGCCGCAGAGAGCGTTGAAACGCCAGGCACAGTGCTGGGAAGAGGATCGAGTGTTCTGAACGTCTCCTTATCATAGAGGATGAATTGCAGAAAAAAAAGCTTTCTGTGGACACAGCACAATGTTCCCACAGCCCTATGTTCCCACAGCCCTATGTTTCCCCAGCCACATGTTCCCACAGCCACATGTTCCCACAGCCCTATGTTCCCACAGCCCTATGTATGGTGTCAAAGGTTAAGTGACCTCACTAACGCCATTTTCAAGCTTGTTAACACGATATCTCAAGAACGCCTTGATGGAATATCTTCCAATTTGCCTCTACTTTACTTTACTTTATTGTTTATTTAGACAGGACAATGCACATTAATAAAACAGTTATACACGTACAGAATCATCCATATGTGACAACGGTAAAAGTGCCGTGGTTAGCCGAAGCTCATTTTCACCCGCAGTCCTCGGAACATAAACAACTAAAAACTACAGGATAAATACAGAATACGGGAATAAAAAGCATAATAAAAATGCACAAGGGGTAAAAAACACATACACAAGGGATAACAATACATACACAGAATAAAAGCAATACACACAAACAGATAAGATAATAAAATGATAAAAAAATAAAATGTCCAAGAGAAGGCTCTTAATTATGGGTGCACTGTTGTGCCGTTTTGAGCCATTCCTTGATTTTGACTTTAAAAGTAGGGCCTCAAACGTCCACTTGGACTCAAGGACGAACTGATTAGATTTTGGTGGTCAAAGTTCAAGGTTACTGTGACATCACAACCGCTCATTTCATGCTTGTTAACATGATATCTCAGGAACGCCTTGACGGAATTTCATCTAATTTGCCTCAAACGTCCACTTGGACCAGAAATTATTGTTTCATCTAAGCTAATCTATATAAAACCAAATTCACACACTGTTGGCATCTTGCAACAACCGTCTTTCTCCAAATGTAACTTTATGCTGTTGTGATATTGACATTGTTTTGCAGATATGTAACATCTTTATTGCTCCTGGAGCCAGCCCAACCGATTCAAAATGTGTTATAGAAATGCCTGATATCAAAGGAAAATAAACCCATTTGTATCAACACCACAATCAGCCCATATTGATATGTGCCATTGATTCTAGACAGCTTAGATAGCCTTCATGCACATAAGTAAGTTGACCATGTTCTTTCCTCACCTCAGCTCCAGACGGTACTTTCTGGAGCTGACGAGGGCCTTCAACATTGCAGACACTGTGACAATCATTTCAGAATAAAACATCAGTCAAACAAACATTTTTCAAAGATTTCCATATTCCATATTCCATGTTTCCATATTGTCACTGTCCAACACACACCTCTTATCTTCCAAAGGAAGAAAAAAAATCTATTTTAACATGGTGTAATAACAACATTATTAACCAGTAATATAACGTCTTTCGCTGGTCCAAAGTACCTGAAACCTTCACAGGCTATTTTCGGGTACCCATTAAACCCATTTAGGAGGGGAAAAAAGGCAGAATTTGGAGATAAGAGGTTTCCGCTGGACAGCGATGATATGCTGGCAGACTGGTTTTCATCTACACGGCCTATTCTTGGCAGAGGATCCTCTCCCATGCAGGCTGCTGGACGGCCACCTAAATGATCCGTTTAGACTGTCTGTGGGCCTCTATGGTCGGGAGGGAGGGCAGCCTAATCACGTCATCCATAGACAGAGACTGCGCTGAGTTGTAATATATTGGATTTCTGTTAGAGGTTATGTGCTAATGTCAGCACTGAGCCTCCTTCTGGGGCTAAGACGCTGCTCTCCTGCTCAAACCCATCCTCTCTTCCCCTCTCTCTGTCTCTCTAGTGTTCAAACCCATCCTCTCTTCCCCTCTCTGTCTCTCTAGTGTTCAAACCCATCCTCTCTTCCCCTCTCTGTCTCTCTAGTGTTCAAACCCATCCTCTCTTCTCCTTTCTCTGTCTCTCTAGTGTTCAAACCCATCCTCTCTTCCCCTCTCTCTGTCTCTCTAGCATTCAAACCCATCCTCTCTTCCCCTCTCTCTGTCTCTCTACCGCTCAAACCCATCCTCTCTTCCCCTCTCTCTGTCTCTCTAGTGTTCAAACCCATCCTCTCTTCCCCTCTCTGTCTCTCTAGTGTTCAAACCCATCCTCTCTTCCCCTCTCTGTCTCTCTAGTGTTCAAACCCATCCTCTCTTCTCCTTTCTCTGTCTCTCTAGTGTTCAAACCCATCCTCTCTTCCCCTCTCTCTGTCTCTCTAGCATTCAAACCCATCCTCTCTTCCCCTCTCTCTGTCTCTCTACCGCTCAAACCCATCCTCTCTTCACCTCTCTCTGTCTCTCTAGTGTTCAAACCCATCCTCTCTTCCCCTCTCTCTGTCTCTCTAGTGCTCAAACCCATCCTCTCTTCCCCTCTCTGTCTCTCTAGCGTTCAAACCCATCCTCTCTTCCCCTCTCTCTGTCTCTCTCTAGCGTTCAAACCCATCCTCTCTTCCCCTCTCTCTGTCTCTCTACCGCTCAAACCCATCCTCTCTTCCCCTCTCTCTGTCTCTCTAGCGCTCAAACCCATCCTCTCTTCCCCTCTCTCTGTCTCTCTAGTGTTCAAACCCATCCTCTCTTCCCCTCTCTCTGTCTCTCTAGCGCTCAAACCCATCCTCTCTTCCCCTCTCTCTCTCTCTCTACCGCTCAAACCCATCCTCTCTTCCCCTCTCTCTGTCTCTCTACCGCTCAAACCCATCCTCTCTTCCCCTCTCTCTGTCTCTCTACCGCTCAAACCCATCCTCTCTTCCCCTCTCTCTGTCTCTCTAGTGTTCAAACCCATCCTCTCTTCCCCTCTCTCTGTCTCTCTAGTGTTCAAACCCATCCTCTCTTCCCCTCTCTCTGTCTCTCTAGCGTTCAAACCCATCGTCTCTTCCCCTCTCTCTGTCTCTCTACCGCTCAAACCCATCCTATCTTCCCCTCTGTCTCTCTACCGCTCAAACCCATCCTCTCTTCCCCTCTCTGTCTCTCTCGTTCCTTGCCTCCACCCAACTGCACCATGGATAACTGAGTTTGTGCTAGGCCTGCGGTCATGGCAGGGTTAGGCCAATTGGAAGTGTCGCTGTGATTCGTGGGTATTTTGAGTTAAACCTCTTTAACTGTGTGTGTGTGTGTGTGTGTGTGTGTGTGTGTGTGTGTGTGTGTGTGTGTGTGTGTGTGTGTGTGTGCGTGTGTGCGTGCGTGCGTACGGGTTTTCTCCCATTCTCCTGGGTCATCGGAGTAAACCAGTTGCACCATTATCCGTAGTTGGTTCCGCAGCTCAGACAGCCCAGTGAAGACAGGGGGAGGAGACTCGGTGTTCAGGAAATACAATCTTTGTTCTCGGGAGAACACTACCGCTTTTGTCCACAGGGGCAGCTAAAACCAACACAAAATGAAAGTTCCTTGTAGCTGTCTTCAAGTGATAATCTCAAAGATTTTCATGTAAATAATTGTCTGTTAAATCGCAGGCTGAGTTAAATCAATGGTGATTGAGCATAATGGCGCAATGCATAATGGCATTTTCAGTATTATAGCATTTCTGAACTGGGTGTCTGTGGCGACACCCCATAGATTTTAGGCGGAGTTAAAGTCGAGCTGAACCCAAAAATGACTTTTCTTTTCTTTTAGTTCAAATACCTGGGTATGCAGTGCACCTATTTAATAATGTATGCAAACAAAATCACAAAAGTCTAATTTCTTTAGTTTTTCACACTTTTTCACATCAAAAGTTAATTTTTCAAGATTTCATTGATAACAGTAATGTACAGTTTGCTGACGTCACCTAGTACTATCAAATTTCTACCCCATTTCAACCAATCATACCACGACATGCAGCTGTCAATAAAATCTTCATTTCAGGATAATTTTCTCTTCCAAATGAAGTAGAAAATGGCGCCTAGTGCATGTCATCTGGCAGAATTCCTATCCCATAAACTAACTACTAACTTGGCCAATTGTTAGAAACATGAACAAAAAACAAAAACAATAATCTCTAAGAATGCAAAGAAATGTAACTGGCTCGTTAAAACGTGCATTCCAGGGATATCGTATTTACAGAAATAGCGTAAAAGGCGCGTGCTTGAGAGCGTTTGAGAGCGTGGTTGTCAGGGGTCTGCCCTCGGAGATTCCAGGCCGGCGGGCAGCACCCATGCATCGGATTGTCCGCTCCCTCCGCACGAAGCAGCTGGCTGCCTGGTACTCCGCGGATCCCACTCGCGTAGCATGACAACACGCTGAATCCCACTCGATTTGGGGGTGGAACACGCCATGATTGACCAATGCCAAAGCCAGTCGACAGAATTGTCAAATCAAATCATCGACATGATGACCCGCCTCTCAATTTGTCATCTCAGACAAATTATGTTTTCAGTCTGAAACGGACTGCGACGCACATGACGAACGGGTTCAGTTCGACTTTAACGCAATAGACTCGATCTTCACGTTACTGTAATTACCGACTACTCTTGTGTGAAGTAGGCTAACAAGCTACTTTTTTTCCGGTCTCTGCTAGCATTGCGGGTGGTTACTATGGCCGAACAAACTGACTAATGTCAGCAACAGTTTGGATCTCACCTGCAATTACCACTCATCACCATAGGTGTCGCCAAAGAGAACGAAACGGAAATCTTTGAGATGATCACTTTAAGGCAGTGGTTCTCAAATGGGGGTCCAGGGACCCCCAGGGGTCAGTGGCATTTTACCATGGGGCCCGCGAAAAGTTTTCAGGAAAATAAACATATATCTTTTTTTGCAAAAGCTTTAAAATGCTTTAAATCTAAAATGGTTCATGGGTTACATTCTAATCTAACAAACCTAACAATTTAAAAGTCAAGCACGTTACCGTGAAAACAATTAAGCTTAGCCCAAA
Source organism: Poromitra crassiceps (assembly GCF_964638095.1). NCBI lineage: Eukaryota > Metazoa > Chordata > Actinopteri > Beryciformes > Melamphaidae > Poromitra > Poromitra crassiceps. The sequence continues at coordinate 66,033,274 of NC_139623.1, forward strand.
ATCACAAATCAGCATGAGGGGGTCCCGGGTATATTTTCTATCTTGTAAGGGGTCCTTGGCAGAAAAACATTTGAGAACCTCTGCTTTAAGGTACCATCATTAACACAGGTCATCTGGTTGCGTTGGTTTGTTCACGCTTTCATCACTATTATTGTCCTTTTATAGCTTGAATATTACCGTGATGTGTTTTTTGTATGTTGTACTACTTTGAGTAGTAAAACTTACGCTGGTCAACACGTGAGGAATTCAATGGCATCAGTCAGTCATAGAACGGAAAGGACGCTTTTCACTCTCGCGGGAGCTCGATGAGTTTCACTCTCGTTTCCCGAAGGGGGGGGGTGTGTTTCAATACGCCTGACTCCGCCCACTTGGGACGCCGCCTTCACACACTGACATACACCTCCACACTGGCCTGCCTGACACACTAGCCGCTTTCACACCGGCCTTGAATGCACGGAAAATGTGATCCGCGCCTCCGATGTGAAAGTTGTGAAAGCGGGTTGGGGGTAATTGTTGTACGCCTTTCGTTCCGCCAGTGGACCTAGTCACAGCGCCGGGTTACCCTGCAACCCACCTCCACCTGAAAGCGTAGGAGCGGCAAGCCGGAACGGTGCGAATGGTCAGCTCATTCATAAAAAAAATACAGGGGACTCATGCAGCAAGAAAGCCATACGTGAAAGTAAAAAAAGGCAGCCAGGAGGAATGCTCCGTGCCTAGTAAGTAGGTTAGGCTTTATGCTCAAACGATGTTGACATTAGTAGGTAAAATTAATGGATATAATAATAAGCTTCAGAGGACTATAGCTGTCTGTGGCGAGTTGGTCTGAGGATATTCTCTCTGGAAACCAGCTCCAGAACTGCAATCTGTCTAGCTAGCCAGTTGTGCATTCCCTTACAAAAACTACTAACGTTATAGTAGTCGTGCATTTATAGCCTATACTATTCCCCCGACGAACGTTATGCAGTCTGCAGCTGTTTGATATGCGTGTGTCGTCTTTCAGAACGGACGCTAATTAGGCTACTTCATGGGAATAATTTGCTTTACAAAAAACTGGAACCAAAAGATAAGAATTAGCCTTGTACCTAATAGGCTCCATGATGGTGCATCTGTGATCCATGAAGTCGATCAGATATAATATTGAAACCCTGTTACCATGCTACATGTGGACAACACTTTCGTGTTTGATCAGTTTGATCTTTAACGACCGCAGCTGCATGTCGTTGGCTGGCGTACATCGGCGATGTTTGGTTGTTGAATGAATTCGTTCATCATACAGTAGCCTAGGCTACACTAACCTATGAAAATATTAATTTGGGCTAGGAGGAGCTGGGTGGAAATGCCTCCGCCCGCCTTTCAATCCGGGAGTGGTGGCTGTCACCTGAAAGCACACCCCAGGATGGGAATGTGGCGGTGCTGCTTGGCTGTGTGTGAAAGCAATTACTGTGGCGAGGCTTCCGGCTTTGCGCGCCTTCTGAACTGCAATTTTGCGCGATCTGTGTGTGAAAGCGGCTACTGACTCACACACACACCTCCTGGCCCGTTCTACACACTCACTATTTCGTGATTATTTTGCTTCGGCCAACGGTAAGTGGTGAATTACATTTTACAGAACATTTCTCTGTGTGATGGCGTTACAGCCAATGTTTTTATCACGTCAATTTGGTTGTCGCTGCAAACCCTTTGAAGTCCTTTCTGCGCGCCGGCGAGAGGGAGGGATTGAGAGAGAGAGAAAGAGAGAGAGGGAGGGATTGAGAGAGAGAGAAAGAGAGAGAGGGAGGGATTGAGAGAGAGAGAAAGAGAGAGAGGGAGGGATTGAGAGAGAGAGAGAAAGAGAGCACACATTAATTAATTTAGTTGACGCAATCCCTTTCATGTCCTCAGAATGTCACAATACAAGTGAGGAGATGTAGGCTATAGTTTCGGACAGAGTCTGTCCCCCGCAGCTCGCAGTTTTCATATTTAACTGGATTAATTAGACTAGCCTAGCCTACTATAATACTACAATAATGTTCTCTCATTTCAAGTAGCCTACAATAATGTTTGCATTTAAAATGAACATAATACAGAGTACTTAATTTACAAAGAAAAAAAACAAGCTTCTCATTTTCTTTTGGTTAACTCCATTTCACTTTTGATCTGTCTCAGCCAACAACCTACCTCCTTTTCTCTTGAGAGAAGTTACCTATCTATCTATCTATCTATCTATCTATCTATCTATCTATCTATCTATCTATCTATCTATCTATCTATCTACAAGGTATCCGTGTAGTCTGGAAAAGTAGCCCATTAAAAGTTGATGAATCCATTTAGGCTAAATTAAGACCCTTAAAAAGCATTAAAAAGTCTTACGTCCATTTCAAATTCAACACCTTTTACATTTGTGGCTTTACAAATGCTTGGAAATAGTGTTGAAAATCTGCCTGTTGCCGAGTTGGCTGTGAACCATTTACTGCTCTGTGTGTGTGTGTGTGTGTGTGTGTGTGTGTGTGTGTGTGTGTGTGTGTGTGTGTGTGTGTGTGTGTGTGTGTGTGTGTGTGTGTGTGTGTGTGTGTGTGTGTGTGTGTGTGTGTGTGTGTGTGTGTGTGTGTGTGTGTGTGTGCGTGCGTGCGTGCGTGCGTGCGTGCGTGCGTGTGGTGATCAGAAATGCATGCAACATATTGGGTACCTGTGATCATCATTGGAGGGGGAGACTCACTCACTCTCTCTCTCACACACACACACACACACACACACGCACACACGCACACACGCACACACACACACTCTATTAGAGGCTACTTGCATATTGGCGGGATGTATCCTTTATCTCACCCTGTTGTCTCTTTGCTTTCGTCATGACACTAAGAAGTAACACAAATTACATGGAATAATAACAATTGCTACAATTTCACATCACTAGCCACAACCCCGGGATGCCTGCGCCCGCGGTTGCCACACGCCGCACGTGGTCTGGGGCCGAATTTGCCCCTGTTTAATCCGTCACCTGAAAACACAGAAGGGTCAAACAGCTCACAAAAGCCTATACGAGGGATCAGCCGAGCAGCATTTTGGTAAACAAACCCCGTCACTGGGTGGCAACAGCAATGGAACCCTATGCAGCCTGAGCTTTGGGAGGCTTGAGTGTCTCACTCTAGCTGGCTGACCCTGTTTACATTGAAAAAACTGCGACAGTTCACACAACTTTAACACGACATGCATATATACATCAAACTCTTGAGCTAATTCTGCTCTCACTCAGAATGTCAAAAGCGATGTATAGTTTTTGAGATATTAACGTTTGTTTGGCACAACTCATACTAGTTAACTGCCGCGGGGTTCCGCATTTCTGGGTGGCAAGTGACGTCACACTGATTTGTCCTATTGACTGATGTGAAAAACACAGAAAATTGAACCTGTTCCGAAAACTTTAATGACGGACGAAAGTTTCGCAGTCAGTGTGTAAACAGTCAGTGACACAACATGTGGTAGTATTTATTTTAAAACATGCGACAAATTCGGATTGTGCTGACGTCAACGTGTGCTGACGTCAGACATTATATTGTTGTCTAACAAGTGATGTGTCATAGACAAATACAATATTTAATATAGTGAATACAATTTGCCGTTAGCTTGGCTATATAAGCCATATAAGTCCACCAGCTTTGATATCTGTTGGCTTGTTGTTGATATTTATAACAATATTGAGCCTTTTGGACAAACATTTTGTGGAGATAGAGGCAGCCATACTGTTTCCGGTCTACCGGCTGACAAAGATCATATATTGAAGGCAGGAGCGAGGCTCTTATCCTTTTTGGACAACAGTGCTCCAGCCAGGATGTTGCAGTGGAACAAGGTATACGCCTTCGGTTCTTACTAATAGACGAACTTTGGCGCAAATGCTTAGACTGGTGACGTAGTTTATTACGGCTCGTGCAGCTTTGCGTTTCTACTGTACCAACACAGCCTCACAGACAATTGTAAAATAGCAACGTTTTTTGCAATGTTAGGAGATTTTAGGTTTAGAGTTGTTGCCAAACTTCATTCATAGTTTACAATTTATCAATGTTTACCGGCCGGCTAACGCTGAACCGGAAGAACAAATACAATTGCGTCTGACACGGAAGAGAAAAAGTGGGCGGGGCAACATAAGGTGAATAGGTCTATAGATTTATCTGAGCTTCTTTCAAAAATGCAGGATGATGACTGACATTTTAAGCACTTGATATTGTCAAGGCCTGACAAATTAATCTGGATTTCATGGCTCACTTACAAGTGTGAGCCAAAAACGGAGCACTGCTCAATCAAATCATGTCTATGTAAGTTTGGGCTAAGATAATTTAAGTCAATGTCCCATTGCTGTCTGTTTTGAATTCATAACACTTGGCTTTTCATCCATTTGGATTGTTTTCTTAATTTAAGGGCACTCAAGCAGAGTCATAAAAGGCCAGTCCATCTCATGAGCCCATTCAAATGGTGGGTTTGTTATCTAATTGCCCTGGGTGTCAATTTACTGAAACCTAAGCATTTAATGTGATTCATATCAGCAAAACTTCAAAACCAGCTCACATTGCTGTTTCTTTTGACAAAGTGGAACAATAGCTGACGATCGGCAATATAGTATTATTATTATTTGGCAATGTGATAAATTATTAGATGGAGGTCACCAAAGTATCAGCTCAGAGGGAACACTGGTCCAGTGAGATTTTCTTTTAGTTATGGCTCCAAAAATAGATTTCTGCGTGCGACCCCCTGATCTTTGCTCTCCATTATAATGATGAAAAGGACAAGATATAATTCACTACAGGCTGTAGAGAGACACACCTTGCCATACCCACTTTGCACCAATGGCAATTGATATGGTCCAGCAATGTAAACCTATATGGAATTTATGCAGAACTGCTCAAATGATGATGATGATGATGATGATGATGATGATGATGATGATGATGATGATAATAATAATAATGCTCACTGATGGCATATTAATAACATAATTAATAATAACAACAATTACAGTAATAATCATAATGTTTAGTAATATTATTTTGGGGCTGATATTTTGATATCTCCAGTCTATTGTAGTAATAATGTGTCCAGGCAGAGAGCTGCAGCACGCGCCGCCACACAGACCCGTTCATATGTTCCCTGCGTCTCCTTCGCCTGCGCCTGCAAACGGCAGAGATGTAAAGTGGATTAGGGTTAAATAGCCCGTGTGTAACGTGAGGGATTTGAATCGCTTTTTTCCCCTTTCTGTCTTTTTTTCCCTTTTCCGCCGGGCTGCTTTTATTCACCGCATCGCTTTCTCTCTCTCTGTGTGTGTGTGTGTGTGTGTGTGTGTGTGTGTGTGTGTCTTTTTCTCCCTTCCTCTCGTGCAGCTCCTCTCTGCTGGGATCGTGGTCTGCAAGGGGCTGCAGAGCTGTGCTAGTCGACTCATTCAGAACCAAATGCGTGTGTGACAGACTGTCCACCTTCGCCATCTTAGCACGACTAAATCCCGACATGGTAAGTCCAACAGCCTCCCTTGACTGTGTCTTTTTTTGGTGGTTTATGTGAATGCCTCTCTGCCGGCGTTGCTGTGTGTGTGTGTGTGTGTGTGCTTGTGTGCTTGTGTGTGTGTGTGTGTGTGTGTGTGTGTGTGTGTGTGTGTGTGTGTGTGTGTGTGTGTGTGTGCGCGCGTGCGTGCGCGCGTGCAAAGGGCGTCATTGTCATTACATATCAACAGATCCTCCCTCCCTCTCTGTCCCCTCTCTCTCTCCCTCTCTCTCCCTCTCGACATGCCAAAGCCATGCAGCAGCGGTTTGCCAAGTGAAGGATTTTGGGGCGTCTCTCTTTTCTTCTTTTTGAAGAAAACCAGTTGCTGTTGATCTCTTCCGAGGGGAAAAGCACATAAATAAAAGGCTATTCGTTCAACCAATTCCAGCCCCAATGCACATCTATTGATTTGCATACATTACATGGTGAAGGGATGCGGTGGTTGGAAGATTTTAAATGTTTTAACTGATACCTGCATCCCCCCCTCCCCCTCCCCTTCTCATTCCACATGAACATGATCAGTTGACGTCCACATTAGCATATTTTAACATATTTGACTATCAAACGGTGTCTCCATGGTTACCAGACCCTATGGAGAAGATACCGCATGGCCATCAAATAATCTCGAAAGACACGTCTGGAGCTGCATAGGACAATTCCCTTTTATAATAATCCCTTTTCACCACAGCCATGTTGTGTCTCAATGCAGGGCATTGGGGGGCGGGGGACTCGGGCGTTGTGATAATGGAAATGTCTGTAAAATATCAGCGCAGAATCCCAGTGACTCATTGTGTCCCAGTTTGTTTGGGGAAAGGGCAGTGTCTTTCATTCAGCGCCATTAGTTATTATTAGACTGGAAATTGCCTGGGAAGCAGTTTGTTCACTAGTTGCCGTGGTAACAGCATGGGCAACCAGAGGCTCTCTTAAAGACATAGGAGACGCCATGCTGTTTCTGCTGCCTGCATGGCCTAAAGGGCAGGCAGGGGGAACTATGGATTACACTGGCTGGTTAAAGCACCTGGCTTTGGGCTGATGGCCTGTCCCTTAAATGCCTCAAGATGCTCATATAAAAGCCAGAGAGAGGGTGTGAGTGAAGGTAGGCTATACCACACGGTTTGATGGCAATGGATAAACATGGCCGTCGTCATCTGCTGGGATTCTGCAGCTGCCTATTCTATAGGCCTGCATGCTTCTCTGCTCTTTTCCTGGAGCTAAGAGGATGCAGTGAACAGCTCAGGCTGAGTGGGAGGTATGGGGATGCACCTCTACAATCTGTTACATGTTAACACACTGTAGCTTTGCCAGCATCACTGACAGCAAGAGTAGCATGGAATGCTGCTAGCATGGAGGATGGGGGGAGAAGAACGCCATGTCGGACTGCATTGGGAAAAACCTGGAAATTCAGCCTTGAGGCAAATGTACACACACCTTGTAAAGCATTACTTAACAGCTTTTAGCAGTTGTGGTATTCTTGTAAATGTTCTATATACAGTAGTTGATACATCATTTAATTTGAATAAAATCTCAATGTTTGGAATTGGTTCACACTGTGCTCTCTAGAGGATTGCTGGAATAACAGGGAACCAATTCTAAAAGCTAAACAGCAAAGCGCTGCCCGGTGTTTAATTAAATGTCCCATGTTATGCTATTTTTGGGAACAGTCTTGTCTTTAATTGGATAGTCCACCTACTGTACAAAGAGTCTACAGAGTATTAGTAACATTTCAACAGCTTATTACAGTAGTTGACATTCAACAGTTTCACTTTATCTGTAGATGTTTAAAGGCCGGGTTTTCCGTGGGGAATATGAATATATATTAAATCTCACGCCCCTAAGGTTTTAGAATCCGTTGAAATTTTTGAAATTGGTTGTTTACAGCCTGAGATATCACCAGAAATCCACTCTGTGTGTGGGGGGGGGTGGTGGGGGGGGAGGTGCGGGTGCGGGGACTCGAAATACTACATTTCCCACAATGCACTGGGCTCGCGTGGCCTTCGTTTCCATGCCCACCCCTCAGGCGTTTGGCTGATATCAAACTCCAGTAGGTGGCGGTAATGCACATATATGTTTGCCAACCGCCATAAAACTCAAAGAAGAAGAAGACATGGAGAGAAGACATGGAGAGAAGAAGAAATAAATCGAAAATAAATCGAAAATCAATTGCCTCCAAATTGCACCAAATTTAAACTGAAGTATATATGTCGGGAGATGTCTTCATAAAAAAAAAATCATGCATTTTCATGCATTTTCGTCGGAGTTACGCGCATCTGATGTTGTAACTATTTTCTGTAAAAATGTGTAAAAATGGGTACATTGCAGCGTTGATTTCGTTACTTCAACCCACCTATTACTAGATGTAAAATTTGACGAGCTTTCCAATGCCGCCAGTCCCGTGTCTGTTAGTGCTTCCGTTCCCGAGAAAATCGTCTCTTTGCAAGGAACTATGGGAAGCTAATATTAGCTACAGCATGCTAGGCGGTTGAAAAAGATGGCTGCCTTTTCGTTTTTCTTCAGACCTCTGAAGGGGCGTGGAGGACCTCTAGAGGCGGGACCATGGCTCACAACAGTTGTAGTTCATAGGTGCACGACTTCCGCAAGGCGGGGGGTGTCGCTCTGACGCGTTTTGCGTCAGAGCGACATGGAAATAATGTGATAGATGCTTGATAGGCATGGCAGTTAATAACCAATTTCAAAAATTTCAACGGATTCTAAAACCTTAGGGGCGTGAGATTTAATATATATTCATATTCCCCACGGAAAACCCATCCTTTAACAGATTCTGTGCATCCCGTTCCTCACACCTGATTCTCATCACCTGGGGCTACTTAATTATTTTGAGAATATGTATGTTCATGAATTGTCACATATACTCCATAGATAATCTCTTAAACATCTACAGACAAAGTGAATTGTTGAATGTCAACTAATAAGCTGTTGAAATGTTACAAATACTCTATTATAGACTCTCAGTAGGCAAACTATCCAAATACAGTGTTACGTTTGAAACATGTCTTATGAGTCATTAAAACAAGGTTATGAATTCTGTTTGGGGGGGGGGGGAAATCCAGCCTCTGTGGGTCTTCTCTATCTGCTCTGTCTCTCCTGTAATTTTCCTTCAGAATGAGTCTCTTGTCTTCCCCTGTGTCAGAGACTGTTGCACAGCCGTATCTTCCCCTGTGTCAGAGACTGTTGCACAGCCGTATCTTCCCCTGTGTCAGAAACTGTTGCACAGCCGTATCTTCCCCTGTGTCAGAAACTGTTGCACAGCCGTATCTTCCCCTGTGTCAGAGACTGTTGCACAGCCGTATCTTCCCCTGTGTCAGAGACTGTTGCACAGCCGTATCTTCCCCTGTGTCAGAGACTGTTGCACAGCCGTAGAGAGGAGCAGAGAGGATTCCGAGTAGCTGAAGATGGCGAGTTCCGCCTCCGGTTGAAGGGTTATTTTGTAGGCCTTAGAGCACCAGTCAAATATTTTGGCCCAGAATCCGGATAGTGAAGGTCAAAACCAAAAAGGATGGGACATTGTGCCCTAGCTCTGACACCTGACACCTATCACATAGAGGTGAGACAGAAGGGAAGATCTTGTGCAACCTATGCTTGGAATAATGAAGACGGTGAGCGACTTTAAATTGGATCCGCTGGTGTCTGCTGTTAATTGAGCAAAGTGAGACCACAGACAGACTCCTGTCCCATATAATTTCAGATAATCAACACCAAGTTCCTCCTGCCATGCCTCTCTAATCCTCTCAGTGGGGGCCCTGATGCAGCCTCACACAGACACACACATCTAGAAATAAGTTGCCTGAAGTGAGGGGGCATTAACAAAACGCATGTTCCTTTGGGAGAACTTCAAAGTCATGAATCTTGGATCGAACATAATGTCTAATTTGCAGGTACTGTATCTGTAAAAGTGTGTTTGGGACAACTCAAATTTCCTCTTCAGAAGATCAAAGGATGCAAATTGACCATCAACTCACTCCAGGCATGGTAGGTTCTGTCTGACCGGGAGGGTAAAAAAGAGTGATTAAAACAAATTGGTGTATGAACAGAAACATTGTGTATACTCAAAACACTTCTAACCTGGCATAGAATTCTGAGTTTTTCATAACTAAACATAAATTATTTAAAGTCCCACTCTCTAGCTTAGAAAATAACATGGCTGGCAGGGAGGCAATAGAGCTGACCTCCATTTTTAGCCACAGGGGGGTCCCGAGAGTTAAATTGCCAGGAGGCCCTTGCCACTAAAACATTAGAGCCCTAACATGTGTTACTTTGTGATGTCACAAAGTTGCCGAAGTCAAAACGGCTCGTTTGGAGACTTTTTTCCCCATACATCGCTGGTGTGACTTTATCTGGGCACCATGTGTTCTGAGACTTCCATGATGATTATATAGCACGCCCAAGTCCTTTATAATCAAAGAAGCAAGGAAATCTTATTTTAGACTAAATGGGATCTTTAAGACGAATGCTGAAATGAAAGGTCTGAAGTCATGTTCTACGACGTTTTGACGTGTATAGCCCTTATTCGCTAACCCTGGATGGCACCATATGACAACTAGTAACAGCCTTATTGTCATTTCTGTTCCATTACAAAATAGCGATGGTGATGACAGCAGTAAAAAGTTGTTGTTTGTATGCTGCCATTAATGCCTGTAATAATAAACAAAATAAAAAACGAGGTGAACAGACTTTGCTGTGAGGAGCTGTCAGAAAGTTTCACCTGTCTTTCCTAACTATCCACACACCTCTCCTGTGCTGCTGACGTATCCTCCATCTCGCTCCCTTCACGTCTGTGGATGGTAGAGATAGAAACAAACCATGGGGACTTTATTGCTGTCATTACTACAGCCGTGTGTTACGCAGGTCACCATCCGAACACAACATCCGAACACAACAGGAACGATACAGGTAACGCTAACGGCGGGTAGCTTCCTATAAACGCTGCTCTTACATAGGCTGTCACTTGAGAGCTGCAGCGCTATGTCAACAACATGGCGGCAGTGGCCGTGACCGTACGTGAGTTACGTGAATCAAATAAGGTCTATAGGCTACAAATAATCGAGGTGCCGTTAAACTGTCCAATTTTTGAAGGGAGTTTGGCTTTTGTGACGTTCTCTTCCATAACAAAGAGAACAGCACATATGGGGCCCAGGCAGATTGTCGTGTGTGTATGTGGGCTGAGGCTGTGTGCAGCAGTAGTAGCTAGGTCCTCTCTGCACCACGTGCTGGCTGCTGCCTGTAGCCCTCCTCTACCTGGACCTCAGCCTGCTGTATCCTCTGTGGCCCTCCTCTACCTGGACCTCAGCCTGCTGTATCCCCTGTGGCCCTCCTCTACCTGGACCTCAGCCAGCCTGCTGTATCCTCTGTGGCCCTCCTCTACCTGGATCTCAGCCTGCTGTATCCCCTGTGGCCCTCCTCTACCTGGACCTCAGCCTGCTGTATCCCCTGTGGCCCTCCTCTACCTGGACCTCAGCCTGCTGTATCCCCTGTGGCCCTCCTCTACCTGGACCTCAGCCTGCTGTATCATCTGTGGCCCTCCTCTACCTGGACCTCAGCCTGCTGTATCCCCTGTGGCCCTCCTCTGCCTGGACCTCAGCCTGCTGTATCCCCTGTGGCCCTCCTCTACCTGGACCTCAGCCTGCTGTATCCCCTGTGGCCCTGCTCTGCCTGACAGGCCGTTCACAGCACTGTCGCAGTCTGGAGGCATCGCATGGCCTGAGGGTTGCAAAACGCTGGCAATTTGACTTGGTTCCCTGTGCCCAAAAAAAGGCGAGAAGCAACTCCTCTCCTGCTCTCCCTTCCCCCATTTTGTACAGATTTGTGTGTGTGTGAGACGCCCATGGTTGCCATGCTAATCGTTCCTACTGCAAGACAGAGGGCTCTATTCTCCCCCTGGCCTTAAACACAAAAAAACACGCTTTACGCCTACCGCTGACTCGGGAAGATAGTGTCATGTTTTTACGCCGTTTCGCCCTTAACTCATTGAGTGCCAGCCACTTTTGGAGAACGGACGCTCCCAGTGCCAGAGTTTCAGAGCGTTTTTCAGTGATTTCTCGAGGCCCACAGAATATTGTGTGATATTACTATGTAAACACCGAACACGCACAAAGAACGATGAGACTCTCTTCTATCATCTGCAATCAGTTTATTGATACCATTTTCCGTTCTTTAGTTATGAGCCGGAGAAGATAGGCTGTTTTGAGCAAAAAGACACATTTCAAATTAGAAGCTGAGTTATTCCGCCTTTTGTGAAATGCAGCATTTCAAGCACATTCACTGAGTCTGAAGCTAATATTTTCTGATGTAGTGACGTGGTGTAGTTGTGTGGTGCCCTGCGTGCCCCACCCCCCTCTCCCCCCCTCAGCTGCAAACTCCTCCCCACACTAACACACAGCCTCACGCACCCAGTCTATTTTCGGAGCGCTCCGTTTTTGTGCGGCGGTTCCCAGCGCGCCACGGAAATGCCAAACCGGACTGCAGGGAAAGGTTTGGCCCTTCGGCGTCGGGTGCTGCCTTTCTGGCGGCTAATCGTGTGGAGAAACTATACAGCAGAGACAGAGGGGCTGAGTTGTGGGAGCGGATTGACTGCTGTTCGCAGCCAACGTCAGATTGCAGCCAGAGCAATCTATATGGCTCTGACTGCAGCATGAGCGGTTTCTTTTTCATCACGGGGCTTTTTCCAGCTGTTTTCCAGACCTTTCTCTAATCTGGAGAGCACTGTCGCCACCTAATGGGTCTGTAAAATAGGTTATACACATCCAATAGCTACAATATTTGTACAGGAGATGCAGAAGGCTTTGATCCACGTCCCACCGTCAAAAAACGCATTTGACGTTGATCGACGTCCTTGGCACTCTACGTCCCTATTTACTTTGACGTCGATCGACGTCCTTGGCACTCAATGAGTTAAATACCAGCCTAAAGCGATCTTCCCAATGGGCGTAAATTTTGCCGTCAACGCTTTTCAAAGCCAGGCCTTAATCAGTGCACCGGGGATGTGTTGCGTGCCTCCCTCCCCTACCACACGCCACACACAGACACACATTTTCATCTCTCCCAGCATGCATTGGGGCTTAATACATTTTGACAAGAAAAAGCAACCAAACCAAAAGTAGGCTAAGTGGTAGATAGAAATTATATTTATGTGAACACAACATGCAATTCGAGAACATTTCAATATTGGACAAAATAAAACTCAACTCAACTATAACAATCAAAACACAACCCTATGTGAAACATACATGTAATCCAGGTCGTATATATATCCGTCGCAAATACGAGTTATAGTCGAGTGGGTACCGTAACACGGTTGTACTGTGATGTCCACTCCAACAAGACAGCTTACTTGACACGTACTTTTTCAACAAAAACACATTCATGTTTTACATAATGTATATTTATGTCGCATCATTTAGCCTGTGCTGTGATGTGCAGGAGCAGCAGGTAGCCTACAAGTTATAAAACTAGCCTGCCCTGAATGAGCCGAGAACATATACAGATCATGGAAGTGGATGGTATCAGGAATGTCACCGCCGATAGTCAACGTTCTATATTGTACAGGGAGACCATCAGCCCTGCTGAACAGATCTGTATTTGCCTGTAGGTTGAATTGTTTTATTCAGGCTATGATCTGTGATGCGCTGAGATATCCAAATTGGCTTGAAGAGATGACAGCATGCAGCCGCAACCAGACTGGATCTCTCTGTGGATCGGGAGGTTGGAAGGAAAGAATGTGATTGGTTTACTGGAGACCAATCCAACACTTGTGAATAATTCTACGCTTAAAAAGGCGTGGTTAAATGGTTAGCGCCACGCATTTTGGGTTTAGCGCCAAGGAAAAATTAAGGAATGTGCGCCATAAATGCAAATTTAAGGCCAGGGGGAAGATAGAGCCCATAGTACCTTCTAAATGGCCCAGCCCCTCTGTCTGTCTGCAGTTAGACTCCTACAGCCCTGGCATGATAAACACCCAACCTCTCGGTCTCTCTCACTCTCTCTCTGTCTGTATCTCTCCATCTCTCCCTCAGTCTCTCTCTTTCTCTGTCTCTCCCTCTCTCTCTCCCTCTGTCTCTCCCTCTCTCTCTGCCTCTGTCTCTCTCTTTCTCTGTCTCTCCCTCTCTCTCTCCCTCTGTCTGTCTCTCTTCCCCCTCACTCTTCTCTTCTTCATATCCCTCTGCCCCTCAGTCATCCCTTCACATCATTTTTCATGCTCTGGCATTGCATTATATAGTAAGCCTCTCTCTCTCTCTGCCTTATATAGTAAGCCTCTCTCTCTCTCTGTCTCTCTCTCTCTCTCTGAATTATATAGTAAGCCTCTCTCTCTCTCTCTCTCTCTCTCTGCCTTATATAGTAAGCCTCTCTCTCTCTGTCTCTCTCTCTCTCTCTGCCTTATATAGTAAGCCTCTCTCTCTCTGTCTCTCTCTCTCTCTGAATTATATAGTAAGCCTCTCTCTCTCTCTCCCTCCACTCTTTCCACCTCTCCTGTCCATTTAGCTGTGCCTTGACTTGACTTGGTCCAACTTTTAGAAGGAAAGGTCCAAACCTGAGGCCAGTTTGCAGCTTGGTTTGTTTTGAGGGGGACGGAGATGAATGAAGTGATGTTGGGTTGTAGTAAGCCTGTTTGAATGTGTGCTGTCAGAGGCCAGACGCAGTAACTGCACACTTTGACCAATTAGCCCACATTCTGAGAGTGAGAAATAAGTAATAATAATAATAATAAAAAATAATAATAATAATAATAAATAATAATAATACTAATAATAAATAATAATACTAATAATAAATAATAATAATAACAATTAGCCCACATTCTGAGAGTGAGAAATAAGTCAACCATGTGTGCTGCTATACACTATGTTTGGCATAGTGTCTGCCTACCAATGTGTGCTGCTAGACACTATGTTTGGCATACAGTAGTGTCTGCCTACCCTGATAGTCACAACCATGTGTGCTGCTATACACTATGTTTGGCATAGTGTCTGCCTACCCTGATAGTCACAACCATGTGTGCTGCTATACACTATGTTTGGCATAGTGTCTGCCTACCAGGATAGTCACATTATATACACTATGTTTGGCATAGTGTCTGCCTACCAGGATAGTCACATTATATACACTATGTTTGGCATAGTGTCTGCCTACCAGGATAGTCACATTATATACACTATGTTTGGCATAGTGTCTGCCTACCAGGATAGTCACATTAGCCTGCTGTGTGCTGCTATACACTATGTTTGGCATAGTGTCTGCCTACCAGGATAGTCACATTATATACACTATGTTTGGCATAGTGTCTGCCTACCAGGATAGTCACATTATATACACTATGTTTGGCATAGTGTCTGCCTACCAGGATAGTCACATTATATACACTATGGGCTCTATTCTCCCACAGGCCATCGGCGCTATTACGGGCCTTAACCGCAAAAAAACGTGCCTTGCGCCTGTTTCGGCAAGATAGCAATAGGCTTTAGGCTGCCAAATGCGCTTTAGGCCGAATGGGCGTGGCGCAGTCCCAAAGTGGGCGTGTCGGCGCTAAATACCAGCCTAGTTATATCTTGGGAGCTGGCCTACATTTAGCGCTTTGCGCTTTTGAAAAGCAGGCCTATTCTTTGCCTTCACTGCTTCTTCTCTGTCACCCTTCTCTCTCTCTCTCTCTCTGAGTTCCCAGCATGCATTGTGTTTCTTCATTTCGCTACTAAATAGCCACCAAATGAGCCAAAATAGATATAAAAGGTAGTTCTAAATTAATGTGTAATGGTAACACAGCCTGCCATTGTCAACATTTCAATATTGGACCAAATAAAACCTCGAAATGAAAACACCACCCTATGTGAAACATATATGTCCTCCTGGGCATATATATACCCCTTGTCGAGTTAACGTGATTTAGAGAAGTAACAGCGGAACGCGCTTCGGAACGCGCTTCTAATGGCATCTGCTATACTGTGATGTTCCTCCAATAACTTGGCCCTATTTCACATTTAGTTTTACAATAAAAACACATTTATGCAATGACTTGACATAATGTAGGGTATATTTATGTGCATCATCCTTCCTGCAGCAGGCGAGAGAAAATGATATCTTTCTGGACAAACTTTCACCAATCTAATAGGCTATATTTTTCTAGCTGATGCATAGAACATTATTTTCACTTTGATCTTGCTATAGTGTAGCGTATTTACATGCTTGCAGTATTGAAACTGCAGTTAGATTGGTTTGAGAAGCATAATAATATGGAATAATAGCCTATAATGCAGACAGACAGGCTGGATGAAGGGAGGGGGGGGGGGGGGCAGAGCGTTTGGCTTTCATCTGGTTTTGCGGGATCACTGGAATTGGAGCTAAAAAGGCAAGCGTGCGATTCGTTTATTGCACTTATCCAATGAGCATGACGGTGCATAATTTTACGCCTAAAAGGCGTGGTTGTAATGCTTTGGGCTGCATCTAGCGCCAGCACGACGATATCAAGTGCGCCTTTCCACGCCCACTGCTTTGATCTGCGCCTGCCGCTCGGCCTAGAAACTGCGCCGATGCAACGATAGGGGCCTATATTTGCATAGTGTCTGCCTACCAGGATAGTCACATTAGCCTGCTATGTGTGCTGCTATACACTATGTTTGGCATAGTGTCTGCCTACCAGGATAGTCACATTATATACACTATGTTTGGCATAGTGTCTGCCTACCAGGATAGTCACATTATATACACTATGTTTGGCATAGTGTCTGCCTACCAGGATAGTCACATTATATACACTACGTTTGGCATAGTGTCTGCCTAGCAGGATAGTCACATTAGCTTGCTTTGTTGACAGAGCACTGATCTGCTCAAGATTGGCAAATTAAGCTGGCCCAATAGATACTTGAATGAAAACAGAATGCTACACTGCTGCTCTTTGTGGAATTCGTAGGCATAGCAGCGATCGTTTCATGTAAAACCATTCTGTTTTATTAGGCCTAACCTACTGTTTAACTATCTGTTAACTAGAGATGCACGACATCGATTTTTACAGCCGATACGATAAACCGATTATTATTTCACATTTCCGTATTTAAAAAAAAAAGTTATTAACCTGTATCTTATGCACACCTGGGGTAAAAAAAAGAAAAAAGAAAGAAAGAAAGGGCAGATGTGTTGAGCAAAGATGGATGATTTAATATTCCATAGCTCTGACCTAACCAAATCTATCTAACTGACATCACTATAACACAAAACAAACAACACTTCTGATATGATTGTTTTTGTAAAGTGTATCACTCAATAGTCAATACAAAAAATAAAGGCTTTTATAGAACCGAAAGCCTATAGCTGCTTAGTCTGCAGATAAGGCATAGTAATTTAGACTCTTATTGGTATATTACTACCAACTAAATGGGCTGTCTGGATTTTGCATTGGGGCCAGTTCTATTGAAGTGATGGGCAGCTAGCTATGTTAGCTTCACGTTAGCTTACATGTAATGTTAGCGGGCTGCTTTTGGAGTTAAGACACAAACCCTGGACGTTTCATTTCGGGTAAAGCGAGGTTCTCTGTAGTTTACGCCAGCTCTGGGAGTATGAAGTAACGCCATTGACTGTATGTTAACGCTAAACAAATCTGCTGCCTCCTAGCCACATTTGGTTTAACGTAACGCCAGCTCAGACATTCCCCTCATCTCAGAAACCTTGCAGGACATTTATTACAAATTGCAATAGCGTTGTTTTGGTTATCATCTGAAACTGAACAGCCACACTGGAGCAGCCAGCGTTTCACTCTATAAGGCAGGCGACAACAATGCTCCGCTTCCAATCCAAAACAAAGCCAAGTTGGCACCGTATTATCAGTGGCTATTTATCAGCTAAAATGTAATTATTGGAATAATAAATAACAACGCAAAATGGCCATATCGGCCGATAATTTATTGATCCGATAAATATTGTGCATCCCTAAGGTTAACCTATTCCGAATAAGCTGTTTTTATCTGTTAGCTTATTGTCACAAAGCTTTTTCTGTACGTGTTAACCTATTCTAACCCTAACCCTAGCTGTTCTGTTAACCTATTCTGAGCTGTTCCTATCTGTTAACCTATTTTGAATTAGCTGTTGTATCTGTCACCAATTCACTGTTCGCTGTGTGAATAAGCCCGTTTTAAATCCATCAATAAGTTGTTGGACGCTATACCAGAGACGATGGATTATAGACACAGTGCATTCCAGGCTCCGCCAATAGTATGAAATTGTATTCTTCCAGTCTCCTAAATGGCAGTTTGTGATTGGCTCTCTCTCCATGTTATGAAACTTCATTGGCTCCTAAGTCTCCCAAGGGGATAGGTCTGGGCATAGTGAACCGAACTAAAGTGTTCAGGTGAATTCAAGTCGTTTAAATCGAAGCTTGTTTTCATATAGCCTACTTTGTCCTTTTCTATTTATTCCAGGGTCTGTTTTAGACCATCCCTCTTATCTTGAGTGTTATTTGGGTGCATTGGCATGTCTCACCACACCCCCTTCTAATTATGCAAGCACCTAAAGCCCTTCTGACATGACATAGCTTATGATTACATGTATATTTTCTGTATTTCAGAGCATTTACAGCTGTTACAGAACTCTTCTTTGTATACCTTTGTATATGTTCTTTTTACCCTATTTCACTGGAAATTGTGTTTGAATATTTTTTGTCAATTTACTGTAGTTGTAATTGTGTGACACCTGCAGTGTAGTGATTTTCACTGATTTGCTCCATGGGTCTACTACATAATTGCCTTGCTCCCATTGGATGATTGTTCTTTTCCTGGTTCCTAAACAGGTTCCAGTCTTTGTCATACCATATGCCAGATGAAGGTCGCTTGACCGAAACGTTGCATTTATTTAATAAAAGTCTTCTTTAAGTGAAGTCAGTGTGCGGGAGTCTTCCTCTTCAACTTAGCTTAGTGTGTTGCCTGCTGTCTGTCAGTCACAGCGCTGCTGTTGTCTGAGATTCAAGCCACTACTCTGCGGGATCGGCACAGCTGAGAACACGCACGTTACCAGATTTTTTCCATTTTGTGACCCCCCCCCCCCGGACTGTAGAAGCTTCGATTATGATATATTTAAGAAATTTACCACGAGAGGAAGGGGGTTGTGGCCACATTTACCACTGGTACAGGGTTGTGGCACGAGGCAAAGCCGAGTGCCATAAACCCTGTACCAGTGGTAAATGTGGCCACAACCCCCTTCCTCGAGTGGTAAATTTATTTTCTACAATAGCTACCACATAATATAAAAAATACACAATTGTAACATTCAATTCATTTATTTACAATCATTACTGGTTTCAGAATACATTTATCCTTCCGCCACAGAATATAGTTCCATACACAAGATCAATGATTGCACTAAACATTTAGTTGCCTTTGAGCCAAAAAACAACTAACCTATTCCTTAACGGGATTCACAGTTATTGATACATTGCCTGTAAAAGTACAGTTATTTAAACAGTTATCTAAAGCAGCCCGTTTGAAACATCGCATTGCCCAATTTGTTTGTTTGACAGTCCCAGGTTCACTCCGTGACAACTCAAGCTCAGCCAGTTCTCTCTCCCCAATTTCACCATGTCGTTCTTTGTTCACTTCACCTTCATCTTCATCTAACCACTGCTCAAAACTCAATCCACCCAGTAAATCAAACGTTACTACGAAATCGGACATTTCCTTGTTAGAGATTTGTAGACTGACAGGCTAACAGTGGGCGGAGTCAGCACAGGTGTTCTTCATTCATCAGGGAGCGGAGTGATACTGCGGTTGGAGCCGAACTGTAGATTGTTGGCCTATTTACCACTGTTGCTAGCCAATCAGAATCCAGTATTCACTCATGCTGTTGTAGAAATATATATATATCTCCCCGAAGTGTCAACACTCTAAATATGGTATTCGGGACAGCCCTAGATATATGTTCATGTGACAAAAATGCGATTTATTATTTTGGCCGGTATCTTGGGAAGTGGATTTTTTCCATACCCGCCACCTGGCCGGTGAGTCAAAAAGTGAATTTGGGGCCCTGCTTGTGATTGATTTGTACTAGGCTATGCTGTCAAATGGTCAGTGCTTGGATCATACTCTCATTGACTGACCTAATGTATAAAGTGGGTTTGGTTCTGAATCTTTTATTTGATGTATTTATTGGTGCCTATTCACCTTATTCACCACGCCCACTTTTTCTCTCTTCCGCGTTCAACGCAAACGTATTTGTTCTTCCGGTTCAGCGCTAGTTGCCTTCTGTGGCTTCTGTGGTTAGCCACTAGTTAGTTATGTTATATGGCAGTAAAATGCCACTGAATGACCAAATTGATAATAACTTTTAACCATTTCGAGTAACACTGTTTCCATACGGATCACCAGCGTTAGTTTGTTGTTTATAACGTGGCTATATTCATAACGTTTCTATCTCGGATGCGTTATTTCGAATCGCACATAGGTTACGCTAGTGGGTTTCAGGACGCAACAGCCTCGACTCCACTAACGTCATCTTAAGAGCACAATATTCCTGGAATGCAAGTTTAACTAAACAGTTACATATCCTCTGCATTCTACATAAAATTAAGATATTACGGGTTGTTTTATTTTGCATGTTACATACGTATTGGCCAAGATATGTTAGTTTATGGCGGAGTAATTCTGCCAGTTTATATGCGCAGTGTGCGCAGCCATCTTGCCTGCGGAGTTTTTGGCAAGTCAAAACGGAAATACTATTACGGAATGACGTAATGCGGAAGCGTCCATGTGTGGGCAAAGAATAAGGTGAATAAGCAATCCTCAAACACAGAAGAGCCAATTAGATCCCTGATATCTCTACTGGTGCTCGTTGTGGAATGATGTGGTGTGGTCACTTTATTTTGGATAGGACCACCCCATGAGACCCCGAGCCCCAGACGGGCTCTTCCATTCGCTGAGAGGCCGGGCGAGCTCTGCCATTGGCTGAGAGGCTGGGCGGGCTCTGCCATTGGCTGAGAGGCCGGGCAGGCTCTGCCATTGGCTGAGAGGCTGGACGGGCTCTGCCATTGGCTGAGAGGCTGGGTGGGCTCTGCCATTGGCTGAGAGGCAGTGAAAGTTTGTCAGTTTCAGCAGATGTCTCTCCGGCCCACTGCACTCGTAATCTGTGTCTTTCTTTTCCCTTTGCTTTTAGAGGAGGAACTCACTGTAGTGCAGATTAATCAGGGGGATTTAATTAACTTGGCCCCGGCACACACATCAAACCTGGAGACAAGACAGGCAATAAACTCAGCCAATTATCTCCTGCTCCCCCCCCTACCCCCCCCGCACCCTCTCTCTCTCTCTCTCTCTCTCTCTCTCTCTCTCTCTCTCTCTCTCTCTCATGCCCAGCCCACCTCCCTGCCTCTATTCATCACACTGTCCCCTCACCTCACCTGGCCACAACAGCACACACTATTGCTGCTTTCACACATGTTTGGAATTCAGGAGTTATCTAGAGGCCATGCGGATGGCTGTCATGTGTGAATGTGTGCATGTGGCTCATGCGCGCTCCCGCGGAGCCTCTTCCTAGCCGGAGGGAAGTCTTGGGCTCAGGGTACACACAGGGGCGGATTGCCCCCCCCCCCCCTCCAGAGCTCCGTGAAGTAGTCAGCTTGTGAGTGCATGAGGACAGAGACATCGTGACAGATTATTATTATATAAATAGTCGATGTGAATGAGCGAGCAAAAAACACATTCCAGCTCAAACCTGCTCCGTGTGCGACAGCCAACATGTTGCTGGATTGCTGGATTGAAAGGCTCATGGCTCTGATCTGATTTCATGTCTGCTTCGCACAGCACACACATTTAATAAGCATTTTTGGACGCGAGGGTCGTCCCGCTTCCCAGTATTGGACATCGCTAGGTAGGGTATCTGGATCTGGTTGCGTTTATGTCTTTGATTTAACGTGTACACAGCGTTTGTGAAGATTCAATGGCAGACCCGCAAATTCCAAGTAGCGTCAAGTCAGGCAGTATAAAACGAA
This sequence comes from Poromitra crassiceps, assembly GCF_964638095.1. Taxonomy (NCBI): domain Eukaryota; kingdom Metazoa; phylum Chordata; class Actinopteri; order Beryciformes; family Melamphaidae; genus Poromitra; species Poromitra crassiceps. The sequence goes on from NC_139623.1 coordinate 66,054,752, forward strand.
AACTTACGGGTATAACCTTCGCAATAATGGCAATTAAATAAAGTAAATGCACGTGTAATGTTTTTTGTGTGTGTTTCGAAAGATACAGAACGGAGATAAACTGGAAGAATATCTGCTCCCTTCGAAAAGTCAATTTTAACCCGTAGTGAGTCGACATTCTGATTTTTTGTTACTAAGTAATACAACATTCATTTTATTTTGAAGGTAAAAACGTCTAGCTTCCTGTATTCTGTATAATTCTAGTAGTTTGGATGCATTTTAGGACTGAACATAGCAAAGACCTGTTTTGTTTGTAGTGCTTGCGACTCGAGGAAATCGATGCATCTGGGCGTGAGTTGTAGGGTTGTTTAATTAATTACTTACTAACGTTATGCGCAAACGATTATATGCCGTGAACGTTAGGCAGTTATCGCCCATTATGTATTTTTCGTTTTCACAACTCGTGTGGTCATGCCCAAATTCCCCCACCCCCGCCCCCTCTCTACTTTACAAACTCTGCGGAGGTGCTACTCATGTGTGAAAGCAACATGCCTCATGTGTGAAAGGGTACACTTCACGTATCATCCGGGGCAGGCTCAGTGGGGGGCAACCCTCACCTGATCCGGAGTTCATGTGTGAAAATAGCTTATAGCACTACTGTACCTAAACTCAGGCCGATCTGTGGTCGATACTGCTGTTAACAATCGGACCTAGTCCAGTCAAGTCCCAAGGTTTTAATTTGAATTTATCTCACTGTTACTTCAACTAAAGTAACATTTGATTTGTCATTGGCTACATTGGCTTTAGACATTACATTGGCCCTTCACCTGAATTCACCCTGGGGTTTAATGGAGTTCTGTGTCAGAGGCGTTTTTGCATGAAAATATTTAAATAGGAAGATTTTGAATATCAACATTAAATTTGGGCTACTTAGCTTGACTCCAAATATCATGGTGTTGGTATCAGCCTTCAGAAAGCCATATTTTCTAGCTCAAAGATACAAGTTATTGGCTAGAAGCCTAACACCGTTTACTTTGTCAGTATACATTTTTTGAAGGATCATTTTTAAATAAAAAAATTCAGTTCTTCTCCAATTTTCTCCCCTTATTGTCAAGTCAAGTCAAGTCAAGTCAAATTTTATTTATATAGCACCTTTCATACACAAAGGCAATTCAAGGTGCTTTACAAAAAAATAATCGAAAAAACAAGCAGCAAAGCAATGCACATATAAAAAAACACATAAAAAACACAGCCGACGGTTTTAGTTAAAATATATACTCAAATTAACAAACATGAAACATTATTTCTGTTTTAAATAAGTTACAAGGCACTCTTCAGTATTATTATTACATGTACAGTCCATTTGTTGGAAATGTACAGGAAAAATCTTTTTAAAATTACAGGCCGAGAGAGGCAGTAGTTTAGTAGCAGTTAAAAGCAAGAGTAAACATAAAGGTCTTTAGCTTGGATTTAAAAATAGGCAGAGTAGGGGCAGATCTAATGTGTTCAGGGAGTTTGTTCCAGTTATGAGAGGCATAGTGGGAGAACGCGGCTTCACCATGTTTAGATTTGGTCCTTGGGACAATTAGTAGACCAGTGCCTGAAGATCTCAGGGATCTGGATGGTTCATAGTGTAGAAGCATTTCAGAGATGTAGTGTGGGCCTGACCCGTTGAGAGATTTGTAAACTATTAGCAGAATTTTAAAGTCTATTCTAAGATTTACTGGCAGCCAATGCAGGGATTTGAGAACTGGTGTAATGTGTTCAGCTTTCTTGGTTCTTGTTAGAACTCTAGCAGCCGCATTCTGAATGAGCTGAAGTTGTTTAACAGCTTTTTTGGGAAGACCATTGAAAAGACTGTTGCAGTAGTCTAGCCTGCTAGAAATGAAAGCATGAATTAGTTTTTCAAGATCTTGTTTGGACATATAGCCTCTAATCCTTGCTATATTTTTTAGATGATAGAAGGCAGATTTTCTTATAAGCTTGATGTGGGAGTTGAAATTTAGATCAGAGTCAATAATAATGCCAAGATTTTTTACCTGGTCCTTTGGCTTCAGAGATAGGGATTCGAGGTGAGCAGTAACTTTGAGCCTATCTTCTTTTTTGCCGAAGACAATTATCTCTGTTTTGTCTTTATTAAGTTGGAGAAAATTCTGGCACATCCAATCATTAATTTGCGCAAGGCACTGACACAGTGACTCTATGGGGGCATAGTCATCCGATGAGAGGGCTATGTAGAGTTGGGTGTCATCTGCATAGCTATGATAAGCTATTTTGTTTTTTTGCATAATTAGGCCCAGAGAGAGCATATAAAGGTTAAACAGGACAGGACCTAAAATTGATCCTTGGGGTACCCCACATGTCATTTTGGTTTGGTCAGATGTGTAGTTGCCAATGGAGACAAAGTAGTTCCTGTCTTGCAGATAAGATCTGAACCACTCTAGGACCGTGCCGGAAAGCCCGACCCAGTTTTCCAGTCTGTCCAATAGAATTTCGTGGTCAACCGTATCAAAGGCAGCGCTGAGGTCTAGTAACACTAAGATTGAGATTTTACCTGAATCAGTGTTCATTCGGATGTCATTTATAACTCTGATAAGCGCAGTTTCGGTGCTATGATGGGGTCGGAAGCCTGATTGGAAAGGATCTAGGAGGTCATTGGAGGATAGAAAGGTATTGAGTTGTTGGTAGACAGTTTTTTCGAGTATTTTGCTAATAAAGGGAAGATTTGATATTGGTCTGTAATTGCTGATTATAGAGGGGTCGAGGCTACGCTTCTTTAGCAAGGGCTTAACAACTGCAGTTTTTAGAGATTTTGGGAAAATGCCTGTAAGAAGAGAGGTATTAATTATCTTCAGTATGTCGGTCGCCAGGCAACTGTAGACATTTTTTAGAAAGCTTGTTGGCAGGGTGTCTAGGCAACACGATGAGGATTTAAGGCCTCGTATCGTTTCTTCTAGTTTCTTGTGGTCAATGACATTGAACTGAGTCATGTTAATTAAGCACCTATTCTGTGGGTGCGGCGGAGCCACATTTGTTCTTGATGTGGAAATAGTTAGTCTGATATTTATAATTTTATCCCTAAAGAAGGTCGCAAATTCATTGCATTTGACATTGGATAGAAGATCAGGGGCAATTTGTGGGGGGGGGTTTGTCAGCCTGTCAACAGTGGCAAAAAGAGTGCGAGCGTCATTGGTGTTTTTGCTGATAATGTCGGAGAAGAAGAATTTTCTGGAATTTTTTAGTTCCTGGTTGTAGGAGTGAAGACTATTTTTATAGATGTCATAATCGATGTGAAGTTTAGTTTTCCGCCATTTGCGCTCGGCTTTCCTACAATCTCTTTTTTTGTTATTTACAGAGGGAGCGTTTCTCCATGGTGCTTTTTTCTTACCGGAGATTAGTTTAGATCTAATGGGAGCTACAGCATCAATAGCCTTTAGGGTTTTAGAATTGAAGTTATCTAGGAGATCATTGACAGAGGCTGAGGAGAGGGAAGGGGCCAGCGAGAAAGCCTCCATGAACCGTGTGCTAGTGCTCTCGTTGATGTAACGCTTTTTGATGGTTTTTGACCGAGTAAGAGCGATAGGGGTGATCTTGAGTTCAAGAAAAATACAGAGATGGTCGGACAGAGCAACATCACTAGCTGAAAGAAACGATGACTCAAAGCCCTTGGTGATAAATAAATCTAGGGTATGGCCTCGATTGTGAGTGGGCCCAGAGACATGTTGTAACAGGTCAAAAGTGTCAAGGAGGTTATTCAATTCTTTGGCATTATTATCATTGGGGTTGTCAATATGAATATTAAAATCTCCTGCAATAGTTAAACAGTCATGTTCTATGGAGATTATAGAAAGGAGTTCTGAAAATTCATCAAAAAAACTACTAGAGTACTTAGGTGGTCTGTATATAATCAGTAGTAAAATAGAGGGAGAGCACTTCAGAACAGCGGCCAGATATTCAAATGATGAAAAGTCGCCAAACGATACCTGCTTGCATTGAAAAGCATCAGAGAAAATAATAGCTACTCCTCCCCCTTTCTTACCGACTCTGGGGGCGTCAATGTAGTTAAAGTTAGGTGGGGCTGACTCATTAAGAACATATTCCCTGTTGTTTAGATCAAGCCAGGTCTCTGTGAGGAACATGAGGTCCAGTTTATGACTCGTAATCAGATCGTTTATTAGAAGCGACTTGCTTACAAGTGACCTAATATTTAGCAGTGCAGCCTTGATAGCTGCACTGCTAGGTTGAATTTGTAAATGCTTTTCAGAGTGTCCCTGGAGAACAGATACTAGGCTTGGTCCTGGAACAGGACGTGCTGAGAGATAATCTTTGTTTGTTCTGTAGCTAATCAGGGTGGGGATAGTTAGACATCTGATCGTTTCATGATCCTCTGTGACCTTGTTTTTGGGGCAGAAAATGCTTTTTTCTTCAGTTATTGTACTTAGCCAATTCCCCCTGCTGTCCCATTCGTTGCTCCACCCCCTCTGCCGATCTGGGGCGAGTTGTAGACTAACACATGCTTCCTCCGACACACGTGAAGTCACCAGCCGCTTCTTTTCACCTGACACCGGTAGGACATAGCACATGGGAGGATCACATTATTCCCTCCAGTTCCAGTTCGCCAGCATAGACTATAGAGTTAAACCTATGGATTTTTTAAGACCCATACAGGTTTTTGTTTTTTGTAGGCTTTTTAGTAGCTGATATTGTATGTCAGTACTCAACTCTGTTAGATTTGATAATTCCCATGGACAAAAAAAAAATTGTTTCCATCAGCATTTGGACTCAAACTCAAATATGTGATCTGCTTCTGACCAAATCAGTCACATGTAGCCAGTGTTTCAAATGAAAGTAACTAGTAATATGTAATATATTACATTTTGAAAGTAACTTGTCCAACACTGCATGTAGCACTGGCCCGTTTGTATAGAAACGTGATTTTATGATTTTGTTTTTATTTTGGCTGTTTTGGGGTTTCACCAGATTTTAGCAAAATAAAGCCTTGGCTTTCATTCTCTGTAAAGATTATTGTGAAATTCAAATGTTAAATATAGTTTTGAAGCTCATAAATATAGAGTTACCAGCAGAACTAGCCTACTTTGTCAATATTTGAGGTTGTTTTTCTCCAAAACATAGTTTGGAAACAGTCATGACATAAAGCAGTGTATCTCACTCAATCTTTGGAGAACAAATATAGTTTTGATATCAGCAGAAAGCTTACATTCTCCTCTTTCCAACAGTGTATAAAACTCAAAATGTATTTTGGGGTCAATGTGACTGATTTCTGATAGAGCAGGTCACATAGTGTTCCTCAGAAAGTCAAAGTTGTGGGATTTAGCAATGGAAAAAATACCAGGGGAAAAAGTAGCATATTTATTTTTGCTATTTCTTGTTAGAAGTTGTTTTAGCTAACAAGGTGAAGGTTATTTTCATGTCATTGTGCCTTTTTAATAAAACGTCTGTATTGGCCAGCTGAAACAGCAGGCGTACATACACACACACGCAACACCCTGCTGCAGCTGCTGCTACCATGTTACAACATTGCCATGGCAACCAAGACAATGTCTGCAGTATCATGGAGACGGTGTAGCGGCCTAGCTGCCAGCTTTCAGGGTGGAAAAAGATTATCAACCACATGTCACCTGAATGACACTCATCAGGTGTTTATTTTTTTTCTGATTTTTTCCACATTTTTCTCCCCAATTGTTGTTTATTTTTATGATCTGTGTTGATTCACCTTGAAGTCACCTTTCAAGGCTATCAAGGAAATATCGGCATTGGCCCGAAACAAACATTTATGTAGATCAAATAACGCTTTGATTATTTATGGCCAAATGCTGGATGCTTGACTAAAGGATTGTCTCAGGGAGTGCATCATCCAACCCTGTTTAATTAAGCAATAGCTCATGACAGGCCGTGGTATATGGTCATTATACCACACCTAAGGGTCGTGCTTCAAACACGTTTAGGTGTGGTATAATGAGCATATATCACGGCCTGAAGTAATCTATTGCTTTTATAAGATGGTTACCAAGTATGGCAATATGATAGGAATAAACAACTCCAATTGAAATGGCTGTTATTCATAAATCTATCATACTCTTCCGCATAATAAAATAGTCCCTCCTGGCTCCCTGCACAACCGACACAGTTGCTGAACATAACGTCAGCTAGACAGGCTTGGTGACAAACAGCTAACATAAGCTAGGGAACTTTGGCTAATGCTTGTGTTAACATTAGGTTCAAGGCTAGGTGGCTTTTTTTCTGGAGATGGCATGCTCAATCCACTTGTCCATAGATAAGCCACCCCGAAGGTCGAAGTTAACCTTAAATGTTTCCATTTCAGTAGGCAGATAACAATAAACACTACCGCAAGGCATTCTGGGCATTATGGTGACACGGGTTGGCTTAGGAGCTCCTGTTTACGAGGCTAGCAGGCTAGCTATCTACCATTTGTTTTCTCAGAGGCAAAGTGTTTTGGGGATGCGGCTTTAGTTGTGGTATATGTTAAATATACCACAGCTGTGAACCAATCAGAATGCTTGATTTGAGAGAGCCGTTTTATAATAGAAGAATAATATACAGAGGAAGACTGTGATTGCGGTTTTTGTAGCAAGTGGGTTTTTACGGGTTGGGGTTGCTAGCCCCACGCCCACACACACATATATCAGCATCAGCAATAAGGCCAAACGTGTTGGAAAATATGGCCATATTGGATATCGGCAAAATATTGTACATCCCATCCCCTAGGAGCAAGCCATATATACCAGATATATCTCTCCAATGCACCAGGGCAGAGACAGGGACTGGGAGTGAGCACCGTCCTTCGGATGAGACGTTAAAGGAGAATTCATTTTTTTTGTAACCTGGACCTTATTTCCAGCTTTAAATATGATTTTTAAGTCACCCTGATGAGTCCAGTTTGATTCCCATGCACTGAACAATAATTTGTTTTGAACTGCGAGCTGAAAACGAGCAAAACGCGGCATGTGAAATGCTTCTATTTGTGTCCTGTAAATATCTTATTTTTTGACACGCAGCGGCACATACAATACAATGACAGAAAATGAATGATCTAGCGTTATTGGTTCACCCCTGGCTCTGCTGTCCATCACATTGATAGCAGCTCCTATTCCCTCCCGCTCCTTGTAATCCATATAACGTTATTCCAGACCAGCTCAAATAAATACGCGCGGCCATCGAATTCAAATGAATCATCCATAATCTTGAAATCAGATAAATATCAGCAGTGTTTATCATGCTAAGCTACACAGCTAACTACAATCAACCCTGCAAGTCACCTGATGTGCTTAGGGTCATGTCCTCTTCTTCTTCTGTTCTGCCGTATTACCAAACAGAAGGAGAAGAAGAAGAACATCCGGGGCAGGTCATAGTTGACTTGCATCCAGTTTGTTGTGTAGCTAAGCCTAGCCTAGCCTAGCAGAGATTTGTCTGATTTCAAGATTATGGACGATTCATTTGAATTCAATTGCCGCCCGTATGGAATAAGGTCATATATGGATTAGAAGCAGCAGCGGGAGATCCAGTGTGTTGGAAAATAAGCTTTTTCGCGTTTTCAGGTTGCAGTTCAAAACTGATGATTGTTTCTGCTGATGCTAATCAAACCGAAGTTGTCAGGGTGACTTAAAAATCATAAAGCTGGAAATAAGGTCCAGGGTGTAAAAAAACGGAATTGTCCTTTAAAATGAGGTCCTGACTCTCTGTGGACATTAAAGATTCCATCGGCAGTCTTCACAAGAGTAGGCGTTTAACCCTGGTGCCCAGGGGAGTGTAACCCCAGTGCGCTGGGGGTGTAACCCTGGTGCTCAGGGGGGTGTAACCCCAGTGCGCTGGGGGTGTAACCCTGGTGGCCAGGGGGGTGTAACCCCAGTGCGCTGGGGGTGTAACCCTGGTGCCCAGGGGGGTGTAACCCTGGTGCCCAGGGGGGTGTAACCCCAGTGCGCTGGGGGTGTAACCCTGGTGCCCAGGGGGGTGTAACCCCAGTGCGCTCGGGGTGTAACCCCAGTGCGCTGGGGGTGTAACCCTGGTGCTCTGGGACATGTGGCCCCGGGGTCCTGGCTAAATTCCCACACAGCCTTCCTTCCATCCCTCGTGCATGCGTGTGTGTACAGTTTGTGCCCCAGAATGTTATTCCTGTCAGGGTCAAAAGAACAGCATTCAGACCATCATGGCCCAAAAACTTTCCATTGAAACCCAGTGACCCCAATGCCCTTCTTTTAAGGGTTTAGCAGCTACAGGCAGTGTTGGGTGTTTGTGTGTGCATGCGTGTCTGTGTGGTCACTCAAGACTACAACTGTATGCTATGTTACTGTATGTTTTAATGATTTCTTTATTTGAATAGATGTCTAAGAATTGACTTCAAACTTTGAGGCCGTTTTCCTCAAAAACATATAGTTTGGAAACAGTCAAGGGGTGCATCTCACTCAATCTTTTGAGTAGACAGATAACTGATATCACCAGAAAGCTTACTGTACATCCATCTCCTCTCACCAAATTTTGATCCAAACATCGAAATGGTGTGAGGGCTCAAAGTGACTGAAAATTATGGAACAGGTCACATTTACCTCATCTGCCTGACTCACATTCTTCTTCTGTGCTTTGTCTCTGCCTCACTCACATTCTTCTTCTGTGCTTTGTCTCTGCCTCACTCACATTCTTCTTCTGTGCTTTGTCTCTGCCTCACTCACATTCTTCTTCTGTGCTTTGTCTGTGCCTCACTCACATTCTTCTTCTGTGCTTTGTCTCTGCCTCACTCACACTCTTCTTCTGTGCTTTGTCTGTGCCTCACTCACATTCTTCTTCTGTGCTTTGTCTCTGCCTCACTCACATTCTTCTTCTGTGCTTTGTCTCTGCCTCACTCACATTCTTCTTCTGTGCTTTGTCTGTCTCTTTTCCAGAACATGGATAAGACACAGCTCCCGTCTGTGACTCTGATCGTGGGCTGTGGAGTCTCCTCCCTCACGCTGCTGCTGCTCATCATCATCTACGTGTCCGTCTGGAGGTAAGAGCCGCGCTGCACAGGACAAACAGCCGCATTAGGAGGTCTGTGGTGCAATGGCAGCTGACCAATAGATAGGTTGCCGCCCGCCTTGAGCACGGGGGGGGGGGGGGGGGGGGGGGGTTTGGGGGTTGGGGGGGGTCAGTTTGTCCTCTCTCAGGGCTGCCTCTGATATCGTAGTCCAGCCTGTCGCAGTGTCAAGTCATGTTCTGTGAAGTACCGAGTCTGTACAAGTCCCTTTCGTGCAACTTCAAGTCTGGTTGAAAATCACCCAGCTCGCTCTCATTTACTTTAACTTTGGGCAGTTCTGGTGAGCTGCAGGTACGGCATGGCACGGCATGCGTTCTCTATGGGCTCTATAGAGCTGCAGGTACGGCATGGCACGGCAATGCATTCTCTATGGGCTCTATAGAGCTGCAGGTACAGCATGGCACGGCAATGCGTTCTCTATGGGCTCTATAGATGGTTTTAACTGGACAACAATAACAAACGTCACAACCCACCTGAATATCTGGTTTACTTCCTGTATACATAGCTGAGCGCAGGCTGATAGTCGGCTCATATATTAAATGTTAACGTGACGCCGTGTCTCCGACAGACACAGTAACAACGTAGCCTATTTCGGTCTTTATGTCTTGTAGTAGTTAGTAGTAGTTGTTGTTGTTGTTGTTGTTGATAGTTGCCATAACAACCACCCCTGTTGGAAAGACGTGCACACGATGGGTAATAGGAACCGTTGTTATCTGGTCCAGAGCTAGCCTGAGAGGCTAATAAAAGCTACATGTTACAGTGTAAGCTGACTAGTACGTTATTGCATGCATAGGCCTATCTTTGCATTTAAACGTTTACATAGCAAAAATATTTTTTTTAAATAGAAGTATGTCAGTGTTTCCCCCCGAACAGCTGAGAAAGTGGACACTGTAAATAGCACTGTGAAGATGATAGAATGGTAATGCAACATTTAATGATAACAACCGCCATAAAACACCAAAGAAGAAGCTGAGAAAAAGGAAGTGCTGTGGGGTTGCAGCTTGTGAAAACCGTCTATAGAGATGCAGGTACGGCATGGCACGGCAATGCGTTCTCTATGGTCTCTATAGAGCTGCAGGTATGGCATGGCACGGCAATGCGTTCTCTATGGGCTCTATAGAGCTGCAGGTATGGCATGGCACGGCAATATGTTCTCTATGGGCTCTATAGAGCTGCAGGTATGGCATGGCACGGCAATATGTTCTCTATGGGCTCTATAGAGCTGCAGGTATGGCATGGCACGGCAATATGTTCTCTATGGGCTCTATAGAGCTGCAGGTATGGCATGGCACGGCAATATGTTCTCTATGGGCTCTATAGAGCTGCAGGTATGGCATGGCACGGCAAAATGTTCTCTATGGTCTCTATAGAGCTGCAGGTATGGCATGGCACGGCAATATGTTCTCTATGGGCTCTATAGAGCTGCAGGTATGGCATGGCACGGCAATATGTTCTCTATGGTCTCTATAGAGCTGCAGGTACGGCATGGCACGGCAATGCGTTCTCTATGGGCTCTATATGGGCACGCCCCTAACATGCTTTCATCATAGGTAACGCATTCACGTGCTGTTCTTGCGACAAGTTCCTGCACTTTTAACTTGTAATTTAAATGTGTAAACAACATGGAAGCTAAAGGTAATATGAGGGAAGTTTGATGTAGAGATCAGGTTACTGTGTGTTTTTCTGTCATCTGCTCTGTGATTGATAATCTGTTGGCCGTATGATTCAAAAGCTAGTAGTAGTAGTAGTAGTATTATGGGCACTTCCTTGATTTAGGGCTGGAGTGGATGATAATTCAAATGTCTAAATTATTGATGACAAGCAAATTCTACTTAAAAACTGATACAATGAGGTATGGTAGGAATATTAAGGTTTGTTTGACATCATTACCATTGGTTGAATAAAATGAACATTAATTTGATTATTTGACGTGAGTTTGCATACACTAGGCATCTTGCGCTCGATTCCTAGGCTTGCCTGCTGCGCAGGCTTGCCCACCCTGCAGCTCGCCGAGCTGGCCCTGCAGCTCGCATACGCAGCTCGGCCGCTGCGTGGCCTCGCCTGCTCTACTGGCATAATGATCCTCAGTGATGTCACTCGCTTGTACAAGATGATTCATGACATTACTGATGCTGTCACAATAACTATGACATCATCTTATGACATCACTATGACATCATTAGTGGGACAGAGATTGCCCACTTGCCCCTTTTATATCCTGTATATAGATAGATAGATAGATGAACCATATCGGGATTGATATTGAGAAAAATCCTTATGATTATCTTGATATGGATTTCGACTATCGTCAAGCCCCATTTTTGGTGTAGCCTTCCCTGCTGCCACTGCTGTGGAACTAGATGTTCAGTAAAAGGACCACAATCACTGCCTTTCAACTCCATCCTTTTTGCCTGCTTTTCCCGCAGGTATATTCGCTCCGAGCGCTCCGTCATCCTCATAAACTTCTGCCTCTCCATCATCTCCTCCAATGCCCTGATTCTCATTGGACAGACACAGACACGGAATAAGGTAATGGCCAATCAGAGACTCATAACCAACATCATTACTGGTTGTCTATGGGAAGCCTTTAACCTGAACTGATTCTAATGAGACATTTTGAAATTCAACAGTGGTGGGAAACTATTGTTGTTTCTCAAAAAAACACTTTTCCCATAATCCCCGTTGCTTGCTGCTTCCTGCTTCTTGCTGTTGCCAGAAACCTTTGTGTCGTAAAGCAATCCAACACAATGTAAAATGCAGGGTCTCTTTTGTTTACGGTAATATGTATATAACATGTATCATTTTATCAATCTAATGTATCAGAACATTCAAAACGATCTTCTTTCCTTGTGTTTTTTCATGTGTTTCAGGTCTTATGCACCCTGGTGGCCGCATTTCTCCATTTCTTCTTCCTGTCATCGTTCTGCTGGGTGTTGACGGAGGCATGGCAGTCCTACATGGCGGTGACCGGCCGCCTCCGGAACCGCATCATACGCAAGCGCTTCCTGTGTCTCGGCTGGGGTGGGGCTTCCGTCTGCCGTGCCCTCACACTGCTCATGTTTCTCTCCATTTCTCTCCATTTCTTCCTATTTTTGATGTTTTGGTTTTGTTTTTGTTTTGCAGGTCTCCCAGCCCTGGTCGTGGCCATCTCAGTGGGATTCACCAAGGCAAAAGGATATGGAACACCTAGCTAGTGAGCATCCTATGTTTTCCTCTACATCTGCTATTGTATTTATGCCTCATCTTCAAAAGCTATGTATTATGCAGAGATATTATACATTGTCGACTCGAGGGTTTATGGTTGCAGCATAATTAACCTCTTTCTCCTCCCCCCTGGTTCTGTTAATCATCCCAATGTGTTCTCTCTCATCTATCTTTTACCATTCTCCTCATTCATGCACTCATCTGCCCTCTCACCATTCTGCCCCTCCATCTTTTACACCCCCCCCCCCCCCGCGCCCCCCCCGCACTCCCCCCACCTCTCTCCTCCATCTCCCTTCCCGATTCTCATCATCGCATCTCTGCGTCCTCCCCCCCTCTCTCTCTCGTAGTTGCTGGCTGTCTCTGGAAGGAGGTCTTCTCTATGCATTTGTTGGACCTGCTGCAGCTGTAGTCTTGGTACCTCTTCTTTCTGATCAGCTGGTTTGCTTCTAGAGCCAAAACTAAGCCCATACCACGCTAAAAATCTAACCATATCCATAAACTCCCGTCTTCTAACACTTTGAATGCAATAATCATCTTTGAAGGCTTTTTTTTTCTTTGGCATGTCACCATGAGTTCATAAGTTTATGGCATCCACATAGATCAATAATAATAATAATAATAATAATAATAATAATAATAATAATAATAATAATAACAATAACAACAATTCTTTCTTTCACAGAGCTCATGGTTTGTCAACATAATATGATAATATGAGTAATCTATGTTTGTAATCCAGCGATCCATCCTCTTAGTTATTTTTCACCCTCTCAATTGGATGCCTCATGTTTATTTCATTTACATTAACACCTGATAATAATACCTGATGTTTATTTCATTTACATTAATATCTAAACCCCAGGAAGAATAGCTGTCATCTAGGCGGCAGCTAATGGGGATCCTTTTAATAAACAAATAGCAGAGTCTAAACATACTACAGTTATGTTCTGATTGTTTACATTAATAGTCTAGTCTAAACTTACTACAGTTAGTGGATATGTTCTGTTTCTTTACATTAATAGCAGTCTAAACTTACTACAGTTAGTGCTTTCTGTTCATTTACATTAATAGCAGAGTATGAACTTACTACAGTTAGTGGGTATATTCTGTTCATTTACATTAATAGCAGAGTCTAAACTTACTACAGTTAGTGGTTTCTGTTCATTTACATTAATAGCAGAGTCTAAACGTACTACAGTTAGTGAGTATATTCTGTTCATTTACATTAATAGCAGAGTCTAAACGTACTACAGTTAGTATATTCTGTTCATTTACATTAATAGCAGAGTCTAAACTTACTAGTTAGTGGGTCTGATCTGTTTGTTTACATTATAGCAGAGTCTAAACTTACTACAGTTTGTATGTTCAGTTTGTTTACATTAATAGCAGAGTCTAAACTTACTACAGTTGGGTATGTTCTGTTCATTTACATTCATAGCAGAGTCTAAACTTACTACAGTTAGTGGGTATGATCTGTTCGTTTACATTAATAGCAGAGTCTAAACTTAGTACAGTTAGTGGGTATATTCTGTTCATTTACATTCATAGCAGAGTCTAAACTTACTAGTTAGTGGGTATGTTCTGTTTGTTTACATTAATAGCAGAGTCTAAACTTACTACAGTTGGTATGTTCTGTTTGTTTACATTAATAGCAGAGTCTAAACGTACTACAGTTGGGTATGTTCTGTTCATTTACATTCATAGCAGAGTCTAAACTTACTACAGTTAGTGGGTATGCTCTGTTCATTTACATTAATAGCAGAGTCTAAACTTATTACAGTTAGTGGGTATATTCTGTTCATTAATAGCAGAGTCTAAACTTACTACAGTTAGTGGGTATACAGTATTCTGTTCATTTACATTAATAGCAGAGTCTAAACTTACTACAGTTAGGGTTAGGGTTAGTATGTTCTAGGTGACTGCTGCCATCATCATCTTGCCATGATAGAAATGTCATTATCATCAGAATGAATCTGAATTTGTGAAAATGTTCTGACCTGCTTTAATCATGTGTCTCTTCTCTTTGACAGGTTAACATGGTTATTGGGATTCTCGTTTTTAACAAACTGGTGTCCAAAGATGGCATTACTGATATGAAACTGAAGGAGAGGGCAGGGTATGCCTTATATCCACATATCCATTTTACGTGGCGACCTATAACCAGCCTGGCGGTTTAGCTAGGAGGAGGGACTAGATTGGCTCATAATCTGAAATTATCCTCGGCCATGGGGCCAGAGTTTGGGAAATTGGTTTAAAGATGACATTTCATTTTTAACACCACTGGGATTAAAAAAAAAGGGGGGGGGGGGGGGGGGAGATAAGGCAGACAGAAAAAGAAAAGAAAGGAACTGGCCAGGACTGAGGAATGTGACAGTCTGAATAAAACCAAGAGCAGATAAGGGAAACAGGGTGAAAAGGAAATGTATTTTCTCACATAGTCAAGACTCTGATCAATGCTTTGGAGATTGTTGGGTGGTGGGGCTAAATAGAGATGGGTGAGCAGAAAGAAAGAAAGAAAGAAAGAAAGAAAGAAAGAAAGAAAGAAAGAAAGAAAGAAAGAAAGAAAGAAAGAAAGAAAGAAAGAAAAAGACTGCCTGGTTATTGGTCCTGTCAGACTCGGACGATGACTCATCTCATTGCTTTCGTTAATTTTCATATGTGTCGCATTCTCCTCCAGCTGCTCTTTGTTTGCAGGTGTTGCTATTAATGTCAACTTTTGTAAATCCATCATTGTCTTTTTCTCCTGTTTGGTTGTTCCTAAAGGGAAGCAGGGCTCTTACACAGCAAGACTTCAGAAACATCTCAAACACATTTATATGCTGCATGGCACATTCAGTGCTATTGTCGTGCAGACATCATGCATGCTTTCAATGGGAAGTTATGCAGATTAGAGAGAGGATAAAGCCCGACATATCGGTTTGCCGACGTGTTGGGCCCATATTGTTCTCTTTAATAGATATCGGATCTCGGCCAGTCATGCCATCTACCTCTGGCATAATGGCTGATGTGATGTGATGATATGAGGTTCCTCGCTGAACAGCAGTCTGGAAAACATGACATGATATTTGATTTGTCTTTTCCCATTTCATTTAGATTAATTTATTTAGAGTTGTTGGATTTTTGTAAATTAAATCTTCATCAAAAAGCGATCATATCCCCATATCATTGAATGGGTGGGATGGCTCACCCGATCAAAGAAATGCATTCATCTGGGTATAAATGGCGTTTTAGTGTCCCATGGTCTAGAATCAGTATCAAAGGCTTTTCTAACCTGACTAGAGTCAATCAGTATCAAAGGCTTTTCTAACCTGACTAGAGTCAATCAGTATCAAAGGCTTTTCTAACCTGACTAGAGTCAATCAGTATCAAAGGCTTTTCCAACCTGACTAGAGTCAATCAGTATCAAAGGCTTTTCCAACCTGACTAGAGTCAATCAGTATCAAAGGCTTTTCCAACCTGACTAGAGTCAATCAGTATCAAAGGCTTTTCCAACCTGACTAGAGTCAAATTCAGGGCAAACTGAATACTGAATTTGTTTTTCTCAGAGGAAAATGGGGGAATTGAAAGATATTTAATATGGGCACAAAGCATGAGCTATTTGTGACAACACATGCCAATGCCCTGCTCCCCTTTACCCAGGCTCTTCTGTCTCCATTGGCATTGTTGGTGCATCCAAATGTTCTTATTATTTTCCTTTCTCTCTCTGAACAATATGTTTGCTTTTCCTCAATGATCTCTCTGTTCAACTGTACCTGTTTTTTGCTGTCTGAAACGTCATGTTTGAGTTTGCACAGAATCCCCTCTCTCTCACTCAGGGCTCTTCAATCAGGAACACATCAGTCTCAGAAGCCCTCTCCCATGCCATCAGTGATTGGGTAAAAATAAAAAATAAACTGCCCATCCCACTCTCGTCTTAATGTATGGCTACCAGCCCTGCCCATCACCAAACCTGCTGAATACTCCTCTAGCAAGCACCTCTGATTGGCTTACTATTACGTCCTCGCTATTTACCATGCTATTTACCATGCAATTTATGTTAACTCCTGTTAGCTGGATATAAACATCTCTTAACATTATTGCCTCAGGTTCTGACCATTTCTGGTATGCTTTTAGAGAAGATCTAATTGACTTCCCATAATAACATACAGTAGTTGTAGCGCAGTATTTTTTTTAAACGTGTGTGAGAGTGTGTGAGAATTCATGTGTGCAAGGTCGTTAGTATGGTAGTGTGCACGTTTGCATCTGTACGATACAAGTGTTTGTATCCTCTGACTGTTGGGGTAAACAGTGGTCTGAAAGTAAGAGTGAAGCTAGTGAAGGAAGCCTGAACAGCCTTGAAATGTCGCTTCGATGTATTTGCATTTTATTTTTATAATTCTTTTTATCTTCAGTTCGAGCGTGACCAATTCAGAAATCTGAAGCAAGAAGCAGCTGGTTGAAGACAGGATCTGGTGTGATGGCTTCTTCCTTGAGTATATCAGACTGATGTGAAATAGGCATTCAAAAGTTTGATTGTGTCATTAAATCAACTTTGATCCGTTTTCTTTGATTTGTACCATAGTTGAAATTAGTTTGCTTAAGATGGCACTGCCCAATTACAAGTGAACCAGGGCTTGTGACAAACGTCACATGGACTCAAAAGTAGCTTGTTTATTGTACAGAATTTAGGGTAGAGATTTGGATGGGGTGTGTCCATCTGGTGATTGGACTCTGTGCTCTTTCCCTTTTCTGGTGTTTGAAGAAATAGCCGAATATCAGTCCAGACTTCATTTTGTTCTGCTCGGTTTTCCAAGCATGAGGACTGCGGGCTATGAAGTGCCTCTCAGTGATAGGCATGTTGTTCTGTCCGTCTCATCATCATTCAGTGTTCATTTTGGGTCGTTTGGTTTGGATGACGTACTCACTCCTAACAAACCGCACCGCACTTCTCTTGGAAGAGGAAATAGACTCACCTGAGGTTGAATGCCATTGCTCTGGCCTGTCCAAACTAAGCCAGCTAAAGGAGGGAATGCTCTGGACTTCAAAGAAACCACTCCACACATGCTCATTGTGCAGTGGTGTATAAAGTACTCGAAAACCATACTTAAGTAAAAGTAAAGATATCTTCCCAGAAAAAGACTTTGGTAAAAGTCAAAGTCACTCATTAGAATATTACTTGAGTAAAAGTGTTAAAGTACTTGATATTTTCTGTACTTAAGTATCAAAAGTAATTTTCTGATATTAAATGTACTTGAATTTACATTTTAATGTACTAAATGTAAATTCAAGCAAAATACATGCCTGGGCTTGAGTGGAAGTCTATTTCTTCTTCTTGACTTTTATAGCCGCTGGCAAACAACGTTATGTTGCATTACAGCCACCAAATGGAATGGCGTGTGGATCGTGATTAACACATTGACTGCCAGCCCTTTTTTCAATGCTGTAGGTAGGTTCTGCCAGTTTTTTTTTGAGGATTCTGGCTCATTTTACAAGAGCCGAGGATTCTTTTCTGTTAAGACTTCGTGAACACCAATCATCTAAAAAGAACTAATAGAATGTGTGCTTTCTCTGTCTAAAAGAGTTAGTTTGTAGAGTTAGTAGTTATGTAGATATTAGCCGTTGAGTACAGCATGGTTTCAGAGATTTTCAGAGAGTTTTGAGATAAATGGATTTTTAGAACCACCTCACGTGCCTGTGATTATGGGTGCCCTTGGGCAAGTCTGTATACTGTATTGTGTGTGTGTGTGTGTGTGTGTGTGTGTGTGTGTGTGTGTGTGTGTGTGTGTGTGTGTGTGTGTGTGTGTGTGTGTCTCCAAACTCCTCCCTCCGTCTGTGCTGCTGCTGCTGGCTCCTGCTGGCTCCGCGGCCCGCTCTCGGGCAGTCTGGATTACTGTAAAACGGGCTCGTTCGTTTCTTGAGGTGTCGGCTGAGAGCTTTGAAGAAGCTTTTGCGATTCTGGTCTTATTTATGCTCAAAGATACTCGAGTGTGTGTGTGTGCGCGCGCGCGTGTGTGTGTGTGTGTGTGTGTGTGTGTGTGTGTGTGTGTGTGTGAAATCGAAAGCGGCTGTTTTTGGTCGGCTTTCTCTCTGTCTGGAGAGCACTGTCGCCACCAGCTGGTCGGTAAAATAGATTATACACATTCTCTTCCTCCAATATTGGTATAGGAGACGTAAAAGGGGTTGATCGATGTCCCACCGTCAAAAATTTTTTTTTTTTATGTAAGCCGAGATATCTCGTCCTTGGCACTCAACGGTTGGATTATGTAAGCCGAGATATCTCGTCCTTGGCACTCAACGTGTTAACGTAACTTGAAAACTAGAAGCACTGATTTGCCAAACCTGATTGCTTGCACTTGCAGGCTACGCAATTTCTTCTGATTTTACTTTGTAACTAAGATGCTTGGGGGAAATGTAGTGGAGTAAAAGTATCCATTTTATTTGTGAAATGTAGTGGAGTAAAAGTGAAAGTTGACAGAAATAGAAATACTCAAGTAAAGTACAGATACTCAGAAAAAATACTTAAGTACAGTACTTAAGTATTTATACTTAGTTACATTACACCACTGTCATTGTGACCACGCCTTTGGCAACATAAAGCTTCATGTCCAAGTTAATCAATCTTCATACATTGTACAATCACCTGCGTTACACTTATTTTTTTATTTGGTCTTGGCATGTTCGATGCAGAACTGGTCGCCACCTGGATGTGGAATTGCGCAAATGGTGGACTTGGACATGGGTTTTTCAGTTTGTGAGATGTTTGAAGTGGGTTTTGACAAAATCAAAATGTTGACTGTCTATTTTTCATATCTGTTTCGTATAAACATGAGGAGGAAGCCATCGCATTGGATTCCTCGACCAGCTTCTTCTTACGCCTCTTACGTAGTCAAGATCTTCTACCAAAGGTTTGAACGGGGTCACGTTCAGACTCGAAACGCAAGTGAACGCAAATTAATTGCGCTGCCACCTTGAAGCCATTCAGGCTACAGTCGGTGGAGAGTAGGGTGTGTGCATCTGAACATGATGTGACTGCCGTCTTCCAGCCATACCGGCCTGAAACCGATTGTACGACTGTTACGAGAACTTCCAGCGATGTAGCTGTTTGATGTTTTCGGTGGTGGAGAGAAAAGGCAAAGCTGTCACAATGTCGCAATGTTTTTTTCTTTTTCTCCTCTTGGTGTCTGACCCTACTCACCCCCCCCCCCCTTTCCCTCCTGTATGTGTTTCCTCAAGGTTCAAATGCATAACATGTTTAATGAAGCTAATTAATGTGTGCAGCATCTAATTAAGTGTGCTGCAGCACAGCATCAGCACCAGGCGAGACGGCTCACATCACTGAGACTGCCTCGCCGGTGAGGCTCCTTTTCTCCCAAAATTAGACCATAATTGGCTGGGAAGATTAAAACGGACGAGAGGTCTTATTCCAACCAGCACCGGTATTTCCTCACTAGATGGTAGCGGTGTAATTGCCCGTGCCACCTCAGCAAACGCTGAACTGTTCTGAATAATTTGCCCTGCATGTCGACAGATTCTAGTCGCAGCTTGATCAAATATTGAGCTGTTTTTTTCTTGCTTTTCTTTGAGTAATCAAACTCCTTCCAACTCCATTTAACACGTTCACTGCCAAGGACGTGTTAACACGTTTTCAGAATCCAGCTGTTGACTGCCAACGACGTGTTAACACGTTTTCAGAATCGATTTTTTTTTTTTTGACGGTGGGACGTTGATCTAACCCTTTTATGTCTCCTACACCAGAATTGGAGGTATTGAATGTGTATAATCTATTTTACCGACCCACTGAGTGCCGACATGTCTCTCCACAGTAGAAAGAGGCGACCCAAAACTGGAGGGAAAAGCGCGAGGAAGCCGTTCTCATACTGTAAAATTGATTGCGAAAACGCTTTCACTTTTGCGCTGATGCACAGCGGTGGCAATGGTGGGGGGTTCCAAGAATAGATTGGATGCACACTTTGAAACACGCAGCATAAATATGACCAGAATCGCATCAAAGCTCTCAACCAAAACTCCACGAAACGAGCGAGTCCACCCAGACTTCCTCAAACAGCGGCCGCGCAAACAGGCAGCAGCCAGGCAGCAGCAACTTCGTTGTGACACGCCCGCTGGAGAGCCAGGGAGGCAGGAGGAGAACACACACGGAGGGAGGAGTTGGAAGCAGAGGGGGGTTTCCTGCTGTTATGGAGGAAATTACTGTTCAAAACTATTGTTTAGATGTCTGACTCTTACTGATGCCAAAAATGAATGGTTAAAGTGACTGTTCTATCGAATTTCACAAAAAGCCGTTTATCTCTGAATAATTTTTCTGACGCTGAAACCATGCTGTATTCAACTGCTAATGCTTACATAACTACTAACTCTACAAACTAACTATTTTAGACAGAGAAAGCACACATTCTATTAGTTCTTTTGAGATATTGTGTGTTCACAAAATCTTAGCAGAAAAGAATCCTCGGGTCTTGAAAGATGAGCCAGAATCCTCAAAAAAACCCTCTGGCAGAAGCTAACTACAGTAAAAAAAAAAACGTCTGGCAGTGAATGTGTTAAAACAGGTTGGTATTCAAATTGGAGTGATACTCGAATGAGTGGATTGAACCTGGTCAATTTGACGTTCGTCAGATCTTTTTCGGCGGCTCGGCTTACTGCATCTCACCCCTCCCCACCCCTCCACTCCCCACCCTCCTCTGACTCTCCATCCCGAAGACAAGGGAAATGGTGTTGTATTTCAAAAAATGCTGATTGCTTTTTAATATCACTGCCTACAGCACACATTTAGTGGTTGTATTGCCCTTTTACTTGAAATTGAATTTCTTCTATTACGTGATTTTTAATCCAGGCGTCCAGAGGCTACAAAATCGATTCCTTCAGCTCTTCCACTTTAATTGTTGTTTAGCAGGAGGCCATATGGTAACAGAGTAGTTTCTTATTACTTGTCAACGTCTCCAGCGTTGTATTCAAACCTTGACTGGAAGCGACAGTCGAGAGATACAAGAATTATAGATGCAAGTCTCGGATGCTTTTGTGAGTTTGGGGAGTATTGAGTGTTGTAAGGCAAGGTTTCCCAAACTTTCAGCCCCCGACCCCCAAAATAACCGTGTCAGATGCTCGCGACCCCCACTATCCCCGGAAGTGGTTGAAGCATACAAACATGAGAATGTTGTAAACAAAACAAACAATTATGGTTAAAATGTGCTCTTCTTTACTTTACTTTACTTTATTGGTATTTAGCAGACGCCTTTATCCAAAGCGACTTACATCATGATCATATACAGCACACAATAACATGAATAGATAAAATAGAAAGACAGTAGTAAAAATATGAGAAGCCAATATAAAAGGGGAGATTAAAGGAGAGAAAAATTAAAGGAGCAAACATTTAAGAAACAGAAAATTCAATTAAAAACACATGGAAAGCAGGCAGAGAGAAGGGAGGGAATTCAGGAAGAGTCAATATAAAGTCTGAAGAGATGAGTTTTAAGTTTTTTGCGGAAAATGGGGAGTGATGCGGCAGTCCTGATGTCCGGGGGAAGTTAATTCCACCATTTTGGGGCCAGGTAGGCCCCAATAGTTTTTTTAGTAGCTTTTAAATTGTATTTCACACGCAGTGGTGTCCTGTGACCCCCCAAGAGGTCCTGACCCCCACTTTGGTAACCACTGTTGTAAGAAACATACAGTAAGGCAACTTTGTTTTTTTTGTTTTTTTTATTTGACCTTTATTTAACCAAGTAAAAATCTGTTGAGAACCAGTTCTCATTTACAATGATGACCTGGCCAAGATGGCTCAGCAAGAGTCAATAAAATACACAAAGTAACACGTAAAAGAACATAGTCAGCACGGAACAACACAAAGGTACACATGTATCCATCCCCAAATCAGCATATTTTGTTGCTTGCTCTATGTATGTGCTGGAAAACACAGTTGTAATTCATGCCATGTAAGGACATGGACACAGTAATTCTTACCTGCTTAAAGGCAGATCACATCAGGTTTTGGTGTCACAGTTTCTAGAGCTGGGAGACATCCATCGCAGAAGAGGTAGAGACCAATTTATCCGACAGCAGCCTCAACAAACCAGAATGCAAGACAGCCCCAATGTGTTTTAATGCTGCATTCCACTGAAAGTCGGGAGACGATACTTCCGAGTCGGTATTTCCGAGTTCCGATCTAAATGCGTCATAGCCTACAAGCTCGCCAATTTCACCTGATGTTCACATAATGCATTATTGTGAAAGGGCCCAGTAACGTCAGAGGTGTCTTTACACTATCAGTTTGTATTGCATTGTGAATGAAGTGAATGTTGCCTATCACATATCCCCACAGTGCCGAGGAAGCCAGTTAGCAGGCTGTTTGGAGGGATAAAAGAGCAATACTAATGCTTCACCTAGCCAGTTAGCATAGGGGAAATGGCATAGATACTGTAACAGTGCACTGAACATCAGTGACTGATGTGTAACAGTGCACTGAACATCACTGACTGATGTGTAACAGTGCACTGAACATCACTGACTCGACTGATGTGTAACAGTGCACTGAACATCAGTGACTGATGTGTAACAGTGCACTGAACATCAGTGACTGATGTGTAACAGTGCACTGAACATCACTGACTGATGTGTAACAATGCACTGAACATCACCGACTGATGTGTAACAGTGCACTGAACATCACCGACTGATGTGTAACAATGCACTGAACATCAGTGACTGATGTGTAACAGTGCACTGAACATCACTGACTGATGTGTAACAGTGCACTGAACATCACTGACTGATGTGTAACAGTGCACTGAACATCAGTGACTGATGTGTAACAGTGCACTGAACATCACTGACTGATGTGTAACAGTGCACTGAACATCACTGACTGATGTGTAACAGTGCACTGAACATCACTGACTGATGTGTAACAGTGCACTGAACATCACTGACTGATGTGTAACAGTGCACTGAACATCACTGACTGATGTGTAACAATGCACTGAACATCAGTGACTGATGTGTAACAGTGCACTGAACATCACTGACTGATGTGTAACAGTGCACTGAACATCACTGACTGATGTGTAACAGTGCACTGAACATCAGTGACTGATGTGTAACGGTGCACTGAACATCAGTGACTGATGTGTAACGGTGCACTGAACATCAGTGACTGATGTGTAACGGTGCACTGAACATCACTGACTGATGTGTAACAGTGCACTGAACATCACTGACTGATGTGTAACAGTGCACTGAACATCACTGACTGATGTGTAACAGTGCACTGAACATCACTGACTGATGTGTAACAGTGCACTGAACATCACTGACTGATGTGTAACAGTGCACTGAACATCACTGACTGATGTGTAACAGTGCACTGAACATCACTGACTGATGTGTAACAGTGCACTGAACATCACTGACTGATGTGTAACAGTCGAAGAAGATGGAGGGGGATTTCTCCTTTTACAGATTATAGTGAACAGTGACTGTCATGTCTGAGCTCATAGAGTGCATGTGTACTGTTACTGTATGTGTATGCATGTAAGTTGTACGTTTAGGAAGTGTGTGTGTGTGTGCGTGTCTGTGTGTGTGTGTGTGTGTGTGTGTGTGTGTGTGTGTGTGCGCGTGCGTACGTGCGTGCGTGTGTGTGTGTGTGTGTGTGTGTGTGTGTGTGAGTGTGTGTGTGCGTGAGTGAGTGTGTGTGTGTGTGTGCGTGTGTGTGTGAGCCTTAGTGTTACAGCCTGGCAATGTTCATGTTAAGCCATCTGGGTAACACTTTATCTGGATAGCCCACCCGCAGAGTCTACAGAGTATTTGTAACATTTCAACAGCTTATTGACATTCAACAATTCAAATGTATTCGCTTTTTTCTGTAAATGTTGAACAGATGATAGCATCAAAATACATATTCTAAGAATAAGTTAGTAACTCCAGGTGATGAGAATGAGGTGTGAGGAATGGGAACCAAACATAATATGTATACAGACAGTTGAATTCTTGAATGTCAACTAATAAGCAATCACTCTGTAGAATCTCTGGAGGCAGACTATCCAAATAAAGTGTTAGTGCAAGCTGCCTGGCTAGCGGTGCATACTGTAGATACTATAGAGAGGATTGAACAGGATCTAACAGGATTTCATTGGGATTTATTATTTTATTCCATAACAAACAAGATCGCCAGAGCAGCAACGACATAAATCCTCAATAGACATATGAAATGCCTTAAATTAGACATTTAGATGATTGTGGCTTTATTGCGTTTCAAGCAGATAAATGGGCGACGGTGCGAAACATCGATTGCAAGCTTTCCCCGCAGGCCCAAGCTCCCACTGCCCACTAAAGAAACCGCTCATTTGTGAAGAAAAGCAGACAGAAGGTCAAATATAACACCCCCCTCCCCCCACCCAGTGTGGTTCTATCTCTGCCCCAACCCCCACTCCCCACACACACACACACACACACACACACAATGTGCTCGCCCATAGCCCTGAGAGAGAGATAGTGTGAGAATCCTGTGACTCACTGTGTGTGCGACTGTGCGTGTGTGTGCGTGTGTGTGTGTGCGTGTGTGTGTGTGCGAGCAAGCGAGCGTGCCTCTATGTGAGCTGTATGTCCAGGTGCATCTGTATCTGTTTGTGTATGTTACAGCGTGTTAATTTGACTTTGCAGTCAGATGACAGTGCCACTGTACAATATGACGCTCAAATGTGCCAAGTGCGGAGTTATCTCTTCGGCTGACGTTTCCACCACAGCTACCAGTAACGCCATGTTAGTCCCGCTAATTATTTTTCCTTAACTCTTCTTACCTCTGTTCTCTCCTCTGCACCTCCCCTTCTCTCTCCCTCATTTGATTTGTTCTCTCTCCGTTACCCCTCTTTCATGTCCTCCTCTCCTCGGTGCTGCTAGGAGGATGTCACAATATGAGAGGCTGCTGGAGCTTATATGCTGTTGATGAAAGCAAAGTGTGTGTGTGCCAGTCGGTGTGTGTGTATTGTATGTGTGTATACATAGGTACCCCTTTTCCATACATGTGCTAGCTTGGCGCGGCGTGGCAGCCCAGCGTGACTGGGATTTGCATTTCCATTACAACAGGACTACTTGAAGGTGTGTTTTTAACTGATGACGCGCTTGTCAAAAAGCAGTGGGCTGTGTAAAACATAAACATTAAAAAAATAAAAATCCTAAAAGTTCTTTGCAATAAAACGAATAAAGTCCTTTTTGTGGCCGCTTACGGGTCTCGTTGAAGAGGCGAATGGCAGTTGGGTAGAAAGTGTCCCTGTGACAAGAGGTTCTGGTACCTTCTGCCATGGGGGAGAGCCCTAAAGAGTTTAGGACCTGGGTGGGAGGGGACGGCCATGATCTTCTCAGAGCGCTTCAGCATCCTGGCGTATGTCTTGAAGGGACGGCAGGCTGCATCTGACCAGCTTTTCATTGCGGCGGATGGTGCGCTCCAGTCTGGAGATGTCCTTGAGGGCAGCAGCAGCTACCAGACAGTGATGGAGAAGGTGAGGATGGACTCGACGGTGGAGGTGTAGAAAAGTGCCAACGCTGCCTTTGGCACCTTGAACTTCCTCAGCCCCCGAAGAAAGTACATCATCTGTTGTGTCTTCTTGGTGAGAGCTCTGATGTTCAGCAACCATTTCAGGTCCCGGCTGATGTGAAACGCAGGAAGCAAAAGGAACGTGAGGCTGTGTTCTTCCTGTAGTCCACAACCATCTCCACTGTCT
This sequence comes from Poromitra crassiceps, assembly GCF_964638095.1. Lineage (NCBI taxonomy): Eukaryota > Metazoa > Chordata > Actinopteri > Beryciformes > Melamphaidae > Poromitra > Poromitra crassiceps. Next base: position 66,080,690 of record NC_139623.1, read on the forward strand.
TTTGAGCATTGAGCTCCAGGTTGTTTTGACTGCACAAAGTCATCACATGGTCGACCTCCTGTCCTTACACAGACTCAACTCCATCAGAGATGGTCCCTATGAGGGTGGTGTCATCTGCTAATTTCAGAAGCTTGACGGACTGATGGCTGGAGGTGCAGCTGTTGGTGTACATGTTGGTGTAACATGGCACCGATATGGCTGAAAACGATCTGGAAATAGTCAAATAAAGCAGATAGGCCTACCTGAAAGTACAAACAGAAACACAGAAGACAAACTAAACTTCAAACCACAGAGATTCAGCTAGAAGTTACAAAGGTACTGAGAGCTAAAACAGGATTTTAAAAACATTGTTCTCTCTGGTCTCAGGCTCAGCACAGACATGAGTTGAGGCTCGCATCAACTCTTTTGAGGGGGAGAAACGGGGCGAGACGTCACCGCAGCCCGCTTGGATGCGGTTTCTGGCGCTTTGGCCCGACTCCAGAGAAGGTCCATCTCGCGGCACATTTAAACTTGTAGTGGCAACGCAAATCAGAGTGCCATGGTTTGGCCCAGCATGGCCAAAAGTGCCAATGGAAAAGGGGCTATGTATGTGTTGCCTGTTTATATTAGAATATATACCGGTATTTAAAAAAAAAAATCTAGATTTAGAAAATATGGTGATTGAGTGAATTGAGACCATCAGCATCACATAGTGCTGATTGAGGCCATGGCTACATGCAGAGAGGATGGCAACACACTTACTTGTATACATTTTTGAGTGTGTGTGTGTGTGTGTGTGTGTGTTCGTGTTCCATGAGTGCACAGATGGCAGACTATCTAATAGAAGTGTGTTAAGGCTATAGAGTCCCGCAGGGATAACATAATTGTAGGCCAACCTGGAAGTTAGCATGGCGCTGGGTTCCCTCGTCTGGAAGTCAATGGGGTTTTTGTATGGGGATTTTGCTTAGATGCCTGGAATAAGGTGTGTGGTTAACACGTTTATGAAAATGAGACCTCTGTGTTCAGCAAGATCATCTTCACAAATGATCCCTACCACTTTGATGATGTCTGAAGCGTAAATGGGATCGCAAAAAAATCACGGCCGCCAGAAAATGCATCAAAAAATGTTGTTCATTTGCGAAGACCGTCTTGTTGAACACAAAGGTCTCAGTTTCATAAACTTTTGTTAACCAAAACCCGGTCTTACCGAAACCCGCATGCAAAAAACCCACTGACTTCCAGACAAGGAAACCAGGCAATGTTCAAGGTTTTAGGACTCATTCCTACATAAAGATGAATCTGATATGGGGTTCCGGAGGCTGAAACAGATTTTTTTCTTTCAATTGAAGCTACGTTTTTGTGCCAATATTCCATATCTTTCCAATTCAACCATTTCCGTGTCAGAAAAATCCCTAAAATAATATTTAGTTTTCAGTGTTTTCCCCCAGACTGATATTCTTCTCAGGGCGCAGAAGCGTCACTAAAACTCCCCAGCGAAGACAAGTAAACAGCAAAGTGTAGAGTAAAACAGTGGTTCTCAACATTTGGTTCGGGGACCACTAGCGGTCCTTGATGGGGTTCCAGGGGGTCCCCAGCAAATTGAGGAATTTGTTAACTTTTGCCATTGGGCTATTTCATTTACAATAAGTTAACAGTTTGATCACACTAGTTTCAATGTTAGCTCTACTTACTATACAGATAGTCATGGAATTCTGGACAAAATCATATCTAACAACAAACGTATTATTAGATTTGGGTCGGAGAGACAAAATCAACGTGGACTTTGATTGTATGCAGCAGGGAAAGGGGATCCAGGCTATTGCAGCATGGCATACAGACAGTTAAACGTTGTGGCGCCTCCCTTAGGTTGCTCAGTGCAATTGTTAAAATGGCGGAACATAGCAATGAAATGCATGAGTCGACTAAGTTCTGCGTCATTTTGTGCGTCACAGGACGGACCCACAATTTAATTCAACTCGGATAATAAAACATATCTGTGTGTGTAGATTTGGACCAAAATGTCTCAATTCAGTCAAATGGCTTCCTATAGACAACCAATGTAGCATCGCTTAATTCTACAGTAAATATGTAATCAATCTAACTGCATTATATCCATTGTAACAGAGGTGGATGACATCAGATGTTTTTTCATAAAAAACCGATATCGCCAAACTCATCTGTCTAACCTTAAGGATCTCCAATAAAGCTGGCAACCTTTATGAATGTTAGCAGCTGTTCAGTAGGTAACTCATTCACCGCCATTGATGTGTTTTCATGTCATCCCGTCTCTTCACTGCCAATGCGATAGATGGCGCTCTTGGCCACCTTATGAAGTGCTTCATACTTCATGTTGTGTCTTCATATGATACTTCATGATGAGACTATACGGTACTCGTATAGTCACCCGCAAGCCAGAGTTATTGCCCCACAAAACCAGCAAGCATTCTCCGCAACAATCTCCCTTCATGGAGGAAGCTCATAAAACACAACCGGCCTGGTGGGGTTAGGGTTAGGGAGCTGTTTCCGCCGGGCTTAACGCGTTGTCACACAGGCTCGCGACAGTCACTCAACGCTGAAGGATTTCTTTCACCAGAAGCCATGGTAAACGCACACCAATCACTTCTCCTGTCAGTTAGATTAGTAATCCTCTTTATGAACCCTCACATAGTGTAAATTTCACGCGTCAAGTATGCCCCCAGACCTCTACACACCGAGCAGGAAGCACCCACCCCACGATGAGAGTGTGACCCGCCCTGTCCGCTCTAGTGCGGGGTGAATCTGTCCCTCGCTCTGCTGCACAAAAGGGCATTTTTCTCAGCTTCCTGGTGAGAGACGGGCGTTTGTCGGTGAAAACAACTTACATTCAAGGGTCGATAACTAAAGAACGGAAGGCAGAAACAAACTTTTTTCCCCCATGAAGGTAGAGGCTTTATTCTGTCTTTTGGGATATTCGGTGTTTACATATTCATAGAAGAAAATATTCTGTGGGTCCCAGAAAATCACTGAAAATGGTCAGAAACCCTGGCGGGGAATGAGTTAAGACATTCTGAACCAAATTGCCAGGCAAAACATCCTTGTTCATGTAGAATATGCAACAAATCAACGGTGAGACTGAGACGGAATGAGTCAGGAGCAAAAGAAAAGCAGCACATGCAAATTGAGAGTAATGACGATTCTCCATTCTGTCCCTGTCCTCTCTCCTCTCTGCCTTTTCTACTTGTCTATCGCATTCTGTTTCGGGCTCATTCCACCTTGTTTTCCCCACTGCTCATCCTCGCTCCTCCTCTTCCCAGTGGCACTAGATCCTCTATGGTTTGACTGAACCATCTTGAACATACATGCATGTCATATATGTGAATTATGAACATATATATCTACAGATAATGGATGTATGTTTTTTGTTTGTGATAGTAGCATAAGTACTTGATGTGATATGTATTTCTGCATGGTTAGAGTTGTAGGCTGCTAGATATGCTAGCAATGAGGGCAATTAGTGAGGGCAAAGGAAATTGTTCAGAGTTTTAGAATAATTTTAGGGTGTATTTTCATCATTATTGTTCTGTGCCTTTTAGATAGGAGAAAATAAATGAAATAATTTGATCTCTTAGCATTGTTTTATTATTGTGTACAAACTAATCACTTTAGCTAATTCTACATCAAACATCTTTCAATTAATTTTGATCCATTTATCCAATTATTTCTAGCTAACATCTTGCCCTCATCATCGTCATCCTTAACTGCCATTCCCCTCCCATCCTGCAGGGCGTCACTGTGGAGCTCCTGCGTGGTTTTGCCCCTGCTGGCCCTCACATGGATGTCGGCCGTCCTGGCCATCACCGACCGGCGCTCCGCCCTCTTCCAGATCCTGTTTGCTGTCTTCGATTCACTGGAAGGCTTTGTCATTGTCATGGTGCACTGCATCCTGCGCAGAGAGGTACCTCACATGAACAAGCACATAGTCTTTGTCATTGTCATGGTGCACTGCATCCTGCGCAGAGAGGTACCTCACATGAACAAGCACATAGTCTTTGTCATTGTCATGGTGCACTGCATCCTGCGCAGAGAGGTACCTCACATGAACAAGCAAATAGTCTTTGTCATTGTCATGGTGTACTGCATCCTGCGCAGAGAGGTACCTCACATGAACAAGCAAATAGTAACATGTTGTCCCCCACCAGTGATGTACTGTAGTTCAACCCTTGTGTCAGCCCATTGTGCATTGCCCATGCCGCCCCCTAGCAGCACAAAGTCAACATTACAGTGTGACTAACTAACAAACAAATGGACAGAGACCGATCCATTAGTCTCCCCTTGGGTGGGGGACAATGAACCACAGCAAAGCTAGTGCACTGCGCAGGCCTAGGACAAAGTGCAGATCACCAGATAGGCTATAATACAATAATTCATAATAACAGTGAGATGAGATGAGATGAACTTTATTGTCCCCGAGGGGAAAATTGTCTTGGGCATATAGGCCCCTATTCTCCCACAGGCCTTCGGCGCTAAAACGGGCCTTCAGCGCTAAAAAACGTGCCTTGCGCCTGCCTCGGGAAGATATCAACATGGCTTTAGGCTGGTAAATGCGCTTTAGGCCGAATGGGCGTGGCGCACTCCCTGAATGGGCGAGAATGGGCGTTTCGGCGTTAAATATCGGCCTAATGATATCTTCCCACCTGGCGTAAATTTAGTGCTTTGCGCTTTTGAAAACCAGGCCTATTCAGTGCGCTGGTTGCGTGGAGCGCTCCCCTCTGGCTCCCCTCTGGCTCCCCTCTGGCTCCCCTCTGTCACCCTTCTCTGTGTCACTCTCTCCCTCTCTCCTCAGTCTGACAGGCACAATACGACTCTCTCTCTCTGACTCCCTCGCTCAGACAGACACAACACACTTCTCATAGGAAAAATAAGTTGTAAGTTCACTGCCTGGCATGTCCCAGCATGCATTGTGGTACTCCATTTCGCTACTAAATAGCAACCAAATGAGCCGAAAACCTATATTAAGGGAGGATCTAAATAATGTGTAATGGTAACACAACCTGCAATTGTAGAACATTTCAATATTGGACCAAATAAAACATTGAAATGAAAACACCACCCTATGTGAAACATATATGTCCTCCTGGGCCTATATATATCTCTTGTCAATTTAACGTGATTTAGATAAGTGACAGCGGAATGCGCTTCTACTGTCATCTGCTATAGCCTACTGTGATGTCCGCTCCAATAACTTGGCCTACTTTACATTTAGTTTTACAATAAAAACACATTTATGCAATGACTTTACATAATGTAGGGTATATTTATGTGCATCATCCTTCCTGCAGCAGGCGAGAGAAAATGATATCTTTCTGGACAAACTTTCACCAATCTAATAGGCTATATTTTTCTAGCTGATGCATTTAGAACATTCTTTTCACTTTGATCTTGCTATAGTGTAGGGTATTTACATGCTTGCAGTATTTAAACTGCAGTTAGATTGGTTTGAGAAGCATAATAATATGGAATAATAGCCTATATATGGAGACAGACAGACTGGATGAAGGGAGGGGGGGGGGGCAGAGCGCTTGGCTTTGTCTGGTTTTACCGGATTTGTCCAGGAATTGGAGCTTAAAAGGCAAGCGTGTGACTCTTTACTGCAATTCTCCAATGAGCGGACTATGCATAATTTTACGCTTAAAAGGCGTGGTTATAATGGTTGAGGCTGCGTGTAGCGATACCAAGATAGCGAGTGCGCTGGTCCACACCCACTAACTGCGCTAGGCGGCCTAGCGCTAGGCCTTAAACGCAGTTTCTACGCCGATTGCAACGATAGGGCCCATAGTGCCATACAACAGCCACATATCGCAAGTACATAGAGGTTTTGACACTATACATACAACAGACAGAAAAAAACACATTGAAATATACAGTGTAGACCCTTGCTAACATGCACACTAAACTTCCACTGGGAAATTGTGCAAGTGGTGTAGTATAAAAATAAGACAGCGAACACTGGTTGGTTCATTGGTTCAACACTTCATCCTAATTGCTCATAAGCATATTGCACAAGTCATCATGGGTTTATTGCACAACCCTCATTGCAATTTCCCATATGATAATGCAAAAGAATAAGAAGATAAAATAAATACAATTTTAGGAGGTACAGACCCCTCCTCAAGAGCAGTGGGGTACTCAACTAAATAAAACCAGTAACTCAATATAAAAACAAGAGTAAGAATAAAAAAAGAATTAAGAGAATAAAATAAAATAAAAATAATAAAAATAATAAAATAAAATAAAATAAAATAAAATAAAATAATAAAATATAAAAAAGTGAGAAGAAACCAACCTGCATATGACCTGATTTTTAAAAGAGGTTACAGCAGCAGTGAACAGCCTCCTACCGCTGAGTCCTTACCCGCTCTTCTTGTGGAGAACACCCTCCTAGGGGAAGGGGCAGTGCCGCCTGTTTGTTCAACAATAACAGACAGCAGCAGATCATAGTCACAGAATAAAAGGTGAGATGGGTCATTCAGGATTTTGAGTGCTAGGCTGATGACCTTTTTCTCAAAGATTGTTTGGAGAGGTGCAAAGTCTCTCTTTCCAATCACTTTCATTGCTGTATTTACAGTTTTTTCAAGTCTCGTTTTGAGCTGTACGGGAAGTGTACGGTACCATGCTGCCATATCTAATGAGGCTTTCTAGCACAGCATTATAAAAGGTCTCCATGATCTTGGTGCTGACACCATACAGTCTGAGCCTTCTAAGAAAGTGGAGCCTCTGGCCCAGTTTACCACACAGGTAGTCAATGTGGACGTTCCATTTGAGAGAGTTTTCAATATGGATGCCCAGATACTTGTAAGAATTTACCCGCTCGATAACGCTGTCATCAATGACCACTGGGTCATGGTCTCTCAGCTCCTTTGGGTCAAAGATCATTTATTTTGTCTTATTAGTATTTAGAATAAGGTGGTTACTCTCGCACCAGGCCTGGAAAGTGGCGATCTCACTATGATATTGCGAAGGGCAGTCTTCTCCATTAGTAATAATTAAGCTCACGGTACCTGCAGACATGTGACCTTAGATGTAAAGCCTGACATGATTAAAAAAAGGTATGCTACTGAAATTCTCATCTGCTATTGGTTGTAGCTACTATAGGTGACCAGTATGAGTTTTTGAAGTCTGCTTCTTTTCTTTTCCTTTCATTGTCAATATCTTGAAATTTTCATGCCCAAAAATGACAACTATTGTGATTTTTAGTGGATAAGCCTCTGAAATCATGTGACACTAAAACTATGCATTGTAACCCAGGATGATGATGATAATAATAACAATAACATGTCCATGCATATTTGTTTGGAATTCAGGTTAAGGTCTTTAACAGACATCCCACTAAATGTATTTCTCAACTCTGAGCGCCCCCTGCTGGTCAGGTGCCTTTGTTACTTGTTAACTAGTGTAGTATTGATTGATTCTACAAAATATAGTAATCAATACTAATAATCAATCATACTGCATCATATATCAGAGGTGGTCCACACTGACTGGACCTGATTCCATTTGTAATAATATATTGGTAACCTGATATATTGTGTAACCCTACCTACTAGGTTCATTACCTGTGTGTTCCATGGTGTGTTCCAGGTTCAGGAGGCGGTCAAGTGTCGTGTCGTCGACCGCCAGGAGGACACTAACGGCGATTCCGGAGGGTCTTTCCAGAATGGCCATGCTCAGCTCATGGTGTGAATATTGGAATGTTATTTTGGGAGAAATTATTTGGCCTTATCTTCGCACACGCGCTATTTGCACTTGCGAGCCGATTTGCGTGTTTTTGAGCGTCCGTCACGATAGCGGTCAGTTTTGCCCCGGGGTTTGCGCGCCAACACACTTATGCTAAACCAGGCGTTCCTGCGCTAAATGCTTGCCTCATGATATTGTCTGTATGCGCGCAATCCATTGCGGGGCTATTGCACTAAGACAAGTTGAAACCACCTCTTAGCGTAGCGCAGGCCCGATGCGCGTGAGCGCTCCAGTATCGTTGCCCCCAGGACACACGCAAATCCACTCTTGGATAGGCTACATCATTGTGCACCTGTACTGTCTAATCATAGCCTACATTAGAAATGAAAATCATAAAAACCAACAAATAAATAAATGAATGAATAAAGAAAGAAATAAGAAAAGAAAGAAAGAAAGCTGTGTGTGTGTGTGTGTGTGTGTGTGTGTGTGTGTGTGTGTGTGTGTGTGTGTGTGTGTGTGTGTGTGTGTGTGTGTGTGCGTGTGCGTGCGTGCGTGTGCGTGCGTGCGTGCGCGTGCGCACGGCTGGACTGTAATGTATTCTTACCGGTGCAATGGCCGGCGGGCCGCTGCGAAGTGGGCCGGTCAGGTTGGTGAAAATGTATGTATTATGTATTTGATTGGGCCGGTAGCGGCCCATTCAACATTATCTGTGCTGTTTACAACAAGCTCTGTGGCCATTAGTATCTGTTTCTGGGTGTACGAGGCGTACCTGAAGGCACCATGAGGGGCTCACCCACTCTTTACCATGCAGAGCGAAGTAGACGCTCAATGGATTTTACGTGCAGATAGCGTGACTACGCTTCCTCAAAGTGCGGATGGCGTGACCGCAGTCCATTCAGGCGTCAATAATGAATGATTCTGGTCTCTGGAGTGGCCCTCTATGTTCGTCTGCCTCTCACTTGTTTGAGGTAAGTGTGGCAGCTATTTGAATTTGACCAAGCGATAGGATTCTGGGCTGGCTTGTAGCCTTGACGCGCTACACGCCAAACTCTATTAGAAAATGTGGCAATTTAACACACTGCCTTCCTTGATATCGGCAATCGCACCTACCTGGTAGAAAACTACCTAAAGGCCTTCACAAATTCGTAGAGCCTGCTGGTAAATTCGGCGTACATATGATCGACCAAGCACTACTTAATTTCAACAAAATTACAACTTTTAGGATTGGTGCACACTGCTAGGTAATCGATGAGTGAGCTAGCTAACGTAACGTTATTCATGGTGGTAGCCAGATGGGTTAAACGGCAAAAAGGACGTTATGATTTTCACGTTTTTATAATGTGTAGATTAATATCTAAACTGTGCTTATTAGAGTAACTTATAAACAATATTTCATTTCCAATGACTTGCTTGCTTGCTCCATCAAACACAGGCATGGAATGAGTTGAGTTGTAACAGACTATGGGGAAATATACATCAGACATTATGGGAAATGTTTGTGTGGCTATATTATGTCCAAAGTAATCTACTCTATATTTTTTGGTTTTGAGTATCTAAGTTTTAGTTTAGTTTTATAGTTTCACCTATAACAATACTGATGACATGACAACAATCAATACACTTGTATTTGCGTTAAAAAAAAATCAGTGTTGTTATGTTTAGTACTGTACTTATGTCTATTTGATAAGTAAACGTTGAGTTCTCACTGGGCACGTTTATTCAATGCTGCAACATAATTACGCCTAAAACCCCTAGACCGGGTCATAACATGTGGCTTTATAAGTAAATCCCCAACCCATGCGAGCGCGAGCTCGAAAAATTGGGCCGATTCGAAATTGTGGGCCTGTCTGACACATGGCAGGTAGCTTTTTTGCTCCCAGTCCAGCCCTGCGCGTGCGTGCGTGCGTGTGTGTGTGTGTGTGTGTGTGTGTGTGAGAGCAAGAGAGAGAGAGAAAGAGAGAGAGAGAGCGGCGGCGGGAGTTATGACCACATTGAATATATATATATATCTTTCTCTCGGCAGTGATGTGCTGCTGTCAGTCAGCCTACATCATAAATAAATAGATAGATAGATAGATAGATAGATAGATAGATAGATAGATAGATAGATAGATAGATAGATAGATAAAGAAAGAAAAAGAAATAGATAGATGAAGAGTTCACTTGCAGAAACAGTTAAATGCCATTCTTAAAATGAATAAATAACACTTGTTTGATACTCCATGGAGTGCACATTAAAAAATAACATTATCAGCATGATTTATGTGAAAATTATCAGGTGAAAATGTTTCGATTATGATCGATAATACAAATATAATGTGTCAGGTTCTCCACTTGCACAAATGGTATTAAAAGGGAATGAGCGAGGCGAATCTGATTGGTTTGCTTGACACCTTAACACCTGGCATAATGTGTGCTTATGTTTAGCCTGTGCAGGTGGTTAAGACCGACCAAAACCCGTTTGCGTTACGCGCAAGTGGCAAATTGTGCCAACGCCCAGCGCTAAACCGCACAGCCGCTAATTAGTGCATACGGTATGCGAAGATAGGGCCCAATATGTTTATCTCACGATGCGCACGATGTATGTGCTTCACGATTTGACTGTGCAGAATTACGTTTATTTCCTGAGCCACAAATCTTTCCGCCGAAGGCATTTGCTTCCTAGAATGTAAACAATTTAAAAATGTAATTTACAAAAGTGTAAACAATGTAATTTCCGTGGCGAGCTTGTGAAGCTTGTGATTACTACAGCAGAATGAAATGGAGCTAATACCATTATTTGCCCCATGTCATGTTTGGATCACGATATATTGAATTTTGATATATCGTCCCACCCCCACCCCTTATTTGTTGTTGCATTTTTTAATACACATTGTTCTCCTGTCCCCAGACTGACTTTGAAAAAGATGTGGATATGGCTTGCAGATCAGGTGAGTGCCTGGCCGAGTGTGTTTGCATTGACATGTGTGGGATTTGACTTTGAACGCCGCCATTCAGACGGCGCAGCTGTCGCTCTGTGCTTCTTCTGTGCGCTCTGTGTCTGTGTGGACTACTACTTCCCATTCCTCGCCATTGTCAGAACAGATGTGAGGCATGTTCCCCTTCAATTCTGTACTTGTGTACTTACAATCCACATCACAGCACAAGACACACAGCACATTACTGCTGCATAACGCAATTGATCCCAGGCTGTTGGGAGTGGGCTGAACGTGTGCGGAGCAGTAATATGCAGATAAATAGGGCTGCCTGCGTCGCTCCTACACGCCGCTGTATAATTAAGTCCCTCCCGACAGTGCGGCATCAGATATCGGTTCTCCTCTGATATCCGTTGGGAGCAGAAATCTGATTATCTCTTGAGACAGGATATCAAGAAAAGCATCTGGAGCAGAAAAGCTACTGAGACACAGACAGGACCTGGTTGAGAAAAGATGGAAAAGAACAGAATCCACCCCCCCCCCCCCCCCCCACCCCATTTTTGTATGTGGCGAGCGATCGTGAGATATTCACAGATGTCACTTGTTTCATTTGTCTGGTTACCACAGTGTTACTACGGTACTGCTGCAGTGCTAAACACATCTGTCTGTCTGTCTGGTCCAGGCACCCTGAAGCGCTCATCTCTCCAAGGGGAGGAGAAGGCCTCAGCCAGGACTCTCACCCTGCAGAAGGGTTCTAACTTCAACACCATGCCGGCCAGCATGGCCAAGGTGCACCTGCAGAACGTGGCTGACTACAGCAGCCACACGCTGACGCTGCGCAGGGAGAAGGGCGCCGCCAAGGGCATCAGCACCGAGTTGCCGGGGGCCAAGTCCATCTACATCTGTGATGGCGAGCTGTTCAAGCAGCTGGACGGAGAGCCGCCCCGAGGGAACGCCGAGGGCCAAGGTTCCGAGGGCCCCGGCCCAGGGTACGTCATTCTGCCCACCAACAACACGGGCACACTGAAGGCAGCCAAGGGCAAAGAGGACCAGACGGCCAAGTCTAACATCAGCATCGAGCAGCTGCCCCAGACCAGGCTCATCCACCTGGCCAACCCCGCCAGCGGAGAACCCATGCCAGGCTTTAGCCTGAAGAGCCTGCCTGCCGACCAGGTCAGCGTGTCTTGCTCAGAAAGAGACTCGCCCGTCCACAACCTGCAGAGAGACCCCCACATGGGCAACAGCATGTGTGATGGAGGAGATTCTGGGAACTCGGGGATGATGTCCAAGAGCGAGACCGTCTCCACACTGTCCATGAGCTCCCTGGAGGTAAGAGCATGCAGAACACATATTTACAACCTGATACGTTAGAATTAGAGATGTGGGGGGGAGGGAGGAGGAAAAGGATAAAACGAGGACAGTTTTATTGTGAAACCGATGTCATGTTGCCATTGTTGTACATGTCATTTGTATTGATACATAACTGTGAAAATGTGACAGCTCCTGGCATTTCGACCCACAAGTAGGCCGAGGTCATTTATCATTTTTTTACAGATTCTGAAACTGCAGACTGTAAGCTTTCAAAGGATGTGTCAGACATTGCAATCTGAAAAAGAAAATGAAGGAGATATGCTTATTTGAATGTTCACACTCTGAAAAGCAACAAGCTGAGAAGTCAGCCTTAAAAGTTGTTCACACCTACAGTAGGGAGCCAGGAGTGGACAATAGATCCTCATTTACATTAACCACTCCCAAACCATTTCAGCTGTCAGTGTCTGTCAGATGGGTTGTGTGCACTCCACAACCCAGTGACAAAAAAATTTGTTTTGCCAAAAGTCCGATCAGTGCGATGCATCTTGGTGGCTTCGCATCATAGGACCCAATTTAGCTAACACAACAACCGCTTATATTCCCAAAGACAATTTAGAGTTTCCAATCCAGCTGACTGTGGGAGGGAACTCGGGGGGGATTAGTCTGTGTCCCTCAACTGAATAATTGTCCAATTAAGCAAAATAGGAAACCAGATAGAAAAGTCAGACAAACTAAAAACAATCAGCGATGTCTGAGATTGTCCTCCCCACTGATTTCACTCAAAAACACCATTGTATCAATAAGTATACCATCTAAAAAATCAGCTCCTAGTGCAGACACCGGTGTGCAGACACCAGTGGCAGGATCAGACACACAGACTGATCGTCACACAGCGGGCAGGACATCTGCCTGCTGGTGTCTTTCCACTTCAGGGCAAAACAGGCTCCCACAATGCAGTGCGAGGCGGCAGCTGCCACGGCCACCGAGTAGCCCGAAGGTCAGGTTTTCCTTCGCCGCTCCATGACGGAGGACCCAAAGGTCATTCGGTCACAAGCTGTTAACTGCAAACTCACGCCAACAGTGTCGGTGTGACCAGCTTCTGCCAAGCCTCGCTTCTTCCCTTCATGACTCAATGCTTTCCTCGGACAAAAAGAAACAACGTGGAGATACAGAACGCTCCTTCTTGTCTGCTCACAAAGGCATCTTTAATCTCTGTCTCATCTCCCTCCCCCTCTGCAGAGACGAAAATCGCGCTACGCCGAGCTCGACTTTGAGGTAATTTTTGTCTCTTTTTATTTCTCGTGAGTTTACCGGTTGTCTCTTAAAGGATAAATTCACCCAAAAATGAAAATGCTGTCGTTATCTACTCACCCACATGCTGATGGAAAGACAGGTGAAGTTTTTCCCCATCCAGGGGACCAACTTTCAAACGTTAAAAAAGGGGGGCGGGGGATACCTCCATACTGCTCACCTGGTGTACCTGGTCACCTGGTGCTCACCTGGTGTAATCCAAATCTCCACATGCAAGTCCAAGTTGAGTTGAAAAGACATAATTTACACTTTTTTTTTTTTTTGCTGAAACCATCACTGTAGCCAGGTGATGCAAGAAGGTGGGGGGCAGCTGCTGTAGCCTGCTACAGTGATACTTTCAGCTAAAAACAGAATGTATGTCATGACATATTTTCAAGCTAATGTGGCATCTCAGGCGCAATCTGGAGCACACGGTCAAAGTTGAGCAATTTAATATATAGGTAACGTTTTGACACAAACAGTGTCTTCCTCACACTGTGTTGAAACGTTTGCACCTATATATTAAATTGGTCAACTTTGACCGTGTGCTCCAGATTGCTTCTTTCATGTGTTCACTCAGTCCCTCTTCTGAGAGGCACCGGTTTGGCATAGTTTGTCATCGGAAGCGCGGCTATTCCCTCTGATCTAGGAATCTCAGGGCTTTTGAAGACTTGGATTAAGCCAGTTGAGCAGTATGGAATCCCCACCCCCACCCAAACCCTGCTGGATTAAATGTGATGGGGGATTGACAGTACAGTGTTGGGGGAATAAACCCTACTGGATTAAATGTGATGGGGGATTGGGAGTACAGTGTTGGGGGAATAAACCCTGCTGGATTAAATGTGATGGGGTATTGAGAGTACAGTGTTGGGGGAATAATCCCTACTGGATTAAATGTGATGGGGGATTGGCAGTACAGTGTTGGGGGAATAAACCCTGCTGGATTAAATGTGATGGGGGATTGGCACTACAGTGTTGGGGGAGTAAACCCTACTGGATTAAATGGGATTGGGGATTGTCACTACAGTGTTGGGGGAATAAACCCTGCTGGATTAAATGTGATGGGGGATTGGCAGTACAGTGTTGGGGGAATAAACCCTACTGGATTAAATGTGATGGGGGATTGGCAGTACAGTGTTGGGGGAATAAACCCTACTGGATTAAATGTGATGGGGGATTGGCAGTACAGTGTTGGGGGAATAAACCCTACTGGATTAAATGTGATGGGGGTTGGCAGTACAGTGTTGGGGGAATAAACCCTACTGGATTAAATGTGATGGGGGGTTGGCAGTACAGTGTTGGGGGAATAAACCCTACAGGATTAAATGTGATGGGGGATTGGCAGTACAGTGTTGGGGGAATACACCCTACTGGATTAAATGTGATGGGGGGTTGGCAGTACAGTGTTGGGGGAATAAACCCTACTGGATTAAATGTGATGGGGGATTGGCAGTACAGTGTTGGGGGAATAAACCCTACTGTATTAAATGTGATGGGGGATTGGCAGTACAGTGTTGGGGGAATAAACCCTGATTAAATGTGATGGGGGATTGGCAGTACAGTGTTGGGGGAATAAACCCTGATTAAATGTGATGGGGGATTGGCACTACAGTGTTGGGGGAATAAACCCTGATTAAATGTGATGGGGAGTTGGCAGTACAGTGTTGGGGGAATAAACCCTACTGGATTAAATGTGATGGGGGATTGGCAGTACAATGTTGGGGGAATAAACCCTACTGGATTAAATGTGATGGGGGATTAGCAGTACAGTGTTGGGGGAATAAACCCTGCCTGCTGGATTAAATGTGATGGGGGATTGGCAGTACAGTGTTGGGGGAATAAACCCTACTGGATTAAATGTGATGGGGGGTTGGCAGTACAGTGTTGGGGGAATAAACCCTACAGGATTAAATGTGATGGGGGATTGGCAGTACAGTGTTGGGGGAATAAACCCTACTGGATTAAATGTGATGGGGGGTTGGCAGTACAGTGTTGGGGGAATAAACCCTGATTAAATGTGATGGGGGATTGGCAGTACAGTGTTGGGGGAATAAACCCTGATTAAATGTGATGGGGGATTGGCACTACAGTGTTGGGGGAATAAACCCTGATTAAATGTGATGGGGAGTTGGCAGTACAGTGTTGGGGGAATAAACCCTACTGGATTAAATGTGATGGGGGATTGGCAGTACAATGTTGGGGGAATAAACGCTACTGGATTAAATGTGATGGGGGATTAGCAGTACAGTGTTGGGGGAATAAACCCTGCCTGCTGGATTAAATGTGATGGGGGATTGGCAGTACAGTGTTGGGGGAATAAACCCTACTGGATTAAATGTGATGGGGGGTTGGCAGTACAGTGTTGGGGGAATAAACCCTACTGGATTAAATGTGATGGGGGGTTGGCAGTACAGTGTTGGGGGAATAACCCCTACTGGATTAAATGTGATGGGGGGTTGGCAGTACAGTGTTGGGGGAATAAACCCTACTGGATTAAATGTGATGGGGGGTTGGCAGTACAGTGTTGGGGGAATAAACCCTACTGGATTAAATGTGATGGGGGTTGGCAGTACAGTGTTGGGGGAATAAACCCTACTGGATTAAATGTGATGGGGGATTGGCAGTACAGTGTTGGGGGAATAAACCCTAGTGGATTAAATGTGATGGGGGAGTGGCAGTACAGTGTTGGGGGAATAAACCCTACTGGATTAAATGTGATGGGGGGTTGGCAGTACAGTGTTGGGGGAATAAACCCTACTGGATTAAATGTGATGGGGGATTGGCAGTACAGTGTTGGGGGAATAAACCCTGATTAAATGTGATGGGGGATTGGCAGTACAGTGTTGGGGGAATAAACCCTGATTAAATGTGATGGGGGATTGGCACTACAGTGTTGGGGGAATAAACCCTGATTAAATGTGATGGGGGATTGGCAGTACAGTGTTGGGGGAATAAACCCTACTGGATTAAATGTGATGGGGGATTGGCAGTACAGTGTTGGGGGAATAAACCCTACTGGATTAAATGTGATGGGGGATTAGCAGTACAGTGTTGGGGGAATAAACCCTGCCTGCTGGATTAAATGTGATGGGGGATTGGCAGTACAGTGTTGGGGGAATAAACCCTACTGGATTAAATGTGATGGGGGATTAGCAGTACAGTGTTGGGGGAATAAACCCTGCCTGCTGGATTAAATGTGATGGGGGATTAGCAGTACAGTGTTGGGGGAATAAACCCTGCCTGCTGGATTAAATGTGATGGGGGATTGGCAGTACAGTGTTGGGGGAATAAACCCTGCCTGCTGGATTAAATGTGATGGGGGATTGGCGGTACAGTGTCTGGTGCCGTGATGCCTTGTTGATGCTGACGTGTGATGGTTCCTGTGACAGAAGATCATGCACACCCGGAAGCGGCACCAGGACATGTTCCAGGACCTGAACAGGAAGATCCACAGTGCAGACAGAGGACAGGATAGAGCATCTCCACCCGGGGACACCAAGCCCGCCAAGAGATGGAGCGTGTCCTCCGCCAGCAGTGACAAGACCAACATGAGTGTAAGGAGCTTATTTTCTCTCTTCGGATTCTCTTTCGGATCTTGTAGTCATTTTTCCAATCTTTCCTCTTATCAGCACAATTCACCACACTTGAGTGTAGTTTCCAGTTAAATTTTGAGTTCAGCCATTTCGAAGATTGGAGTGTTTGTGTCTGCATACAGCGTCGGTACCAGAGCTTATTTTTAATGTCTCAAATCAGGGCATCTTTATGAGGCAGTGTTTAGCATTGTGGCCTCACGGGCAGAAGGTTGTTGGTTTGATTCCCGGTCCTTTCCGTGTGGAGTTTACACATTTTCCCTGTGTTATCCTGGTTTCCTCCCACAGTCAGCTGGATTGAGGGATTCTATCGGTCTATTCTGAGAGACTGATGTTTTAGATAGCTGAACAAAAAAGACATTTCTGCTACCAAACTCCATTGTAGCAGTGCTGCAAATATCTGGACCTGCTGTCAAGTAGTCTACATTTGGGATGGTATCTTGCAAAATGTGCAAAATGACACTTGCGGGAGGCAGACGATAACATAAGAGGTGCACAAACGCCAGTATTTAGCACGGACACGCCTGGGCCACGCCTACAATTGTATCTGCGCTTAGGTCCCAGCGCAAAACTGGATGGTGGAGGTAGACGATAGCATAAGACACAGGGAAGATGGCATAAGCGGTGTGCAAACTACTGCGCAAACTATAACGCCTGTACGATGATAGGGCCCTAAAACTCTAAAACGATAAACCAATAAAATCACAGAGGCAGACAAATAAGATGGCTACGTAAAACAGGTGCAGTTCCTATGTAATGCATCCTCAAGTAGCACCCTGAACGTCTCTATGGAGACCAGTCGGTCCAATTTGAGAGAGTCCTGAATCTTGTTCCATCTATCAGGAGCATAAAAGATGAAAGCGGTCTTTCCTGACTCACTATTCATACGTGCAATGACCAATCTAATGTGTGTCTGCGAGTGTATGTGATATCCTGAAGCACTAAAACTTAAAAGCGAAGACAAATACAATGGAAGCTTGCCACACAAGGCCTTATAAATAAATAAAAGACAATGCCTCTATCTTCTGACAGGCAATATCCCTAAATAGCGCTTTGTGCACTGTTTGCGCATGCCTTAAGCCATGGAAGATAGCATTCCGCCTTGCGCCGTCCGCCAGGTGTTCTGCCGAGTTTTGCTCCCCCGCCGAGCAGCAAAACAAAACATCCCCACCTCACGGGAGCTACTTGTAATGATTTATACAGAAATGTAGCTGATTCAAAGTGGTAAAATTGTCTGGTAGACGTGACCTCCCTGATTTCTAAGTTAAAACAGCCCCGAAATATGTTGGGGATGCAATTCTCGGCGGGCATGCAGAAACGTTCACGGCACCTGTCGCAAGCGCAAATTAGAGCCGTGCCAATTCTGCCAAAAATCATCTGCGCCCCAAAATGCCTGCGCAAACGGGATTTGGGCGGTCTTAACTACCAGAATTATTCACAGGCGTGGCCAGGCAAGGCTGGGCATTACGGCAATCAAAACCAATCAGATTCCCGTCTCGCAATGGTTGTTTGCGCGAGGTTGTCTCGCCGAGGCATGCAATATGCTGTAATTCTCTCCATGCGTAATAGAGTGTACTCACTCGTGCGAGGACAGAGGGAGCTTATTGACAGATCGTCTGTGGTGCCAATGACCCTTCGGGCTATGAAGGTAAATAGCCTATGTCCATTGTCCCACAAGTGTTCTCAATTAATTTACCTCTTTGCGATGTGATAAAAGTTTCTCAGTGAGTTATAGTTGATTGATTTGATGTCTTGGCGTGGCAAAGCTGTACTTAATGACATATCCAAAAGGAATTCCACTTTCCACTCCGCAAATACCTCTCTGCGCTTGGAACGCAGCCGTAATCTCCGTGCAGAGCGCCCAGCGCAGAGAGGTACAGTATTTGCGCGTAAGAGGTCCTTTTCAAAGCTCTTAGCGCAAAGTAATTGCGCGCTGCTGACGATAGGGTGACGCCATCTACCACCACATTTTAGCGCTGAAACGCCTGCTTTGGCATGGGGCAGCCAATGCCCAGTACAATTATCACAGGCATGCGCTTGTGTCCGCCCCCAATTTGCATTGCGCACGGCGTTAAAAGAGCGCAAATGCAAAATTAGCGCTTTTGGGAAGATAGAGGGCAATGCTGATCTATATGAACGGTAAGAGAAGGCCAACCCACTTTTTCATATAAAATACAGTGATGAGTGTGAAACCCATCACCAGTAATAAACCGCAGAGCACTGTGAAACACTGCATCAAGAGGCTTCAGTGTGGAAGGTGAAGCATGCATGTATAGTACATCACCATAATCAAACACAGACATTATTAGAGATTGCACAATAGTCTTTCTACTAAATTGAGATTGTTTCTGTAGAGGAAACCAATCTTTTCCTCAGCTTTTTGGTACAGTAAGATCCTTCTGGGAAATGTAATGGAGTAAAAGTTACACCACTGCCATTAGCATGGAACCTTTTGTTACTCAACAGTGTACTGAAGTGTTAGCATATATATGATGTCTAAGTGTGAGCGGTCGGCGGGGGGGGGGTAGTAATGAATAAATAGTAACGCATGACTTATATAGCGCTTTTCAAGGATTCAAAGACGCTTTACACTATACACTAACACTAAGGCGACGAGGTTAGTACAACAGACATGCACAAACATGACACAGGCACACAGGGATAGGCGGGGGGACTTAAGAGAAGGCAGAGTAGAAGAGATGGGTCTTTTTTGTTAAAATATTTTATTTTACAGTTTTCAAAACAGAACCGAACAGCACAACAGGCTCAGACAAAGACAAGGACAACAACATACATATATCAATATTTCAACATACGTGTTAATACCAGCCACGTAAAGTGTCTATGTGCTTGCAAGAAATGTGCATGGGATCCCACACAAGGGGTCCATAAAGAGTCAGCCAGGCGAGTCATCCGTCACCTCTAACCTCGTCCAAATAGGCCAGAAACGGGTCCCAGACCTCAGAGAATTTCTTAAAGTCCCTGGAAACCAAAATCCACAAAAACGTTCTAACTATGTTATTTAGGGTCTTATGTTAGTAATTGTGTGCCTCAGAAATTATTATACATTACTTTCAACCCAAAGCCTTAAAATCGACTCTTTTCTACAAGATTCTACAAGGTACTTCCTCATTGAAGAGAGCAGTGCGCGAGGTGCTAAAATGCAGGAGCTTATGACGTCATAAGCTCTATATAACCTTTGTACACGCGCGCAAACCGCCCTTCTCCTTTTGTCCGTTCTTTGCCCCACAGAGCTCGCTCAGTGTCTGTCTGTCTCCCTCCCACTCTGTGTGCTGTGTGTCGAGCGCTATGCTGCCTGTTCGCTCTCTCTCTCTCTCTCTCTCTCTCTCTCTCTCTCTCTCGGGACTACTGAGAGAGAGAGAGAGCAGGCAGCACATAGCGCTCGACACACAGCCTGGTGACGCGAGGTTACTCACACACACACACGCACACACACACACACACACACACACACACTGCGCTGTGCACTTGCAGCGGCAGAGCAGAGATCTCTTCCTCTCAGTACGCTATGCGCGGAGCAACGCGCGAACACACACACACACACACACACACACACACACGCCCCCCATCTCTCTTTCCTTCTCTCTCTCTCCTTCTCTCCCTCTCTCTCCGAGAGAGAGGTCTCCTCCGAGAGAGAGAGAGAGAGAAATTTCCCTGCTGCAGACGGGACACGCCCACACAGTCCGCGGGAGAAAATACACTCTAAAAACTAATTGATTCTCATGACTTTTGCCATGACTGTCAAACCTAAATTTATATACTTTGCGACGTTCATCATCGTTCAAATTTGGCTGGTGGCTTATTAACATAGGGTCGTGTGATGTGATGAACTCAAAATGCTAAATAATAAAGAAATATTTCTGGTTTCCAGGGACTTTAAGTGAATTGATCCTCAGGAACCGGAGTCTCTCCATATGTATAAGCGAGATCATGTCCGTCAGCCACAGCTGGAAGGAAGGTGAAGAGGGGGACTTCCACTCCTTCAGAATAAGTCTCTTGGCAACAGTCGTCCCCTGTGTCAGAGACTGCTGCACAGCCGTAGGGAGGAGCAGCGAGGATTCTGAGCAGCCGAAGATGGCGAGTTATCTGGCTGAAGCCTTAGAGCAGGGGTGTCGAACTCAATTTCATCCCGGGCCACATCAGCATTACGGTTGTCCTCAAAGGGCCGGTTGTAAATATAACGTGATATAAATGTATCTAGCCTACGGGTTATCATATTTCATATTGCCTCTAAAATCGATTATTATTGTTCTTTAGTAATTGCTTAAAGTCCCTGCAACCAAAATCCACAAAAACGTTCTAACTATGTTATTTAGGGTCTTATGTTAGTAATTGTGTGCCCCCTGAAATTATTATACATTACTTTCAACCCAAAGCCTTAAAATCGACACTTTTCTACAAGATTCTACAAGGTACTTCCTCATTGAAGAGAGCAGTGCGCGAGGTGCCCAAATGCAGAATCTTATGACGTCATAAGCTCTATATAACCTTTGTACACATGCGCAATCCGCCCTTCTCCTTTTGTCTGTTCTTTGCCCCACATCACTCGCTCGTCTGTCTCCCTCCCACTCTGTGTGCTGTGTGTCAGCGCTATCTGCCTGCTCGCTCTCTCTCTCTCTCTCTCTCTCTCTCTCGGGAGTAGTGAGAGAGAGAGAGAGAGAGCAGGCAGTGTGTGCGAGGTTACTCACACACACACACACACAGACACACACAGTAGCGCTGTGCACTCGCAGAACAGAGATCTCTTCCTCTCAGTACGCTATGCGCGAGCAACGCGTGAACACACACACACACACACACACACACACACACACACACACACCCCATGTATGTCTCTTTCCTTCTCTCTCTCTCCTTATCTCCCTCTCTCTCCGAGAGAGAGAGGAGAGAGAAATTTCCCTGCTGCAGACGGGACACGCCCACACAGTCCGCGGGAGAAAATACACTCTAAAAACTAATTGATTCTCATGACTTTTGCCATGACTGTCAAACCTAAATTTATATACTTTGCGACGTTCATCATCGTTCAAATTTGGCTGGTGGCTTATTAACATAGGGTCCTGTGATGTGATGAACTCAAAATGCTAAATAATAAAGAAATATTTCTGGTTTCCAGGGACTTTAATTAATTAATAACTTAAATTAATAACTTCACTAGCTTTGAAAGTAGAATTATAGGGAAAACAATGGCAAACACAACTAGTAGCCTAAAATTGTATTTAATTTAACAATAGCTATTTTTAGCCGTATTGCGGAGAATTGTATTGTGCAAATTTGTATTCTTTGCTAGCTCTCGCGGGCCACATAAAATGAGGTGCGGGGCCAGATTTGGCCCCCGGGCCTTGAGTTTGACACATGTGCCTTAGAGTACCAGTCAACTATCTTGGCCCAGAATCCAGAAAGTAAAGGACAAAACCAAAAAGCATGGGATAATGTACCCTCTAACACCTGACACTTGTCACATAGTGAGACGGAAGGATAGATCCTGTGCAGCCTAGCCTTGGAATAATGAAGACGATGAGTGACTTTAAGTTGGATCAGCTGGTGTCTGCTGTGTTAACCGAGCAGAGTTGGACCAAAGACAGACTCCTGTCCCATATAATTTCAGACACGCCTCTCTAATCCTCTCAGTGGGGGCCCTGATGCGATCAAACAGACACACAAATCTGGAAATAAGATGCCTATAGTGAGGGGGGCTTAAGAAAACATAAAACAAAACATGTTCACTTGGAAGAGCTTCAAAGTCCCGAATCTTGGATCTAAGTGTCTGACTTGTACAGTAGGTATCTAAGCCAGTGCATGTTGGGCAACTCAAATTTCCTTTTCAGAAGATCAAAGGATGCAAAATTACCATCTATGTACAGGTCCCTGATGGAAACCAGCCCCTTCTCACTCCAGGTATGGTCAATTTTGTCTGACCATGGTGGTAAAAAAGAATGATTAAAACAAATTGGTGTGAGGACAGAAACACCAGATAGACTCAAAACACTTCTAATTTGGTTTAGAATTCTGACTAGATGAGTTTTTCACAACAAAACTTAAATGTTGTAAAGTCCCGTGCCGCTCTAGCTTAGAAAATAACATAACTGGCAGAGAGGAGTTCACAATAGAGCTCGCCTCCATTTTCAGCCACAGGGGAGCCCCGAGAATTAGATTGCCGGGAGTCCCCTGCCGCCAGAACATCAAAGCCCCAAGATTAGCAGCCCAATAGTAGTGTCTAAACACTGGCAGGGCCAGCCCGCCTTCAGATTTTTGCAAATTAATTTTCGAAATTCTATGGTTCTTATAATTCCAGATGTAGGACATAATTATGGAGTCCAGCTCTTTAAAGAAAGCAGATGTGAGGACAATTGGAAGGTTTTGACACAAATAGAGGAACCTGGGAAGTGAAACCATCTTAACTGAGTTTATACAACCAAGCATGGGCAAAGGGTGGATTTTCCAGTTTTCTATACATTGCTTGAGTGTCGAAATGAATTCACCATAGTTAAACTTAAATATTAGTTTAGGATCTCTGGGTATCGTCAGGCCAAGATAGGTGAGGCAGTGTTTTGCCGGTTTGAATGAGAGGTTTTCCAATAAGCCCGGGGTGAAGACATCAAAGAGGCATAAAGTCACTCTTTGTCCAATTAATTGTATATCCGGACAGCCTACCGAAAGAGGTGATTAATTCTAAAAGAGGAGGGATCGACTTCTACGAGTCATGTAGGTATAATATTACAGAAGAGATGGGTCTTGAGAGGGGATTGAAAAACTGTGAGGGACTCTGATTATCTGATGTCAGAGGGGAGGGAGTTCCAGAGCCTGAATAGTGTTCATTTAAGATGTTAGTGTGCATGTTAGTGTGCAGGTTAAGATGTTACTGTGCAGGTTAAGATGTTAGTGTGCAGGTTAAGATGTTACTGTGCAATTTAAGATGTTACTGTACAGGTTTAAGATGTTACTGTGCAGGTTAAGATGTTTGTGTGCGCAGGTTTAAGATGTTAGTGTGCAGGTTAGGATGTTACTCTGCAGGTTTAGTGTGCATGTTTAAGATGTTAGTGTGTGCAGGTTAGGATGTTACTCTGCAGGTTTAGTGTGCAGGTTTAAGATGTTAGTGTGCAGGTTAAGATGTTACTGTGCAAGTTAAGATGTTACTGTGCAGGTTAAGATGTTACTCTGCAAGTTAAGATGTTACTGTGCAGGTTAAGATGTTAGTCTGCAGGTTGAGATGTTAGTCTGCAGGTTAAGATGTTACTGTGCAGGTTTAAGATGTTACTGTGCAGGTTTAAGATGTTAGTGTGCAAGACAGTTAAGATGTTAGTGTGCAGGTTAAGATGTTAGTGTGCAGGTTTAAGATGTTAGTGTGCAAGTTAAGATGTTAGTGTGCAGGTTAAGATGTTACTGTGCAGGTTAAGATGTTAGTGTGCAGGTTTAAGATGTTAGTGTGCAAGTTAAGATGTTAGTGTGCAGGTTTAAGATGTTAGTGTGCAAGTTAAGATGTTACTGTGCAGGTTTAAGATGTTAGTGTGCAAGACAGTTAAGATGTTAGTGTGCAGGTTAAGATGTTAGTGTGCAGGTTTAAGATGTTAGTGTGCAGGTTAGGATGTTACTCTGCAATTTAAGATGTTACTGTGCAGGTTAAGATGTTACTGTGCAGGTTAAGATGTTGGTCTGCAGGTTAAGATGTAGTCTAAGATGTATTAATTGGGGCGGCTGTAGCTCAGGAGGTAGAGCGGGTCATCACTAATTGCTTTGGATGAAAGAGGTCGGTGGTTCGGCTCCTCCAGTCTGCATGTCGAAGTGTCCTTGGGCAAGATACTGAACCCCAAATTGCTCCTGATGGTGTGCCAGCACCCTGCGTGGCAGCTTGCCACCATCGGTGTGTGAATGGGTGAATGTACCTACTGACTGTAAAGCGCTTTGGATAAAAGAGCTATATAAATGCAGGCCATTTGCCATTTAGTCTGCAGGTTAAGATGTTACTGTGCAGGTTAAGATGTTACTGTGCAATTTAAGATGTTACTGTAGAGGTTTAAGATGTTACTGTGCAGGTTAAGATGTTACTGGGCAGGTTAAGATGTTACTGTGCCGGTTAAGATGTTTGTGTGCAGGTTTAAGATGTTAGTATGCAGGTTAAGATGTTAGTCTGCAGGTTTAGTGTGCAGGTTTAAGATGTTAGTGTGCAGGTTAAGATGTTACTGTGCCAGAGTCCTGTGCGGGTCTGATTTTCAAGACTCTGTTCTGCCCGGCCCCGCAACGTGCAGTACCGACCCCGCTCCGCGAACCCGCACATATGATCAATCAGTACCGCAACCCACCCCGCATGCATATATATAATAACCGTTAATCTGCAGTGCAAACATTTTGTAGTGAACCTAATGAAACTGCCACCGTTTCACACGGGAGGCGAACAGCAGTCTTTCTGGCCGAGACTCGTCAGCTGATGTACGTTAATTAGCTTTTAGCAGCTGCTAGCTCACTAACCAGCTGGATAGCTCTGCTATCAGACACAGACAGTTACAGCAAGCAAAGTGACTTACCAGCTATTTCCAATATGTCCGGTATAATCCATACTGCCTTTATGATTGCTGTTGGAGGAACGTAAATCCACGTTCGGATGAGACCTCTCCACTTTCACGCTATCCATCCATGACATGTTGTTGCCTGTTGCTATGAAAACAGCCAGTGTGTATGTTTGACTGTAGTGGAGGCTAACGTTAGCCTACTATATTATCTGTCCGACTCGTATTGTCTCCAATCAATCACCTTGACCGCAGCTGAGTTTTGAATGTTTTGTGCAGTCCATATAGCGTCACACATTGCACAGTATGCGC
>NC_139623.1:66111324-66251324 GCF_964638095.1 Poromitra crassiceps
ATTATTACCATTGTACAATACATGCTGATCACTTTCTGAGTATAATGAACGAGCTTGGTCGAGTATAATTCAGCCTACACTCTCCCTCTATCACTAAAAGGGGGGAGGGGTGAGTGTGGCTCATCTCTCCCTAGACTCCAGATCACCTGCAGAGCAGTAGCGTAGCCAGACTTGGCTCATTGGGTGTGCCACAGAAAGCCAGGGTATGCCAGGGGGCGGACCATTTGTTTATCTGCGGCCCCCCACCCAAAAAAATGTGGGCCTTTTCAAACCAGATTTAGAGGAATATTAAAATAGGACCATATGACCATAACCATCAATGTTTGCTCCTTTTCGCTCTCATTATTAGCAGGTAGAAGCAGTCAATTAAATTGTATTTTTTGGCAACATGTAAAACCACTTTGGTATCTCAGAAAAGTCTCACCTACTTTCTCCAATGAGTGTTCTAGTCGGGAAAGAACGCAAGTTTGGTTGGCATGCAGGTTTGTCTACTGCAGAGAGATCTGTACCGTTCTCAGTGTCCTCTGACTGCTGCTGCACAAACCATCAGTGTGTTTTTGGCTGGGTCCCCCCGCTGTTATTAACGTCATTGTTTCGGCTGCATCATCTTCATCATCGTCTGTCTCTCCACTGTCCACCACCAAGCGTTCACACCCAAGCACTTTTTTCAGTCAGAACGCTATGAAAATCATGTTGAGAGCGCTTCCATTGTGCACAAAACACAGCACACGGAGTGTTTTTTGTGCTCCGTTTGTTTTCCCCCTGTAGTCGCGTGCAGTACAGATCAGAACACAACGACCACACGGCCGGTGACCAGCTAGTTTTGTCTGTTTGATGTTGTTCACTGTCAACATGAAAGCCAGATTATTGCTAATTCTGGCAGCAACAGAGGTTGAAAATCCCTCGGGAGGAGAAAAGGTAGGCTACAGTAGGAAGAGAAAGAAAGAAGAAAGAAAGAAAGAAAGAAGAAAAAGACGATCAGGGCGCTTTTCCTCAATGTTCAACTTTTTCAGCTTAAAAATGCCCACAGCTCTCCTCCAAAAACAACAGACGCCACCAGCGCTGAAACGCCAGGTGCGTTCATTAAAAGAGGAGCACGTCTAGCACGTCCTTACATAGAGAATGAATTGCAGAAAGACGTTGGCAGCTCCAAAAACGCTATTGGTTTGAATGGCCAACAGGCTGTGCATGACAGCTGATGTGTTTTGCAGATAAACAAACAAACAACTTAATTTTCCCCCCTTTCTGTTTGGGTGTGCCAGCTGCCTGTGTGGGTGGCATTTGCACACCCAGGCGCACTCGTAGCTACGCCATTGCGGCAGAGAGAGATGACAATTAATTGTTACAAAGAACAGCTCAAATCCTGTGTCTCATTAAGGCCGAAAGGTTCAATGGTGTTCAATTGGAATATCCAGAATGCCTCTCCTTTTAAGAGTTGATTTTTCTATGCCAATAAATTAGAGAGAGCTGGCTGCACCATGGTTTTTTTCTTTGTAATGCCTAGCAATGGCATAGTCCATATTGTAATTTCTAATGGCAGCTTTGTGCTCTGCAACTCTCAGTTTAAGATGGCGTTTTGTTTGACCCACATACATAAGGACACAGGGGCATTTCAACACATAAACAACATGGGTGGAGAGACAATTAATTCATTAATTTATTTTATATTTCTCTCCTGAATGTGGATGATTAAATGTTTTGGGGTCAAGTGTATTAGAGCAGTGTGCACACTACCCACATCTATAGTTACCATCATAACCGCGGGAAGTACCGGCGCTGCAGGTGCGCCAGCACCCCCTGCTGGCAGGACCGAAACAAATATTTTGCCTACCCAAAATTAAATAAAGTTACAAAATAAATATAAAAATTAATTAAATGAATGCAATTGCATTAACATTCATTGTAGACACTAATGGAAACAAATTAAAAGATACAAAGTTAAAAAAACAACAATAGACTACATGCACAACTTCTTTACTTCGTGAAATTAGTACAGCTTCTTTATTTCCTGTCCTACACTATTGGATGAACTGATTAATCAGGTGTGCCTGATCATTGTTGTGACTGCAGCACACCTGACATTAATCAGTTCATCCAATAGTGATGACAGGAAATAAAGAAGCTGTAGGCTACTAATTTCAGGAAGTAGTGGAGTTGTGCATGTAGCCCATTGCAAGTTCAGCGTAAGGTATTGAGACTGTAGAGCATCTGTTTTTTGTTTGTAATTACTCTAGATCTTTTTGGGATTTGTTTCAAAATTGGATATCTGAAAAAGACCCTCAATCGCCCAATTTAGAATATAATGATATTAAATTTGGAGTTATAATGAAAGATAAACAAATTGAAATGATGTACAATAGTTTAATTATTATGGCTAAACAATTTATTCACCGATGTAGATTTCAAAATGCCAGACCCCTGTTCTTAGTATTCATGAATGAGATAATTAACTTTAAGAAAGCCTTGAAATATGTTAAAACCAAACAAGCATGGAGTGTGTACCAAAACATGCATATCTTGATTCCTGTTTAGAACTCTGTGTTAGCTTTATTTATTTTATTTTGTTGTTTATTTGATTGCCTGTTCCAATTCTGTAAATGCTTAGTCTGAATTGTTTGTATAATGTACTGTTTGTTATTGCCAGACTTTGTTTATTGAAATAAATAAATAAATAAATAAAAAAAGTTCAGCGTAAGGTCACTATGTCAGGAAAGGGAGGGGCTACTGTAATCACAGCTAGCTGTTGTGTTGTCACACGCATGTAGCTACATAGCAGACTTCACAGAAAGCTGACGAAATGGCGCAAAAGCGAATTTCGGACTTTTTTGCAAAGCCTCAACAAAACAAACGGAGGTTAAGCGAGTTGGCGGGCCAAGCGGACGCAGACTCGGAGCCAAGTCTGAGCACCATGCACTTCCGTAGCGGCAGAGGTGCATCCACCTGCGGCGTCACCTGCTGCCCTCCTCGGCTCACAGCCGCACTCAGCCGCAGCCTCGGCCTCCCAAGCGCCAGGCCCAGGCCCCAAGCCCAGCGTTCGATGACGGGGAGCGTATTGACAGGAGCCGTGCCCCTCCAATTCAAGCCGATGTCGCTCCAGCGCCACGTCCACCACAACCAGCAGCAACACCAGGCCAAACTGCTAACATTTCTGAGGCAGTCGCACCGCACCAACCAGCCAACTTCAGTTTTCCTGGAAGGAAATTAGGAAAAGAAACGTTTTCCCGATCATTCAATGCTAACTGGTTCAACAAATGGAAATGACTGCATTATATCGAGGAAGGTGATTGCGCTGTCTGTTTTAGCTGTGTCAAAGCGGTGGAGAAACGTCTAATGAACAAAGATAATGTACGGATGGACAGCAGATTTGTTAAGGGAGGCTTCACAAACTGGAGGAAGGCCACAGAGAAATTCAATGAGCATGACAAGTCAAAGCTTCACAGTGATGCCATACAAAAAATCGCAGCTCTACAAAACACCCCAATTAATGCTCTTTTATCTGACGCTGCCCACCAAGCTCAGGGAAAAGCAAGGCATGTGTTGGAGCTGATGTTCAGGTCTGTGTGCTTCCTGGGAAAGAAGGGGATTGCTTTTCGGGGAGATAGCACCCGTGATGACACTGTAAAAGACATAGATACAATGATGGCTAAACTCCATCCACAAACAAGGTCTCTTTTCAAAGAAACTGAAAACCTCATAAAGCTTTGCCTACGTCTCCCCATCTCCGCTGCTTCGTCGGAGAGGACATTTTCCGCTCTGCGCCGTCTCAAGACATTTTACGCACAACAATGACGCAAAAAAGACTGACGCACCTCACTTTGATGCATGTGCATGGCGATATTTTGGACAGCCTGGACACCGATGCCCTGATAAAGACATTCATCAGTGCTGCCAACCCAGAGAGAAAGGCCACGTTTGGAGTTGTGGGAGGCAGGTGCTGCTAAAGGTAAGACAATATAACGTTACGTTTATCTTTTGAGATTGGGCTTATTGGCTATGTATTTGTTATGTGTATAATATGTTTTTTTTAAGCTGCCGCGCGTGCAGCATACATTTGAGATTGATTTTATTGGCTATGTGTTATGTGTATAATATGAGTTTTTAAAGCTGCCGCCGTGCAGCATACATTTGTGTCTGGCTACATGTGCACGCCTTCACTTTCTTCTACATCGTTGATTGTTTACTGTTGCCATGGTGATCAGCACCGTGGACAGCTCTGTGCTGCACTGCATAGAGTTGCTCACCGTCATTCCTGCTTGTTCATTCACGCTCCCCTCCCTCATTTTTTTCTCAGCCCCCCCTAGTATAAATGCCTTCCCGCGGCTATGGTTACCATACACCTGTTGGGAAAGCCAGTTGGTTTGAGTAGGTTGCATAGAACTGACAACATCATCTCTTATATTTCTGCTTCTTTTAAAAGAAAACTGAGGTCTGGAGGATGACAAATGATTTAAAGTAGGATCGCATTCTAAAATATGCCAATGTTTGTTAAGAATATGCTTGACTTGACTAGAAGCAGAATATTCAGACACAAAAGTAATTTTGCTCTCGGTGTTTAGGGAGAGGGTTTAATAATTCTCCTCTATCCCGTCTACTGGCTTTTTCAATGTGTTGATCAATAACTGTTTGGTTATACCCCCTTTGTTTAAAGCGCTGAGACATTTCTTTAGCTTTAGTTTGGAAATCCTCCTGTTTACTGCAAATCCTCCTCAATCTGACAAATTGACCTTGGGGATGTTGCTGATCGTATGGCCAGGATGGAAGCTAGTGGAGTGCAGAATGGTGTTCCTGTCAGTTTCTTTTCTATATATCAATGTGACCACTTTTCTATTTTCATTAATTGTAATTAAAACATCCAGGAAATGAATTATTTCATGACTGTAGTCCATGGTAAAGTGCAAAGTGGGGTGAGTACTATTTATATAGTTGCTAAAAGCCCTAAGTTCCTGTTCAGAGCCAGCAAACCCCATGATGATGTCATCAATATACCTCCTGAAAAACAAAATGTGGTTAGAAAAGGGATTGTTGTTAAATATATATTTGTCTTCCCATAAACCCATGAACAAATTAGCATAGTTGGGGCGAATGGTGACCCCATACTGGTACCTTGAGCTTGCAAAAAACTATTTGTTATCAAACATAAAGTAATTAGATTTTAAAATAAAGGTGGTAAGTAGCATAAGCAGTTCCACATAGTGTCTTTATTAGAGTCAAGGTAGAACTCCATGGCCTCCAATCCACCATCATGTGGAATGTTGGTGTATAAACTCTTAACGTCAAAGGACAGAAAGGAGTTGTCAGGCATGGAGATGTCAGCCATAGTTTTTAAGATGTCTCTGGTGTCCATCACATATGAAGGTAGTGTCTTAACAATGTCTTTGATAAAATAGTCTACAAATTGACTTAAAGGTTCAGACAGTGAATTATTAGTAGCTATGATCGGTCGGCCAGGAGGGTTTTCCAACCTTTTATGTATCTTTGGCAATAAATAAAAGACACGGGTGATCGGATGTTCTATTTTCAAAAAGTCAAATTGACTCTTTGTAATCCACTTGTGCTCCAAGGCAGAGTTTAGAATGTCATCTCTCTGTTCCTTGTATTTCTCCACAGGATTTTGCTCTAACAATTTATAAAATGTGGTGTTACTTATCTGTCTTAGGGCTTCAGTGACATAGTGTTTTGTATCACCACGGCACCACCCTTGTGTCGGCTGGTTTTATAATGATTTTAAGATTATCGTGTAATTCCTTTAGAGCTTTTTCTTTCTAGGAGAGTGATGTTGCAGCTCTTCAAACCATCTTTTGATTTAACCAACACTTCAATGTATTTTTCCACCAATTTACTAAAAGTAGCAAGTGTGGGGTTAGGGGTGCCTGGGGGCATAAAGGTGGATTTTTTTCTTAAATTTGCTCAGAGAGTCTGATGCTCTTCCAGGTAGGCCTACATCCCATTTACTATGGATTTTTTTTTCCAAATGTAGCTGTCTGATTTTTTTTTAGGATTCAACTTTTAATTTAAATCCATTTACACCACTAGTGAGGACAAAGGAAAGTCCGCATGTCAAGACATTTAATTGAGGGGTGGTCAGTGTATAATCAGAGAGATTAATTACCGATTGTAATTGTTCTGGCTCCGTGTCGTCATCCCTCCGAACGGCCCGGTGGGATTGGGATTGATGTCTCCTCTGCCCCCTCCTCGTTTTCTTGGGCGGCCTCGGCCTCTTCCTCTCCCTAAAAAGCTATCCTCTGCAGAGGACTCGCTTTGCTCCTGATCGCTCGACCACTCCTCACTTGTTAGGAGAAGCTCCCGGCGATGTTCTGCATGGCTCCGGCCTCGTCTTGGTGCGTCTCTGCGGTGAAGTTTCTGGCACCGCTGCGCCTCCTGCTTCCAGACAGGTGTCCAGTTGTAAAGCGTTCCTCTTTTATAATCCTCCGCATCTCATTCAGACTTCTTTGTTTTGTAGGCTTTTAGTTCATCTTCAAAACGTGTCAGGTCTTCTTTGAGTTCCGTATCATTGTAATGAATTTGACAGTGTCCATGCCATTCTTTAATGTTGTTCTCATTCTTGTAATTCAGTCTTTACTTTCAAAGCTTCTTGCGTAGTTTGTTCAATAATCAGTAAAGTCAGATCTAGTGAGCACTTGTTTAAAATCTGTTCCCACTTCTTTTTAAATTCGGGCTCTTGATTGCCCAGTGTGGGTTTCTTGTTCATTCTCAGTCCTCTGGGGATTTATTTGTTGCGCCAGTATTCAGACAGTGCGACCCCGTGCCACTTAAAGGAGAATTTCGGTTTTTTACACCACGGTCCTCATTTCCAGCTTAAAATATGATGTTTTCTACCCCAAAATACTTTTGGGTTCATTCGGATCCCCACAGAAGATTTGTCACACCGAGTACACTCCTCAAACACTCAAACAGGCTAGAACGGGAGCCTGCGGGGCATGCTGCACGCGCTCTGTAAATGACACTTTTTCGGTCACATCGCGGTTCATTCTGGTTGTAAATATAATTATTTAGCTAATAGCTAAAAGCTAAGCTAACACCAACACAACAGTCAACGTTGATCTGCCCCGGATGGGGTTACAGTGCTCATCTTCTTCTGTGGTTTCTCTTCTTACCACACTTCTTCAGAGAAACCACAGAAGAAGAAGATGAGCACTGTAACCGCATCCGGGGCAGATCGGAGCCGACTCTTTCGTTGTTGTTAGCTTAGCTTCTAGCTATTAGCTAAATAATTATATTTACAACCAGAATGAACCGCGATGTGACCGAAAAAGTGTAATTTACAGAGCGCGTGCAGCATGCCCCGCAGGCTCCCGTTCTAGCCTGTTTGAGTGTTTGAGGAGTGTACTCGGTGCGACAAATCTTCTGTGGGGATCCGAATGAACCCAAAAGTATTTTGGGGTAGAAAACATCATATTTTAAGCTGGAAATGAGGACCGTGGTGTAAAAAAACGAAATTCTCCTTTAAGGCAAATGTATTTTTTCTCCAAATATATCAACTTTGATTTCTCATCATTTAAACTCACTGTCGGTGTTTCCTTCTGGCGATCCTCAAAGAGCGGATACTGAGAAATTATATTCATCATTGAAGGAGAGGCACTGTGCCTGCTGCTCAAGACTCTCCATTGTAGTCTGTGGCGTGCAGCCCGCCGGGCCCGGGGCAGGGAAACAGCCTGCAATGTTTCCAAAAGTCTATAGCAAAAAGGAATCCCCACGCACAGCCAGTGTGATCAGGTGCTGGTCGGTTTGCAGGAACATGAAACATAAATTGAAGAGAATAACCACCGCACACTTAAATTGACTTACTGAGATTTATTCACTGAATAACGCATTTCGCGGGAAGCGTCATCAGGTTCACTCATAATGCCATGAGGTGAGTTAAATACATCAGGGTCATACAGTAATTGGTCACATGACTAATTATCACAGTAGGCTTATGCAAATTACACAAACGTTTCAAAATTAAACAGAAAAAATCCATGTTTTAACAATATATCAAAGAACATAGTAAAGTTAATTTTAGACAATTAGCAAATATTTTTGTTTTGTTTTTCGATTGCGATTAATCATGATTAAATATTTGAATCGATTGACAGCCCTAATAAGAAAAGAAAAGAATGAAATATGAAAGACATGAACAATTAATACTATGACTAAAATATTATATATATATATATATATAATACTATGACTAAAATATTATATATATATATATATATATATATATATATATATATATATATATATATATATATTAATATTTTAGTCATAGTATTATATATATATATATATATATATATATATATATATATATATATATATATATATATTAGTCATAGTATTAATTGTTCATGTCTTTCATATTTCATTCTTTTCTCTTGGCTGTCATGGAGAGGGGGTGTGGTTGTGTGATGTGACTTTGCTCAAGAGGAGACGAAGCGTTCTTTCTGCGCTCCATC
Source organism: Poromitra crassiceps (assembly GCF_964638095.1). Taxonomy (NCBI): domain Eukaryota; kingdom Metazoa; phylum Chordata; class Actinopteri; order Beryciformes; family Melamphaidae; genus Poromitra; species Poromitra crassiceps. Next base: position 66,119,784 of record NC_139623.1, read on the forward strand.
AGTTTTCTCAGTTTCCTTTTGTTTTCAGATGTTACTGTGTGTCCCCATGAACATTGATAGTGTGTGCATCGGCACGGGACTCTATCAATGCAACGAGCTTGAGCTGGCCATGAGAAGCTAGAGCATCTTAAATAAATAAATATACATATGAAATACAATAATGCATAATACTAAAATCAAATCAAATGTAAAATAAATATGGATATGAAAGAAATCCTGAAATAAATGAGGCAATAAATATATACATAAATTTAGATTTTATCATTTAGACTTTTATGTGATAATGGCACATTTATTTCACAGCTCTTTTTTATTTCCATCTGTTATACTTATAATGGATGTGATTATCTCTCATTCAGACAAAGCAACAGCAGTATATCACAGTCCTGAGAGAAAGAGAGAGAGAGAGAGAGAGTGAGTTGGGGAGAGAGAGAGAGAGGGGGGGGGAGAGAGAGAGATTCAAGCTGAATCTTGGTAAGACCGAGCTACTCCTCCTCCCTGGGAAAGACTGTCCCCTCACCGACCTCTCCATCTCCATTGACAACACTACTGTGTTTCCCTCTCAAACAGCTAAGAACCTTGGAGTGATCCTTGACAATCAGCTGTCCAACTCAGCCTACATCACAGCAACTGCCCGCTCCTGTAGGTTCTCCCTGTACAACATCCGCAAAATCCGTCCGTTTCTCACAAGGGAAGCGACACAACTCCTGGTCCAGGCACTTGTCATCTCTCGCCTGGACTACTGCAATGTTCTTCTGGCTGGGCTACCTGCTGCAGCCATCCGACCGCTTCAGCTCATCCAGAACGCTGCAGCCCGTCTGGTATTCAACCAACCCAAATTCTCTCATGTCACTCCCCTCCTCCAGGACCTTCACTGGCTTCCCATCTCGGCACGCATTAAATTCAAGACACTGGTTCCGGCCTACAGGGCAGTACACCAGACAGCCCCTCTATACTTACAATATATGGTCAGGTTCCAAACCTCTCAGCGCTCCCTTCGCTCCTCCACCAGTGCAGGACGCCTTGCCCCTCCTCCACTACGGGGGCTCAAAAGTCACTCATCCCGATCTCGACTCTTCTCGTCCCTGGCACCTCAATGGTGGAACGAGCTTCCACCTTCGGTCAGGACAGCTGAATCACTGCTGATCTTTCGGAAAAGACTAAAGACTCACCTTTTCAGGCTCCATCTGGGCCCTTCTTAACACGTTGAGTGCCAAGGACGAGATATCTCGGCTTACATAATCCAACCGTTGAGTGCCAAGGACGAGATATCTCGGCTTACATAAACATTTTTTTTTTTTAACGGTGGGACATCGATCAACCCCTTTTACGTCTCCTACACCAGAATTGGAGGTATTGAATGTGTATAATCTATTTTACCGACCCACTGAGTGGCGACATGTCTCTCCACAGTAGAAAGAGGCGACCCAAAACTGGAGGGAAAAGCGCGACGAAGCCGTTCTCATACTGTAAAATTGATGGCGAAAACGCTTTCACTTTCGCGCTGATGCACAGCGGTGGCAACGGTGGGGGGTTCCAAGAATATATTGGATGCACACTTTGAAACACGCAGCATAAATATGACCAGAATCGCATCAAAGCTCTCAACCAAAACTCCACGAAACGAGCGAGTCCACCCAGACTTCCTCAAACAGCGGCCGCTCAAACAGGCAGCAGCCAGGCAGCAGCAACTTCGTTGTGACACGCCCGCTGGAGAGCCAGGGAGGCAGGAGGAGAACACACACGGAGGGAGGAGTTGGAAGCAGAGGGGGGTTTCCTGCTGTTATGGAGGAAATTACTGTTCAAAACTATTGTTTAGATGTCTGACTCTTACTGATGCCAAAAATGAATGGTTAAAGTGACTGTTCTATCGAATTTCACAAAAAGCCGTTTATCTCTGAATAATTTTTCTGATGCTGAAACCATGCTGTATTCAACTGCTAATGCTTACATAACTACTAACTCTACAAACTAACTCTTTTAGACAGAGAAAGCACACATTCTATTAGTTCTTTTTAGATGATTGGTGTTCACGAAGTCTTAACAGAAAAGAATCCTCGGCTCTTGTAAAATGAGCCAGAATCCTCAAAAAAAAACCTGGCACAACCTACCTACAGCATTGAAAAAAGGGCTGGCAGTCAATGTGTTAAACTAACTTCTTGAACTAACTTCTTTGTCTCTCAAAAAAAAAATCTAAACTGACCTAAACTAAACTTGTACCACTATTCCTTACAGAAGTTGTAGTTATCATAGACTGTGTTGCATAGTTGATTGCTCTATTGCTGACAAAAATGTGTTATTGTAAGTCGCTTTGGATAAAAGCGTCTGCCAAATGACGTAATGTAATGTAATGAGACAGTGGCCAGAGACAGACAACAGTGACCAGTCGGTCATCGGTGTCCCCAAATGTTTAACAGGCTTCAATCCCCAAAATTCAGATATTGGCATCAACATTTAAAGACTTTGCACACAGTCCGTTTTTTCGTCCGAATTTGACGCACGGAAAAAAAAAGAATACGACCTCATTTGTGTCAATCATCATTGACACACCGAGTCCGACAATTACGTCCGTCATTTAAGTTTTCGGACGAGGTTCGATTTTCTGCGTTTTTCCGCATCCATGAAAAGCGTTTTGACAGTTGTTTGACCACCCAGAGCCGCCGTAGTGTTGCTATTCACAATGAAAAATGGCATCTGAGAAGTTAATTCACTTCGTCTCCCAGCACAAAGCATTTTATGACAAAGCAGGAATACAGAGATTCGGAATTAAAAGACAGAATGTGCCGGGTGATTGCAGACCAGCTTGGAATGCGGGAAGCGCTGTGTGTGTGTGTGTGTGTGTGTATGGAGGGGCGCGGGGGGGAGGGGGGGAGAGAGAGCCACACAGACACACTGCCAGTTGTGGATCAATAGGATCACGGTAGTTTTCTTTTCGTTGCGAATCTTCGCAACGAATATTGGATAATTAACGCATCGGACTCAGTGTGCAAGGTATCTGTGCGTGACGTGTTTTTTTCGGATGACGGATTAAAAAAACGCAGCGAACAATTCGGACTCTGTGTGCAAGGACCTTTACAGTCAAATCCACATCAGTCTATTGCAAATGAAGACAAGGAACGCAATGCACTGTGGGGGATTTACTTGGGCTTCTGTGTGTGTGTGTGTGTGTGTGTGTGTGTGTGTGTATGGACCATGCATGGGTGCCATTGTATTTTTGGGGAGCGTGTGCGATTATAAACGGAAGGAGTGTGTCTGTATTGGCCTAAGGATTATTTGCACCCCCTACACTGAAAAGCAATCTGGACAGCAAGATGGTGGGCGTAATAAAGATTTAACCAGCCATAAATAGATTGGCGAATAAATGTCATGGCTGTTAGATTACCATCATGGACAAAGAGGTAGCTACTGTACAGCATAAATTGAGCATATTGCTGTGTGTCAACACAACATTTGTTCAGTTATAATGTTACTGTCTGTGTTCACCACCCTGTAAGAGCCAGCCCGGGTGATTGTACTGGTACTGGTACTGTATCTCCGCAACCGGATGGCGGTGTTGGATTCGGGGTGGAAAAATACATAAACCCCCACAATCTGAACATTCCACACCTGGGTGAGACCTATCATAAACCCCAGGGAGTCGAGCCAGCCTCACAGTTACTACGGTAATCTTCCCCCACATTCTACATTCCCTCCCCACCTCCTCCCTTTTCCTGCTCTCTCTCTCATATTCCCCCTGCTCTCCCTCCCCACCTCCTCCCCTTCCTGAACTCTCCTCCCCCACTATTCTAAAGCATGGCACCCACTCTCTTTCTCTTTCCCCCTTCCCCTGCTCCTTCCCCACATCTCCTTCCCTGCTCTCTCCTCCCCCACATTGTTCCCTCCCCACCTCCTCCCTTTCCCTGCTCTCTCCTCCCCCACATCCCCCGCTCTCCCTCCCTCCTCCCTTTTCCTCCTCTCTCCTCTTTCCCCCTTCCGCTGCTCCTTCCCCACCTCCTCCCCTCCCCTGCTCCCTCCCCACCTCCTCCTTTTCCTGATCTCTCCTCCCCCACTATTCTAAAGCATGGCGCCCATTCTATCTTAAAGCATGGCACCCATTATATTCTAAAGCATGGCACCCATTCTATTTTCACCTTTTCAGCATAACCACAAGCAATGCCATTATGCATGAAGGCAGCATAGTCTGTATGGAATGTGGCATCTTTCTGGAACCTCCTCTTCAGACTCGGGGCATGTTGCTCAGCTAGCTTGCGGTTATCAGGCATGCACACATCTCTTTTTCTTAAAGGTAAGGCAATGGTGTAGTGACCATCCACCATCTTCTGTGCTTTCAACCATTTCCATGAACTGACAATCTTCCCTTATGGACCCAGTTGTTCTTCCTGGCTGCACTCGGGGAAGTCCACTTGAAACTGCTGCTTCCAAAGTTCATCCAATCTCACAGCCAAGATACAATTAGCAGTGATGCTAGGTTGATCACAGTCTGCTCCACCAGTACACAATGGCCCATTAACAGTCCAGCCCAGCATGGTCTGAATAGCACTCTCCAGGCCAGCTACCTCAAGGTCCGATACAATGCAACTTCCCACAACCTTTTCCTGGCCCTTAGTGCGTAGCATCTTTGTTCCTCTTCCCGAGATGTCCAGCCTCATCAGACTTGTTGTACAAAACGATGCTGCACTACCTTGGTCCAAAAAGGCATAAGTCTGGACAATTGTATGACCCTTTTTAGACTTGACCTTGACTGGGACGATGGAGAGTTTGCAGTCTGGCTCACCGGCCCCGGTGAGACCACTAGTTTGCACCGCCACCAGAGCACTGCCCACTGCTGTGGTCATATCAGCTGCAACGGCTTGACTCTTCTCTGCTTCCTTGTCTTTTGGGTGAATATGAAGCATGCTAGGATCTCTGGATCCACATACTTTACATGACAATCGCCTCCTGCAGTCCTTAGACATGTGCCCTATGCACAAACAGCCAAAGCAGACTCCATGCTCTTTCAGGAAGGCCATTTTGTCATGATGTGCCCTCTTTCCCAATAGAGAGCACAACTCCAGTGCATGTTCACCCTTACAGTACAAGCAAGCCCTTTTGTGCAGTGAGCCTCCTTTATTCTTCTTATAGGCCTTTCCATCCACATAAGTGGCTGTAGTTGCAAAGCTACTTCCTTTATCACGTATGCGACGCTGATAATTCTCTTTGCTTTGCACTGTTCTCTGAATGTCTTGTATATTACCAAATACAGGATCGGCTGCAATTTTTACCTGATGCTCAATGAAATCCACAATGTCAGGGAACGCAGCTCTACGATGATGCCTTTCTTCAATATCACACGCCGCCGTCCTCCAGTTGTCTCTTAATTTGTATGGCAACTTCTTTATTATTGTCAGCATATTTGCAGGCATGTTGAGCTCATACATGTACTGTATTTCACCCATAGCATTACAGCATCCTCTTAAAAAGAGTCCATAAGCTTGGAGCGCTTTTACATCCTCTGCTTTAATTATTGGCCATGAGAGGGCTTTGTCCAAATAAGCTGACAAGATCCTTTGCTCATTTCCAAAATGTTGTTCCAACAGAGCTTTCGCCTTGATATAGCCTCTGTCTGCAGGCATTTGTTGACAGCTTCTAACAAGCTCTCGTGGTTGACCTCTGGTGTACTGCACCAGGAAGTGCAGGCAGTCACTTGCATCAGTTGTCTTTTGCTCAATATTCTGCACAAAGGCTCTCATAAAAGCATGAAACATTAGAGGATCTCCATCAAACACTTGAATCTCTCTATTTGGCAAAGATGAGAGACTTTGTTGTTGCACCAGCATAGCAGTTATGTTGTTTTGCCGTGCCATTATGGACAACAAGTTGTTATCATCAGCATTAACAGGAACGTGTACACCTCCAGACTGAGATGTTGAAATGTCAGGTGTTACACCATAAGCCATGCTGAACTTGGTCGATGTCTGCTGGAGTATTTGAGGTTGATCACCCACAGTACAGTCTGTTTTATTAGGCTTAGTCAAATGAGACTGAAGAGCACTGGCTGAGGTTGGATTGTTTTGTCCTTGCCCAGAAGGCATAAATGAATCCGCATGAACATTAAGAGCAGCATGGGCACCTCTATCCATTTTGTCAAGATAGGATTGCATAGCATCAGATTTATGAGATATGCTGCCCTTCACACTCCTTCTTGAAGCTCTCAAGACATACACTTTAGCCTTTGAAGTTGCTGTCTCCACTTCAAGCTCCAATCGCTCTTTCCTTTTTCTGATCTTCTCCTCTTGCTCCAGATCATGCTTGTCCTGAAGCGATCTTTGACGAGCGAGAAGAGCAGCCATGTCCGCTTCTGCTCTAACATGAGCGGAGGTAGTAGAAGTACTTGAAGTCCGAATACTGGTGGCTCTAGTTTTTGGACCATGCCAATATTTGAGATGCTGTCACTTGGCTTGATGTCATCATGTGTTATTCCAGGTAAGACATTCTTATCTGAGATCATTTTATTGTGAAGCTGTGGCTCATCCAATTCCAGGCATGGAAGATTTTCCAACTCCTCACTGTTAGGCTGTAGCCCATCCACCAGTTTGTCACTTTCAGAGAGCCAGTGTTTCACATCCTCAATAAAGCCGTTGTTGTAATTGTTGATGCTTGCAAACCACTCATTTTGTTTCTGCTGCTCATCCAGAGGTATTAAATACATCAGTTCCTCGTGCAGTGAAGTTGCATGCTCATGTAATTGCATCAAAACATCCAGCTGAGTTTGCACTTGTTTGGTGTTGTCATCACTTCCCATGAGCTCTTTCAAAGCAGTGACAACACCCTTTATTTTATTCAGTCTGGTTTTGCGTTCCTTCTGAAGCTTTTCAATTATACCGTCCAAGGCATTTCTTTTTTCATGTTCAGCATCAACACCACCTTTTGCAGCCGCAGCAGCAGCAGAACCAGCCTTTGATCCACTCATATTGACATCAACCAGCAGTGTAAATACAATGAAAATTCTGTGAGCATCCGCCACAATCCACATCAAAGCAAACATTGAAATCCAACTTGTCACTTTTCATCCAAAACAGAGCAAACCAATATTGTCTCCACACAAAAGTTGAGCCACATCAATAAAGTGCATCACTTATCCACTTCTGTCTTCACCACTTTAATGTCCACAAACAAGCAATCCACTTTCACTCCACAGAAATTCAAACGTGAACAATGGACAATAAATGCATCAAAAACAATCACAGCAGCATCCATAACCATCCAATAGTGCAGCGCCAATTTCCAAACTGTGTCCAAGCAAGACCAAACTCACAGCATGAACAAACTGCATTGGTAATGGTTACACATAGCGTGCTTTGCTGTGTGTTGCGATCCGTCCATTCATTCATTCGGATTTCTTTTACTCACGAGTGACTCCAATGTGGCTGAGTGATCTGTCGATTTGCGTGCACTTGTCCAGCGCGGCATCATAAAATATTAGGCTACAGGCGCAGGGATCCGTGGCCTTTTCTGTTGACAATGAAGTGCGACTATTTAAGAGTGTTACCAGTTAGCTGCTGAGAGAGTACGTAGGGATCTGTCCGACACGCTGAGTCCAGAAACAGGAGACATGAGTCCATAGCTGCATTTTGAGGGTGTTTATTTTAACCCACATAAAACACTACATGCTCTGCTGCAAGATAATGGCTAGATGTTGCATAAGCTTAACAAACATAACGTGTTGCATTAAATGTTGCAGTCAACAGAAATTATCGGCTCCTACTTCCCTCTGGCACGAACAAAACTGAATGACAAGCAGGTGTAGGTGATCTTAATTACTGCTGCCCCCCCCAGTGAGACACATAACAACTCCCACAACTCCCCCCAGTGACCGAGTGGCAGACGTGCAAGCAAAACATACTCCTTGCTCCCACACATGAGGTTCTCTATGGTTTACGACAGCTCTGGGAGTATGATGAAGTGCTTTAAATGCGGGGATGTTTGGTCACAACAAGCTTGAGGACCGCAGCCTGCTAAATCCGCTGCCTCCTCCCCACATTTGGTCTAACGTAACACCAGCTCAGACTTTCCCCTAATCTCAGAAACTATCTGTCTATACATCTCTTCACACAACGTCTTTGGAGCCAATACGTGCTTGAACATGAGGCACGTGATGTGAACGTGAGTCATGATTGATTGGGAGGGAGAAGGAAATAGAAGCCGGCACGGCCGCGCACAACCTGAAAACCATAAAGACAGACAGTCACAGTAGGTGCGCGTCATAGAGCAGAATGTGGGAAGATACGGGGCGAGTCTTGGAAACTATCAAATAAAACATAAAGAAAATGAGTGGTGGAGCCGCCTGGACAGACAAAAAGTAAGCACAGAAAACACATGTACCCGGACTGAATGGGAAAGCGACACTTTATTCACTGGCTGGCTCAAAGCTGTTGTGACTCTAAAGCTTTTTGTCGTTGTTGCAACGCAGGCTGAGATCACAGTGTTGAAAAATCATGCCAAGTCCAAAAAGTAGCCTGTGTCAGCCGCAATCCCCCCGACGCGCTGGGGGGGGGGGGGGGGGGGGGGGGGTGTACGATAATTGCACACCAAAAACGATAATTTTGACCCTCTGGTACGATAATTCAACATTTGCCATCTGGCAACACTGGTTGGGCTGGCGTCCATGGCTAGGCTACAGACTGGCTACTACTGGGAGACATGCAGCTGCCTGTGTTTGGTGTGCCCACTAAATAGTCTGTGCGGAAACTAAACGAGAGTCAGGTTCCTCTCGTTTCAGCGCAGTTCGCACCGCACGGCAGTTTAAACCGCAGGGCAGTTTAAACTGACGGACTGTTGTGACAACAAAACACTGGGTGTAGCGAAGCCTCTGCGGTTATATAACTGTGACGTTTTAAATCGCGGTTAATAGTCAAACCGGTTAACCGCTGCATCCCTAGTGGGGTCATCTGTTTTTCACATTAAATAAATTATTAAATTTAACATTAAATTTGGATTTGGAGAGAAATTTACATCCTGGATATGTTTTAATATATGCATCCCCCCAGGCCTTTGTTTGCACGAACAATCAGCGGTCACAGTTCTTCCCCCTCTCACGCGGGACTCGCCAAGGCTGCCCGATCTCCCCTCTCCTCTTTGCGATTATTATTGAACCCCTATCAATTGCTCTTAAAGCGAATAAATTATTTTCAGGTATCAAAAGTGTTGGGGCCCTATCTTCCGACAGGCGCTACTCTTGAATCCTTTGGCACCTTCTCTGGATACAAACTGAATGTACAGAAAAGTGAATGTTTCCCTGTTACTCAGGTGGCCTAGGGAATATCCCAATCTAATATCCCCTTCAAGTTCTCTAATACTAAGTTTAAGTACCGGTACTTAGGAATTAGTATTACCAGCTCCATCCACTCCTTTCGAGAGCTCTAACAAATAAAGTTAGAGCTGGGTGTTACATCAATCAAACCAATCAGATTCCCATCTCGCAGTCCCTGTAATACAGTTTGCACGAGGCATGCAATATACGCTGTAATTCTCCCCATGTGTAATTTGGATAGGCCTATCTGCATTAACTATATATATGTGACGCCTGCAGTCGGGAGGTACCGTAATTCCGCCGTGGCAGTTCTCTACAGCAGAGGATCAAAGTTATTTTTTGAAAAAATGTGGTTTTGCTTTTTTTACAATAGTACAAAATATATTATTTGAACTATCCATTCCATATAAAATTAAGATGTTTTGGGATCGTTAAATGCGTTAATCTTGTTCATTAAAAGTCGACTAGTTTCATCTGCGGAGATTGGGAAACAAAAGGATTTGCATACCAATGTTGATTGGCTGCCTGTGTGGTGTCGGCTGGCCTTTGTTTGGTATCCGCCAATAAGCCCTTTTGTTTACATTCCTGGCAGTGAATTCACATGGAATGCCCCAGCTAACGTTACACTAACACCGTGTGCGTGTGATGGATTGGATTATAAGAAGATTCTTTAAACGTTATCTGCGAGTGCAGTCCGGCGCAGAACGCAGCACAACACACAACATTATGGGACTTAGTTATAGCCTAGATGGCTGCAGCAGTGTGGGAGCTCTGGAAAACATCCTCCTGGATTTTCCTCCTCGGTGAGTTTGTATTTAATCATGAGCCCTAACGTTACGTTTTGTTTCTGTTTTAGGACTGTGCGAACATATAGTTATGGATAGATGTGTGTTTTAGCCATAGACTCTATAATATAAATGTTTTAGCACGTTTTGACGTGTGGAGTAGTCGAAGAGTACACAAAGAAGCAAAGAAAGAAGCGAGTGTTAGCTCAGCGCTGCCGCCATTTTGGCCCGAAAATCGTCAACTTTTGCGTGGTGTCATCGTCATGGGTGTCTGCAAAATGGCGGGTTTCTTGTGTGCGATTGTCCCTCTCCAGCGCTTCTTATCAATAAGTTCTTTGGCGGGACATAAACCATAGATTATTCGCCTATCTTCAGATCAACTGTAACAATCAATGAGGGGAAACACGGGAAACACACACATCTCTTGTTGAGAACAAAGGAAAACTTTAGCGTGCTAGCGAGGCCTGCTAGCCACGGTGTGTGTGTGTGTGTGTGTGTGTGTGTTTTATTTTTGTTCAGCAGCTCCTGTCTCTTATCAAATCTTTATTCATATTATATCCTATTATTATTATTATATAAATGAAACCTTTATTGCCCCTCAGGGAATTTTCTCTGCACAAGGAGCCCAAAAAGAACATAATAGGCACACATGTAATAATAATTACAATAATCCAGATGAGAAGTGATAAAAGCATGGATACCTCAAAATTAGACCGCGCGTACCCCATTTGAGAAGATTTTTGCTTTCAGATGTTTTATTACAGAAAGTTTATGAAACCCATCACCTAAACAGTAGGCTATTCCATTCTATCATTGTCTTACTTGTGGCCTGTGTCCCAGTGTCAGAGTGACAGTGATCAGCTGTGGGGAGTGGTTAATGTAAATGAGGAGCCATTGTTCACTCCCCTTGGCTGGCTGTCCCAGGTGTGAAAAACTTCTCAAACTTTGGGAGCCGATTTCTCAGTTCCTGCTTCCCAGAGTGTGAACAATCAAATAAGCATATCTCCTTCAATTTTTTTCAGATTACAATGTGTGACACATCATTTGAAAGCTTACAGTCTGCCATTTCAAAATCTGTAAAAATCAGAAAAGTTGTGCACGCCCCCAATTTGCATTGCGCACGACGTTAAACGAGCACAAACACAAAATTACCGCTTTTACGATGGTGTTGAACATGAGGATACATATAAAACCACAAACAGGCAAAAATCTTCACTCATTGCCTTGCAGATGAAATACAGGATGAGATTGCCAAGCAAATGAGAGCATGTAGATACATCAGTATTCTTGTGGATGGAAGTACTGACCGCTCAACGTTGGAGAAAGAGGTTGTGTACTGCAAATTTCTACAGAATAATGTGCGCCGTCATGAAATTCGTAGGAGGTAAAGAAACAGGGAGCGCCACAGCTGAAGGCATCCTGGATTGTGTCCAGTCCCTTTGGACTTCCAAGGGTTTGCCTGACTGGGATCTGACATCTTGTTGGATTTGCGGCAGATGGAGCCAGTGTCAATTTTGGGTGTCTGCAGGGAATCTACGTGAAGCTACACAACGAGACGCCATGGCTGATGCAGGGCATTCACTGTGTGGCTCATTGTTTGGAGCTAGCATGCAAGAATGCATTCCAGGCCACTTATTTGACACAAGAGGTTGATGGTTTCTTGTCCTTCTACACAGCTTTTTACAGAGGATCAGGGAAACGACTGAGTGAGTTGGACCAAATGGCAGACCTTCCCGAGGAAACTGTGATGACGCCCACAAGGCTCGATGGGGTTCGATGGTTGGACCATCATAGAAGAGCACTTAAGTCACTGGAGGCCAATCTCCCTGCTGTAATTTTCCATTTGAATGAGATTGGAAGTGACCAGTGCCAGAAAATAAATGATGCTGCTAATGTGAGAGGCTGGCTTAATAAAGTTAGATCTCACAAGTTCCTTCTACACTTGGGCCTCTACATTGATGTTTTGGGTCAGCTGCCTATCACACCTCTCACTTACCTTCCAGAAAGATGGTCTCTCTCTTCCCACAGCTGTGGAGGCAGTACGTATCACAGAGCAAGTTTTGAAAGACATGGCAAAGCATAATGGACAGAAACTAAAAGCCTTTAAGATGGCATGTAAGACAGGTGATTACAGCGGCATCGAGGTCACAGGAAAATACACAGAGGCTCTACAAACACTACAGAGGTCCAGCAAGGAGCTCATCCGTGATTTAGTTGCCTGCCTGCATCAAAGGTTTCAGCAAACTCACTGCTTATGGCAATGAAGCGGTACCACTGCTGTTGGAACACTGGAGGTGCTCAGTGCCAATGGATGTGTTACTGAATATGTAATGACTGAATGGGCATGCCTCAAGAAAGTGATCAGAAGAAACTACAGGAGTCTTAAGTGGGGATACCTGTGGCCTCAGTTCTCCAGTGTCTGGTCTGAGGAATTTCCTAACTTGCTTCATTTAATTGAGATCATTCAAGTCATGCCAGTGTCCACATCAAAAGTTGAGAGCTTTCTCTCTTCTGAACCGTGTAAAGACAGATTGGAGAATTAAACTCAAAACAGACAGTAGAAAACCTCATGTACTGTACATCTTTCTGGAGGGACCACAAGAAGAAGATGCTTTTTGTTGTGTTGTGTTTTGTTTTGTTTGGTGTTCTGTGTTCCTTGAAACTGATCCAAGCCTATATACTGAGATTGATACATGTATGTGTCCTATGTTATATAGAATAAGACCAATACACTATAAAGGATACTATGACAAGTTTAAATTGTATTAGTTATAATATAAATGGTCTTAATAACCCAATTAAGAGGAAAAAACTGCTTGGCCAATTAAAGAAAATGCATTGCTCTATAGCATTTATCCAAGAAACTCATTTATCAACAACCGAACATAGCAAACTGAGGAGGGATTGGGTGGATCAGATATACAGTAGGGATGGGCATTTCTAGCAAAAACACTATTCGAAATTCGCTGGCCAAATTCGAATTTAATTCGAAATTCGAAAATAAAAATAAAAATGTAAAAAAAATAAAAAATGTATTTTTTTTTTTTTTTTTTTTTGTGAGTGAAATGTTGCATTGTCTCCCCTGATTCTAAGTCTACGGCTTTATTAATTAATATAAAAAGCTTCTGTGGATTTTTAGCTCAAACAAGCATTGCACCACTGAAGTAAAGAACATGTTACATGACATTGACATTTTCGAAAATAAAAAACAGTTTTGACAATCATGAGTGGTTCATTAAAGTCCCTGGAAACCAAAATCCACAAAAACGTTCTAACTATGTTATTTAGGGTCTTATGTTAGTAATTTTGTGCCTCCGAAATTATTATACATTACTTTCAACCCAAAGCCTTAAAATCGCCACTTTTCTACAAGATTCTAAAAAGTACTTCCTCATTGAAGACAGCAGTGCGCGAGGTGCTAAAACGCAGGAGCTTATGACGTCATAAGCTCTATATAACCTTTGTACACGCGCGCAATCCGCACCCACCTATGGCAAGTCCGTTCTTTGCCCCCAGTGACAGCGCTCCCTCGCTGTCCGTCTCCTCTGTATGCCGTCTGCCAAGTGCTATGCTTGTGAGATTAGCAAGGTGTCGGGTTTCAGGCCATTCTCTCTCTCTCTCTCTCTCTCTCTCTCTCTCTCTCTCTCTCTCTAGAGAGAGAGAGAGAGAGAGAGAGAGAGAGAGACAGAGCCGCGGAGCAACGCGCGAACACACACACTCAGAGAATGGCCTGAAACCCGACACCTCTCTCTCTCTCTCTCTCTCTCTCTCTCTCTCTCTCTCTCTCTCTCTCTCTCAGAGAGAGAGAGAGAGAGAGAGAGACAGAGCGCGGAGCAACGCGCGAACACACACACACACACACACACACACACACACACGGTGTGTGCACTCATCTCTCTTTCTCCGTTTCCCTCCCCCCTCTCTCTCGCGCTCTCCGAGAGACAGAAATTTCCCTGCTGTAGATGGGACACGCCCACACATTCCGCGGGAGAAAGTACACTCTAAAAAATAATGAAATCTCATGAGTTTTGCCATGGCTGTCAAACCTAAATTTATATACTTTGCGACGTTCATCATCGTTCAAATTTGGCTGGTGGCTTATTAACATAGGGTCCTGTGATGTGATTAACTCAAAATGCTAAATAATAAAGAAATATTTCTGGTTTCCAGGGACTTTAAATATTTAGTAGGCTGAGGTCTGAGTGCCAAAGGGGTGCCAAAGTCACCCCCTCTCCCTCTTCATGGGATTTCATCCGCCATTCATTTTTCCATAAACCTTGCTTAAAATGCTTATAAAAATTGTTTTACTTGCTCAAACCAAGCGATTTGACTATACTTAGAATCAGGGGAGACAATGCAACATTTCACTCAATTTTTTTTTTTTTTTTTTTTCGAATTTCGAATTTCAATAATAAAAGTCGACCTTGATAATAACAACGATTATTCGAAAATTCGAAATTCGATGCCCATCCCTAATATACAGTGCCTCATATCACATGGGCAAGAAGAGAGGAGTGGCTATTTTATTTAATAAGTCTGTTTTTTTTACTAAAGTTAAAGAAATCTCAGATGACCAGGGCAGATATGTCATGGTTCTGGGATTCATTGAAGGGGTAGATTTCACTTTTCTAAATGTATATGCACCAAATGAAGACTGTCCTAACTTCTTTAAACAAATAGCCTCACTTCTGGCTAGTAAAGCCAAAGGTATTATTATTATAGCTGGAGATTTCAACTGTGTGCTTAATTCAAAATTAGACAAACTCCCCCCCGACAGTGGACCTATGTCAAAGAAATCTAGATCACTGAATGCAATGATAAAAGAACTTGGATTTATAGATGTGTGGCGTTTTCATCATCACAGGCAGAAAGACTTTACCTTCAGGTCAGGGGTTCATGGTAGTTATTCTCGGATAGACTTCTTTTGTATTTCTAAGCAGGATATAGACAAGGTCAAATCCTGCAATATTGAACCAATGACCATCTCAGACCATGCACCTGTAACTCTTCAATTTAACCTCGGAACTAATAAGACCTTTAAATATTGGAGGCTCAATGTATCCATGATGTCTGACTCTCTCGTACGGGAGAGGATATGTAGAGAACTGAATACTTATTTCGATATCAATAATAATGGGGAGGTTTCACCATCAGTTTTATGGGATGCGGCAAAGGCAGTAATAAGAGGAAAGATCATCTCTATGTCAACAGCCTTAAAGAAACAGCGACTCAAAAAAGAGCTAAATTTAGTAAATGAGATTAAAACATTAGAAAGGAAACATAAACAGTATAGAGCTGAGGAAGACCTCAATGCTCTACAAAAATGTAGACAAAAATTAGATGAGCTGTTGACATATAAAGCAGAGGGGGCCCTCAGATTTACAGGCCGGACCTATTACGAGATGGGAAATAGGGCAAGTAAGCTGTTGGCATTCCAGCTCCGTAAAATACAGTCTAGCCGGATAGTTTTAAAAATTAAACATCCAACCACAAATGTAGAGGCCATACAACCCCAAGATATTGCTAATGCCTTTGCCGATTATTATAGAGATCTTTATAAAGTACAAGAAGTCGAAGATAAGGAAGAAAAAATTAAAAGCTGGCTAGGTAATCTTAAACTTCCTAAACTGTCCAGTACTGAAGCCGAGGAACTGTCCTCCCCTATTACTGAGATTGAGATATCGGAAACAATCCGGCTGCTTAAACATAACAAATCACCAGGCACCGACGGGTTTCCAGGCGAATTTTACAAGTACACTATGGAACAGCTAACTCCGGTGCTATGTGAGGTCTATAACTATGCTCTATCCGAGAATGACCCACCAACAAGCTGGTCTGAGGCTATAGTCTCAGTAATACATAAAGAAGGCAAAGACCCCGCACGATGCAGTGCATATAGACCTATAAGTCTTCTCTGTAATGATTTAAAAATCCTGACATCTATACTTAATAAAAGGATACAGAAATATATTGCAAAACTCATTCAACCAGATCAGACAGGGTTTATTCCTGGACGCCAGGGTGCAAACAACATTAGAAGAACTCTAAATCTGCAATCAGTGGCAGGAACTCGAAAAGAACCATCAATGCTTCTCGGCTTAGATGCCGAGAAAGCATTTGACAGAGTTGACTGGCTGTATCTGGAATTAACATTGAATTGTATGGGATTTAATAACACATTTATTGACTGGATAAAAATAATATATAAAAATCCTAAATCTAGAGTTAGGGTCAATGGCCACTGCTTGGATTTTTTTGAGATACACAGAGGGACACGTCAAGGGGACGTAATGTCTCCTTCATTGTTCGCGATTAGCATAGAGCCATTGGCGGAGATGATCAGATCAAATCCCCAGATACAGGGAATAAATGACCAAAAAGGTACTTCACATAAGATTTCGTTGTTTGCAGATGATATATTACTTTACATTACAAACCCCTCAGACTCCATTCCCACTTTAATGAAAAGTCTTAGAACCTATGGTGAGCTATCAGGCTATAAAATAAATGAGACCAAATCTGAAGCCATGATGATTGTGGGAACTTGGCCACCTCACTTGAACAATATAGCTCCCTTCCATTGGGCTAGAGAAGGATTTAGATACTTAGGAATTATTTTGACCCCCATGATTAATCAGTTATATCAAGCAAATTATGAGAAGTTGATTTTACATATAAAATCTGATATTGCTAGATGGGAAATTCTACCTCTTTCTCTTTCTGGAAGAATTGAATCAATTAGAATGAATGTGTTACCCAGATTTCTTTTTCTTTTTCAGTCTTTACCCTAGGCTTGTCAAAAATATCGATACTTTGGTACTTACTCGATACTAAACATTTTAAACGGATACGATACTCATTTTCTACAGTATCGAGTTTATCGATACCAACAGCCTCCTCCACACAACCTTCTCTCTGCTGCGGTGAAGCACAGCCCCCGCCCCTCCCCCCTGCTCTGTCCTCACTCACAACCATGCTCACAACATGGCCGGCTTGTTAACGTTACGCTGCGGCTGCTGCTACTGCTACTACTGTAGCTACAAGAAGGAGAAAGCCTTGTGCCAGGAGGATGGCGACTGTCGCAGCAGAGCCTCCGCGTCGCGACCGGTTTTGGTCGACAGGGCAAAGAGCAGAAGTGCTGTTTGGAAGTATTTTGCCTACGAAGCAGATGAACAAGGAAAGGCGAAGGATATCGATAAGCTGACATGTAAACACTGCTACAAAGTTGTGGGGACCAAGCACAGTAGCACATCAAACTTGGCGAAACACCTTAAAGACCGACACCCCAATCTCTATAAGGAATTTCGAGAGGTAAGCTCCCGTTTCAACGTCATTGAACCATTTGACCAACATTAACGTAACATTACTCCGGCATTAACGTTAGCCGTTAGCCACATTAGCCGCTAAGCTAGTCCAAAACGTAACGTTACGTTACATGGGCCTATCTGCGAACGTTAGCATGCATGCCGGAGTAATCGACTTTAACAAGACAGATAAGATAAGCAAGATATGCAATTATTTGCGTCTGATAAGTGTGATGTTTCTCTTACAGTTCCAGACTGAAGCAGAGGACAGTCGACAGGCTGCAAGTGCTGCTGCACCAGGAGGAGTAGCCAGACACACTCAGCCTACCTCAGCAGTGTTTGAACAACAAAGACAATATGATCCAAAATCGCGAGAAGCAAAGACATTAAACAGAGCTGTAGCGGAGTATTTGTGCATGGATCAGGTCCCCATTTACACAGTGGAGAAACCTGGGTTCAAACAACTTCTTCAACAGCTGAATCCCAGGTTTGGCCTTCCTTCACATAATTATTTAATGGATACTGAAATCCCTGCACTATACATACAATAAAACAAACGATCATGGATCAGCTGTCAGGGAAACCTTACTTTTGTTTTTTTGCACTACCTCAGAGAACCAAAAAATATTGTCATTGATGGTATGGTACAGTAAGAAGTTTTTTTTTTTGCACTACCTCAGAGAAGTTAAAAATATTGTCATGGATGGTACAGTAAGGGGGTTGTTTTTTTTCTTTGTTTTTTGCACTAAACTTAAAAGTTTGTCCCCCCACTACTTAAGACAATAAAAAAATAATTGTTTACAGTTAAAATACTGTTCAATAAAAAAAAAAGAGACTTAATGTGCTGTCATTTTTTCCCCGTGGTATCGAAAATGGTATCGAGTATCGACATTTTCCTGGGTATCGATATCGAAGTTGAAATTCTAGTAGGCTATCGTGACAACTTTACCCATACCAGTACCCTCTACAACTTTTAAGATGCTAGAGAAACTTTTTTCGAAGTATATCTGGCAAAAGAAAAGACCTAGAGTTAGGCTCAAAACGCTCCTTTTATCAAAACAGAAGGGTGGTCTGAGCATGCCTAATTTTAAAAACTACTATTGGGCAGCCCAGCTACGGACTTTGGTCAATTGGATTAGGGGTGATCTGGATACAGGATGGGTACAGATTGAACAAAACTCAATTCCTGCCATTCCTCTCCAATCAATAGCTTTCTTGGGTCCAGTATACTGGAAAAGAACTAAGATTGGAAATAACTGGATACAAAATACATTGAAAGTGTGGGGAGACATAAGAAAAAAAGGGGGAGGACCCAGGTCAATATCAAGGGCTATGCCCATAGCAAAGAATATAGATTTCTGTGAGGGTGGCTTTAAGAGCTGGGCAGACACTGGCCTGGTTACTATTAATCAACTACTGGAAGGAGATTGTCTGAAATCTTTTGCACAACTACAACAAAGTTTTGGGCTGCCTTCGCAAGATCTGTTTAAATACTTTCAAATCAGGCATTATTTAACAACTCACAAAGAATGGGAAGCAATTAAGAGACCTCCAACACAGGTGGAACAGTATTTTATTAGCATGATAGAAAAGGATTTGGGTGAAAGAAAATATATATCTGATATCTATAGGAAGCTACAACTAGATGATTCAGGAGACACACTTTGCATTAAGGAAAAATGGGAACTAGAAGCTAATGTGATAATAGAGGATGAAGAGTGGGAGGAGAGTTTCTCAACTACCCATAAGACCACAAATAGTCCTATGTTGAAGGAGTTTGATTGGAAAGTTAAAGTTAGGTTTTTTAGCACCCCTCAAGTGGTCTCTGGGTTTGGAGGTGGGTCCTCACCAATGTGCTGGAGAGGCTGTGGTATGATTGGAGACCATACACATATTTTCTGGGATTGCCCAAAATTGCAGAAATTCTGGGAGAGTATTAAAAATGAGATAAATGTTATGTTAAATATTGATTTACCTTTGAATCCACTGTATTATATTCTGGGATGTATACCAAGTAACATACTTCATGGAAATACTCTGTATGTATACTCTGTAAATACACTCATTGAGTGCCAGCCACTTTTGGAGAACGGACGCTCCCAGTGCCAGAGTTTCAGAGCGTTTTCAGTGATTTCTCGAGGCCCACAGAATATTGTGTGATATTACTATGTAAACACCGAACACGCAAAAAGAACAAGGAGACTCTATTGTATCATCAGCAAAAAAAAGTTTATTGATACCATTTTCCGTTCTTTAGTTATCAGCCGGAGAAGATAGGTCAAAAACAGCAAATACAGGCATTTCTATCTAGAAGCTGAGATATTCAGCCTTTTGTGAAATGCAGCATTTCAAGCACATTCACTGACTCTAGCTAATATTTTCTGATGTAGTGACGTGGTGTAGTTGTGTGCTGCCCTGGGTGCCCCACCCCCCTCTCCCCCCCTCAGCTACAAACTCCTCCCCACACTAGTAACACACAGCCTCACGCACCCAGCGTCTATTTTCGGAGTGCTTTTTGTGCGCCGCCTCCCAGGCAGCGCAACAACGACAAGGAAATGCCAAGCCGGACTGCAGGGATAAGGGTTGGCACTTCGGCGTCGGGTGCTGCCTTTCTGGCGGCTAATCGTGTGAAGAAACTATGCAGACAGACAGACAGAGGCAGAGGAGCTCAGTTGTGTGCGCGGATTGACTGCTGTTGCCAGGCACCGTCAGTTGCAGCCAGAGCAATCTACATGGCTCTGGGCTGCAGCATGAGCGCTTTCTCTTTGATCAGGGGGCTTTTTCAGGCTATATTTCGGACATTTCTCTAATCTGGAGAGCACTGTCGCCACCTAAGGGTTCTGTAAAATAGGTTAGACACATTCAATAGCTCATCAATAGAGGCGATGTAAGAGGCTTAGATCGACATCCCCCCGTCAAAAAACGCAATTGACGACTTTAGTCGTCAATGGCACTCTACGTCACTAAATGAATTGACGACTAAAGTCGTCATTGGCACTCAATGAGTTAAGACACTTGTCTTAATTGCAAGGAAAATGATAACTATATCTTGGTTGCAAAAACCACCCCCTACAGTGGAACAATGGACTAAGAGATTGAGACAGGTACACATTATGGAAGAAATGACTGCACGGCTGCAGATGAAAAGAGACAGTTTTGTGCGGATATGGCTACCTGTAAAACTGTATCTGGACGACTGACTAGCTGCTACCGTTTTCTTTTTGCTGCTGTATTGAAGTTGTTTTTATTTGTTTGTTAGTTTTTGTTTGTTTTTTCTCTTCTCTAATGCTGGATAAATGTCCCCCAAACTTCTCCCTTCCCCAAGCAGATTTAGATCAAATTGTCAGAAGAACTCAGTGGTCAAGGAACATTGTGTATGTGTGTCTGTCATATGTGATTGTATCTGAACTAATATAAAATAAAAAAAGTAAAAAAAAAAAGAAAAATAAGAAGATGCTGCTGGGATAGTAGGGGCTGC
The DNA here is from genome assembly GCF_964638095.1 of Poromitra crassiceps. Classification (NCBI taxonomy): domain Eukaryota; kingdom Metazoa; phylum Chordata; class Actinopteri; order Beryciformes; family Melamphaidae; genus Poromitra; species Poromitra crassiceps. The sequence goes on from NC_139623.1 coordinate 66,140,640, forward strand.
AGTAAAGAGATAGTTCAAAGGTGGACAAAGAAAAAGGTGCCCAACAACAAAACCATATAGGAAAAGGGCACAGTCCTCAACATCAGCTGCACCAACAGAAGCAGCAATGGAAATGCATGACACAGAGTGAATCTGACAGTGAAGCCGATGTGTAATTTGAACTCCATTTGAGTAGCCAATTGCTATGACTGACTTATTGAAGGTTTAATATTTGCAGTGTTACTTGACAATAAGTTGAATGGGTAACGCTTTAGAATACAGCCCGCAAATAAGCATGTAACTAGAGGGTAACAAGATCTGTACTTATAGGCTAATTACGGGTACCACACTGTAGTTATAGTATAACTACGGGGTAATAAAACTGTAGTTATAGTATAACTATGGGGTAACAAGACTGTAGTTATAGTATAACTATGGGGTAACAAGACTGTAGTTATAGTATAACTACGGGGTAACAAGACTGTAGTTATAGTATAACTACGGGGTAACAATACTGTAGTTATACTATAACTACAGTCTTAAAACTAACTCTAACAGTTAGAGTGTGACATCACCTGACACAAAGACAAGCCAATAGCCAATGACCAGTTGAGTAGGCCTACCCTACTTTTCTCACAGGCTTCAACACAGGGTTATTTTAGTTGCTCTTTAAGAAACACAAATTCCAACTGTGTTTAGTGAAGCAGATACTGTATGATGGTGGTCAGATATTTAGCAGTAACCAATCCAAAGGCACTTTTGCACTGATTTGCCATGAGTTTTAGTGATAATGGAGCCAATAATTATAAGCATACGTCATTATTTATTCGACAAGCGCATCTGCCAAGTCTGTAAACAGCCAGCTGCAGCTGGACGGAGAGAGACAGTGAAAACAATAACTAGAGGCAGCGTCGAGGAAAGAATGAAATCAGTTCACCCCCCCACCCCCCGGCTCTCCATCCTAGGTCATCAGTTAATTTTTCACTAATTCATGGCATCTGTTTTTGCAGTTTCCCTCTTACTAGTCTGTGTACAGCAATTATAATATAACTGACTCCAGCTGCAAGCCGATGAGACGGGACTTTGAGAAAACTCCAGCTAACTTTGCACATATCAATTATGGACTTCATAATATGCTGATATATGGGGCTAGTTTTAGTGTTAGTGTGGTCCACCTCTGATAAGATGCAGCCTGAGTGATTACATATTTATTGTACAACAGTACTACACTGATTGTCTATAGGAGGCCCTTTAAGTGGTCATCTTTGTCAGCCTTTGTCTCCATCGTTCACCTGTCAAACCACTGTTTAACATGTGAATGATGGACTACTCACGATGACTACTCACTAGTAGCCTACTTGGTGTTTTTGCTTGGATTTTCTGTTGATGCAGTTTGACTCAGCGTCACCAAATCCACTTTGAAGAATGCTGAGAAACTCCGTTGGTGCTCATGTACTCGTGGGACCCGTGGGAGTTAGACCCCCCTGGTCTCCAAACCCTCCAGGACACACTCAAACTCAAACTCATAATAAATGACTGTTGAGCTGAACAAAGCAGAGAGAGATCTGCCCCCAAAATCAAACTGAGGCAAAACTCAGCAGCGACCTTGGTTGAGTGACATCACTGATCGCTGATGACATCATCATGACATCACTCAGTGATTCCTTGAGTGACATCACCTATGACATCAGCAGCAGCCATTCTGCAGCATGGCCAAGTTGCGCATTTGTCAATTAATCGGCCCTAATTACCTCATTTAAAAAATATGGCTCCGTTAGGTCTGACAGACAGACAGACAGACAGACAGACAGACAGACACAGAGACTTCACATTCTTATTAATACTAGCGATCTCGCACGCTACGTGGGCTCGATTCCACGCCCTGCAGCTCGCTCTCTCACTGCACAGGCTCACACAGCTCGGCCGCGATGCTCTATTGGCATGTGCAAGCACAATTGCTTAACTTTGCATCACTGATGACATCACTCACTGATGACATCACAATTGCTTGTTGACATCACTGATGACATCATCACTGATGACATCATCACTGATGACATCACATCATTCAGTAATTAGGGCAATCACCTAATAAAAAAAATCTGGCTCCGTCAGGTCACCTGCACGGGTGCTCTTTACACCCCCTGAAAGTTTCAGCCTGATTGCACGTAAAACAAAATTCCGCTCACTCACACACTCACACACGCATGCACACGGACACGGACACTTCTCATTCTTATTATATATAGGATTGTTGTTGAGATTGAGTTCTACAATAACTGCACTTATGGCTGTTTTTAGTTTACTGTTAACTTTACTGTCCGTTGCTTCAGGAGCCCCCTGATTGACCACTTACGTTGTCAACTATGAGGCAGGTCCGTGATTGGCCCGTGAACTTTGTCATTTCTGGAACTGGCTGGGGGCGGGCTGGAAGCCAGACTGATCCACAGAACCAAACAGAAGAGTTCATGTGATCAGGATGGTTTTATCAGACCAAAATACAACTCTGGACCAATCTGTTTTTGCCATTTTTATTGGCATGGAAATAGTCAAATTCAAAGATACCGAATGTGGCAGCTTCAATGCCATATTGGTTGAACCCTAACACACAGACGCACGCACGCGCACACGCACACACACACACACACACACACACACACACACACACACACACATTTAGAATGTAGTGCATTGACACCCTTATCCGTGTCCGGGCTGACGCGAGGCTAGGTTATTATAGCTGGAGGAGATAAGGTGGCTGGACCGGCTGGACCCATGGACGCTGCTGTAATACCCGGGAGCTTATCGCTACGGCAACACTTCCCAGACAGAAAACAGCTAAGACCAGGACCAGCCCTGCCTGCCCCCATTGTCTCCTGCCACTAATCCCCAAACACACCATAAGCCTCTGATAATCACTGGCATATTGTTTGTTTGTATTTATAGATGGCTGCAGAAATGTAAAGTCTTGCTAATAACAATCAGCATGAGGCGCGAGTGTGTGGATGTGTTCTCCGTCATTGTTTACCGTAGGAGGGAGGCTAAGTTTAATGCTGCAAATGTAGAGACGCTGGCTGTGTTCACACCACATGAGAAGGCTAATTACAGAGGATCTAATCTGCAGGAGAGGCCTATATCCAATTACATGCAGACAAACCTCTGTGTGTTTCTGCCGTGTAATTAGTCTGAGTGTGCATGAGTGGACACAGTGTCATGTTTTTCATCTCGCTCTGTTTCGCTCCATATACTGTACGTATCTCCATGTGCAGTCCCCCTCGGGGGGAATCGTGCGTGTAGCCCTACATGTAGGCTACACGTGTTCATCAAACAGAATCGATGAGACGCAGCTGAAAATAGCCGCGCTTCTGTCTTTCAGATTAGGATCTCGCCGACGTTTCTGATTATAGGATCCCTCCGACGTTCCTCGATCGCTGCCGAGATTTGGCCGAAGGAAGTGACAAAGAGACGAAGAGAAAAGAAGGAAGTGACAAAGAGACGAAGAGAAAAGAAGGAAGTGACAAAGAGACGAAGAGAAAAGAAGGAAGTGACAAGAGACGAAGAGAAAAACAGCAAATATTTGTGGTGGAGACGGAGGCTCGGGGACAAGGCGCAGGCAGCCCGGGGTTAAGCCGCTGCACAGACAGCGGTAATGAGAAAAGCATATCTTCCACGACAGGATGAGCCTCCCCTACAGCATCTGGGTTTGAGCAGAGCAGCATCTGCATGTTGTAGGCTCCGAGCTCTGATGGAGTAAACAGTGGCCGAGAACACATGGCGTCCTGCTATGTTCTCATGGAAGGAAGGAGGACAGGGAAAAACAACCAAATGCTCCTCATCGTCTCTGCTACAGTTAGATTAATGGATGAGGTCAGAGTGAAACTGATACAGCACAGATCAAGTGAACACCCATACAAACAGCTGCCCAGTGCAAGCGCAGCCTTCTGCTATTGGCCACTGAGCAGCTCCACTCATAGACCGTGTAAATATGGATGTAGCTACCATGGGTTCACCCATTGGTTTGTGGACTCGAGGTTGGCTATTTCACCAGTTATTTGGAGCCATCACTGGACAGGCCACCTGTCGCCAACCAGAACCCTAACCTTAACCAAGTTGTGTTAGTTGACTAAGCATAGCCAAGTTGTTTTATTTGTTAACGTTTAAAAAAAAGGAAACTGATGTTTTCAAATTAACCGGCATTTCCATATTTATCGACTTTTGGGAAAGTTAATTTGAAATGTTGATGCAACACATTTTTGGTTTACAAACATTAATGTCACGTATCCGTGGTTTGCAGAAACGTAAACTGACAACATTTTATTCTGGCGATTGGGATAGCAAGAGACAAACGGCGCTCCCTGTTTCAACTGACAAACTCTGGAGTCAATATTCTCTGTCGGTCCAAGTACGGCAAGTGGCAAATATTTATCTAGGTCCACATTGGTCAAACTTGTCCTTTCATATCGACCTTCATACTGATGTACAGTAGTGTAAAGCATAGACACTGGGGATTCGAACTGGCGACCTCTCATCCACAAACCCACCCACATCTCTAACCTGCAGGTTTCCACCGCCCACAAGTGACAGAGAAAGGGAGCTCTTGGACGAGTTGTGTGTTTTGAGGAACTTCTCCTCTGCGTTTGAGCGTTTGTGGCCTCCACTGCTGCCGGCCGCTAAAGCTAACGCTGATCCTTCACTGCTGCCCGCCACTAAAGCTAACACTGATCCCACTGACAACTGTGATTTACAGCCTGTCACTCCAGCAGAATGCTCCTGGCAGGGACTCGACGCAAACCTTTCCACATTGATCTGTGTCTGCACAGTCAGTGATTAATGTTCTTCTCAAGAATCAACACACACATACACATTCAACCATAGCTCTCCTTTTCATGTTAGACCTGCTTCTTGGCCAAATGGAGGGAGCTTCTGCACATAAAGAACACTTTTCTTCCAATAAAAGCGTACGGAGATATTAATCACAGCACACAAAGTGCTTTCAAATACACACGGATCCTCTGTTCGAACCGAGGCCCAAGAGTGAGACCAGAGAGGAGCCGGCCGCTGCATAATGCAGGCCCACTCCACAGCGGGCTCTCTTGGATGACTATTATTGCTTGCATAATTGGAAAACTCATTAAAAATAAATCAACAATAGTGCTTAGCTCTACAGTGGTAATAGCCCGGCCATCAGTTGCCTGTTCATTGGAGATGCGATGGCTGCACAGTGGTGGGAAAGTTTCCCGAGGAAAAAATAAAGAATGGGGGAAAAAACAGCAATGTGTCACAATTGTGAAAAATGAACATTCCTCCTTGGCGGGGCATGTCGAGGAAATTAGATTAAACTGGTGGCATTGGGAACGATCTATGCTAGCAGAAATGAGAAGCCCTCAGAGCGGCTATTGTTTTTCTTAACCTCCACAAATGGGTTTGCCATTAATTCGATCAAAGATTAATTAGAATTCATACAAACTCACATTTCGATAGCACTTTTATAGAGGCCAAAAGATTTCCGCTGAAGTGGCCGATGTTTAAAACAAGAGGTAAACCCTTTCAGTAATGACCTGTCCACCAGTCCAATATTGGGCATAATGCTGCCTCTGCTAATGGTGCGGTGGTGTTTTGGGGATGGTTCAGCCTTGAGAATGAGCTGTGCCAGAAAAGCTTTCATAGTAATAACGCTGATTATGAATCAGAGACATTATGTGACTCACTGGGTTTCTGTACCGGCTGAGAGAACACCACTCTTGTTCCCCGTAATGAGGTCCAGTCGACCCCTGGCTATTCCATGACGTTAAACCTCCCTATTATTTGGTTTTCATGATTTTGTTTTACAGTGCACTGTGACTCAGGAGAAGCATTATGTTCACAATGCTTTGCAAATTAATGTATTTAGTTAAGGCAAGTTTGCTTTTGTATTATTTGGTGAAAATGTCATAAGACACTGTCAGCTATCATCAAGTCAAATGGTGTGAGAGAAGATTGCCCCTGCCTCTGTTTTCAGGCATTCTAAAATCTCACTGCTCTCGGTAGGCCTCGGCCAATCCGGTGAGCTCTCTGCCAAGAGGCGGTCCTATACTGCCTGTCAATCACATGCGCACACATTTCAGTCTAGTTTTGACCTCCCTGCCACCCGATCTGGTAATTGTCACCCCATTCAAACTGCAGAGAGAAAACAAATCACAGCCATTGCTGACATTATGGGAGGGAGGAGGTTTTGTTGTTGTTGTTGTTGTTGTTCTATACTTTCAAATTCTTGCTCATTTCTGAGCTTTAAAGGGTCATGAAGCAATCTATTATTTGTATTGACCTCTATTGGCGACTGGTAGGAATTACAACATGAACAGGTCTCTGGCAAGCAGTAAGCTAGCGAATTAGAGCAGTGATCCAACAGAAACGTCTAGTGAAGAGCTAATATATCACCAGGAATAATAATACATCCATAACACGTACCTTAATACTGTAGCTGTACTGTACTAATACTGTATACTAACATCTTAGTCCCCGTCCCCCGTTTCTGTGCTATTTTAAGCTTAAAGGAGAACTTACCTCCAAAACACTTTTTTTCAGCTTTTAACCAATATATATGACTTTGGGGGTGATGTGTGAAGAATTCGGGTCAAAATTTCCACATTTGACACCAAACTGTTGCCATTTTACCATTTGTATCATTTTTCAGCAGCACATCTGGCATAAGCGCCCTCTAAGGGTGGAACACTGCTTTTTTTTTTCTTTCTCAAATGAATGGGATATTTGACACGTCATGACGTCACGGTGAACCAAAGACTATGGGATTTCAAGATAGTTACTCCCCTACTTCCCCTGTACCCTTTCGGCTAGGGATGCACCGATCGATCGGCACGTGACCGGAAATGGCCGATTTTCACGTGATCGGCCTCGATCGGTGATCTGCGCCGGTCACTCTAAAATGCCGATTCTTGAGCCGATTTTCAAGTGACGTGCGCGAACCCAAAAGCAGTGAGACAGAGTGGATGAGTTGCAGCCAAAACAAAAGCTGCCACTACACAGTACACACATGCCACAGCATGTCTTCTTCGGTGTGGAGCCGCGGAGGGGCCGCCGGGTAGGTTGGAGTCCACAGTCTCCAGTCTGCACGGTGGCTCAGTGGTAGAGCTGTCGCCTCACAGTCAGAAGGTCCTGAGTTCGATTCTCGCCTGGGACACTGTGGGCGCTGTGGTTGTGTTCCCCCCCATATCTTCAGTGCCTACTGCCCAGGTGGGGTATCTCGTCGTAAGGGCCTTTCTCTCTGTGTGGAGTTTGCATGTTCTCCCCGTGCTCCCCCAGGGGGTTCCTCCGTATATAACCCCCCCACTAAAAACATGCAGAAGATCAGATCGTCATCGTCATCCGACCAGTGACGACAACACCCGAAGTTGGTCCCCGGGCGCTGTACGAGAAAGCGACCACTGCTCCTGGCCTGCCCCCCGGAGGAAAGGACATGCCTGGATGGGTTAAATGCAGAGGACACTTTTCACCGGCCACCGTCAGCATGAGTGTGTTGTGGCCGCATGCATGTGTTGTGGTGTTCGTGTGACAATAAAAGACGGGGCTTGTCCCGTTACGAGAGAGTTATGAGAGAGAGTTTTTTTTATCCTCATGCACGAGCCCCCAAGCTCCGGGGGCGCGCGCAGCAGACTGTGCTCTCTCTGCCTCTGGCCGAGAGAGCACTGTCTGAAATTTCCGCAAACAAATCTCATGGCAGTTTAGCGCACATGTAAAATATAACGCTATACTACGACGTGACAACGTGACAAGCTGGTCTAAACACATCGGCTACTATAATATCGTCACTGTGTACAAGCAACGCCAACTTTTCAGGAAATGAAGTCAGCAGAGCAGAGCGACTGGCGACTGGGGACTGGAGCAGCACACTCTCTGTCTGTGTGTGTGTGCTCCTCGGGGGGATTTGCATGGGAACAGTCTGACATTTTCGCAAACAAATCTCGTCGCAGTTTAGCGCACATGTAAAATATAATGCTATACTACGACGTGACAACGCTGCTCTAAACACATCGGCTAATATAATATATTTCCCTGCATCCCTCCTACTGAGATTATATCGGTATTGTTTTTGGACAGACTGAATGGGCTGACTGAGGATGAGAAGAGCTCTGCCCTGCGTTGCCTGCGCCCTGAGAGGAAAAATCAGAGGTGCTGTAACTTTTAACAAGAATCACGTAATCAGAGCGTTAACGTTACTTTATTCTCGTCAGAAAACACTCCGATTGGCATGTTAAAACAAGTTTGCAGCCTAGGAATAACTGGAAAACATTTGATTGATCTATTTACGTCAGACGATGCCAGAATCTCACACACACCAGCAGCGCAAAGCACACATCAGCAGCGTGCCTGGTGACTTTTCCAGGGAAGAGGGAGCAGCCTACAGCGCTCTGCTGAGCTCTGCTGAGAGGAAAACTTTTGCACAACTTTTAACAAGAATCACGAAAAGCCCCCAAACTAAAATTAAAAAGGGACTTTCATGTCAAGTTGGACGAGGGAATGACGTGGAGAAATCTCGCATTGTGTTACCCCAGAGCGGGGGGTTTGTCCTATTGTGCGGTGTGCTGCGGTAAACGAGCCTCGCCTCACTTTGCTCTTATCGATAAGACGCCCACATACACATAGATGGAAAAAAATAATTAAATTTCTAGTTCGCCACTGAATTACCAAATTGATATAACTTTCAACCATTTTGAGCAACACTGTTTCCATACATGCCACCAGCGTTGGCTAGTTGTTGATATTTATAAAGATATTGCCCCTCTCAAATAAATTATTTTTGAGGCGGTAGGCAAACTGTAATGGCGTCGATTTCCGAAAAAAATCTTGACTTGAACACAGCCAAAGAGTTTAGTATAGACAAGAGCATATGTCATTTCTTGGTTTTTTCCATAGGTATTTTCAAATCACTGTTCTGATACATATCTAGGGGGTAAGTCCTCCTTTAATGCTCCTGTACTTCCTTCCTGTTTTAAATCGAAAAGCGGGACAAGTGGTGCAAATTACTTTGTCTAAAAACTAGGGCTGTCCCGAATCCGGTAGCGTTGTGCGTTCTCTGCTGTGGCTGCTGTGTCGTGGCTCACATATCAGACAACAGCAGCGCTGTGACAGCAGGCGACACACTACGGCCAAACAGGGGAACAAATGTATTCACATTGAAAATAGGACTCAGCTCAGCACCGTCCATGGCTCATAGTAAACTTTCTTCTAGGCTCCTATAGAGCTCCTCATCTGTTCTGATCTGATGGTCCGGATTTTCATGCAAATGCACTCGACGCACCGACGCAGTCACACAGCCGTCAAAGTAGCGTTGGAGACGGAGTGTGCATATTATTATTTTCCACGAAATGTTGTTAATTTAACGTAGGCTCAACGTAATGTTAGAGGACTTCTCCCTGCTCTCTGAGCTCATCAAGGAGAGCTACCAAGGCCGGATCTACCATAGGGGCAAACTGGGCAGGTGCCCAGGGACCCTCAGTATGAAGGGGCCCTCACTTTTTTTTTTTTTTTCCGTTGGGCTCATGTCGGGCTCCACAGAACTATCACACAAATCTAAGACCAATCAGAATAAAGAAGATTAATGGCTCTACTGTCGCAAAGGCGGTAATTTTGCGTTAGCGCCCGTTTTGCGCTGGAATAGCGCAAAGCCCTAATTGTGGGTGTGTCGGCCCGCTGCGCTTGGCATCATCTCGCGCAAACCTCCATATAGGTGTATTTATGCCCAAAACAGTATTTACAGGTGTGAGATCATGTCCACCCTCAAAAGCCACAGCGTCACGTCTGACAGCAGCTTCTTTCTTGCTGAGTGCAGGCAACCAGAGGGACAGAGAGAGAGAGAGAAAGAGAGAGGGCGAGAGAGAAAAGAGTGATGGGGAAAGCGAGAGAGGGGAGAGAGTGAGAGAGAGGGGAGAGAACGAGAGAGGGGAGAGAGAGGGAGAGCATTGGAGGATGAACTAGTTCGAATTCAGATAAACCATTAGAAACTAACGAAAATTGGTGCTAATGGAACGATATTCCATTTGAAACACACCAAAGGGCTGCCGCGCAGTTATGCGGTGAATATCCCCATGGTGTTATTATGTCCCAAAGCTTACTGTAATTAGTCGTTTCATTCATATAGGCTAATTCTAGCCTATTTCAATAGCCTATATCAGAATTGTCAATAGGGGTGCACCGATCACGTTTTTTGCCACCGATCACCGATTGCCGATCACCTATGAGAAATATCTGCCCAACTGATCATCGACCGATCACCGATTACCGATCACCGATATATATATATATACGCCCTGGGGTGTCCGTAAAAACACGAGGCAGGAGACAGATGGGAGTTCAACCGTTTAGTTGTCAGTTCTCTTCAGTACAGTACAGCAGTATAGGCTCTTTACAGCATTATGACAGGAATAGTAGGATTGTGTGTGGTCTGGAAAAAGGAGGCAATAAAATATACAAACAGGTCAGTAACCAAGCTTGCTGTTATATAGGCCAATTATAGTGATAATTAACAACTAATAATATATAAATGATAATTAGGTAAACTGTAAGTCAGTTACTCTTAAACACCAGTCTTGAACCACCATGACTAAAGCCAAAGAGCTCCCACTCATAGAACCGGGGTTATGCACAATAACCGTCATACATTGGGATCCGCATCGAACGAACATCAAAACGACCCGCCCATCGAGGCCGAGTTACAGTGTTATAATTAGCAGCACTATGAGTGCGATCTACATAATGGTGACAGGGTTACATGACGGGAGAAACAACAGAATCACAAGCTACACACGAGCTAAACTCCATCTGAGTAGTGGCATTAATTAGCGCAACAGACAATCAAACCGCAAGTGCACGCCTAAACAAACGTTATTGCAATGATTGCAGGTAGATCGATCTAAAACCAAAAGGGAATGCAATACAGGAATATTAACATAATAATGACTTACTGGTTGGTCATATACGCACACATGGAAGAAGGGGATTAGAACATGTTCAACTGTCCAAAGAAAGGAAGAAAGTCCGTCTGAACGGAGCGCACATCCACATACTCAGCCGCACACTTTCGCTTCCTTCAAAGTGCCCGCGGGAACATCAATGCTTGCGTGGAAATTGTCTGTGTGTGCGCGTGCACTACCCCGACTACCACAGTACCACCGTGTCAATCTGGGACTTTAATACACACGGACTTAACAGCATGCAAATGCCTCGGTAGGCGGGAGGACTGGAGGTAACTTCTCTCTGCTGAGTCTGCTCTAATCACCAGCTGATTTGTGTGATTCAAAGACGCAAGGGGTGTGTTGACAGTCTGGTGCGGTGTGTGCATGGAGGTGAGTACACTGACGAAAGCAAAGCGTGTGCTTTGCAACACAATGATATAAACGTTAGAGCACAAATATGAAAGTTAAACGATAGACATTGAAGACATGAAAATGGGCTGCCTCATGTTTCTCACGTGCAGCATGATCGGCTATGCGATCGGCAACATTAAAGGAATATTGGAAACAGCAGATCACATATTTGAGGTCCAAATCGGCCGATACAGATTGCGTGCCGATCGATCGGTGCACCCCTAATTGTCAACTCGGGTTAAGCTATTGACTGCGGTCACGTCATCCGTGCTGTGGAGAAGCTGGTCTTGCATGCGTGTAATTGCAGGGAAAGAGGTTACTGGCCAGCACAACTTTCTCAAAAGCAATCTACTGTTACCTCACACCACAGACATGTATGGTCGGGAATTATGTAGCCTAATAAAACCATGACAAACAAATTCTAATTTTCAAATCAAGGTGTGTTTTTTCTGCAATGTAGTAGGGATGCACAATAATTATCGGACCGATAAATTATCGGCCAATATGGCCATTTGCGTTATTATTTATTATTCCGATAATGGCCTTTTTCCGATAAATTATCCGATAATAATCCTGCTTTATTTTTTGCCTCGGAAGCGGAGCTTTTGTTGTCGCACATTCGTGACATCACAGCTGCGACGCAAACATGGCTGCTGCCAGTGTGTTGCTGCAGTTTCAGAATTATCAAGCTACTGTAATTTGCAATCCATGTCCCACACAGGTTCCGAGAGGAGGGGAAACCTCTAAGCTGGCATTACGTTAAACCAAAGCTGGCGATGATGCAGCGGATATGTTTGTTGTTATTGTTAGCGAGTTTTGTTAGCGAGTTTTGTTAGCATTAGCTCGTCGTGCGGCCTACCCTGCAGGCTCGTCCGCTTGGCAGACAAAATGCTTGTGACATTTACAGTCTGTGGCTTGTGTTCAAACAGCCCCGCAAAAGCACTTAATACACAGAGCTGGCTAGGGATGTTCATTTTGAAAATTTTCCAAAATCGATAATTGGTGAAAATTAACGATCAATTATCGATTATCGATTTTATTAATACTTAGAAAATTTTCAATTTTCAATTTTCATTTTTTTTTTTTTTTTTTAACAAAATGAATGCCTATGGCAGAAAATACGAAAGACAACGTGTTCTCCTCAATGAACTCTTTATTTCAATGTGTCTCCTCTCCAACACTGCTGTCCCCGGTGCTGCCACTGCTGTCCCCGGTGAATTTCCCATGTTTAAAACAGTTTTGTTGGCACAAAGGCCCATGCCCAGCCAGAAAACTAGAGACTATATGAAGCTCCACCTCACGTTAGTCGGCTGTGCAATGGAGTGGGGCGAGGAGGAACGAATTCCACCCAAACCTAGTCCCAAATTATTATTATTATTTATTTATTTTTATAATTAAAAAATCGATCCAAATGCCACAGGATCGATTCCAATCCTTAACGATCAATTATCTTATTATTTTCGATAATTGATGAACATCCCTAGAGCTGGCGTAAACTTATAGAAACTAATGGAAACCCCTTTACCCGAAATGAAACATCCAGGGATTGTGTATTTAACTCGCAACCACTCGCTAACGTTAAGCTAACCGCGCTAGTTAGCGTTAGCTGCTGGACCATAGTGCTGGACAGAGCCATCTAACAGCCAATAATGAAAACAAAGGCGCAGTCGCGCACATTAGGCTACATAAAAAGCATCAGTCAGTCAACATAGGGTTCTTTTCTTTAATCTGGTGGCAGCATTTTTCAGTAAAAAGTGAAACAACACAGATGGTGTTGTTCCTCCCCCATTCATTGGGCCCAGGCTACAACTCACTGAGAACTGGAACCCATGCAAAATTTTAACAGATCAGTATGACAATAAGAGTCTAAATTACTATGCCTTTTGTCATTGTGTTTTATCTGCAGACTAAGCAGCTTGGCTTTCCGTTCTATAAAAGCCTTTATTTTTGTATTGACTATAATTGAGTGATACACTTTATTAAAACAATCATATTATATCAGAAGTTTTCTTTGTTTTGCGTTCACAGTGATGTCAGTTAGATTTGGTTAGGTCAGAGCTATGCTCACTACATCCATACATCTACCCTAACCCTTTTTTAACCCCAGCTGTGCATAAAATACAGGTTAAAAACTAAAAATATATATATATATTTTTTTTTATTATAATAATTATCGGTTATATCGTATCGGTTATCGGCCAAGAAGAATATATTTATCGGTTATCGTATCGGCTCTAAAAATCCATATCGTGCATCCCTACAATGTAGGCTTTAGTTGAAAATAAATGTGGCATTCTGAAGAGGCGGGGGAGTGTGTGCGCGCGAGGTTTTGGAGAGAAAGGAACATGCATGCCATGCGTAATGTATCCAAGGGAGGATTTCCTGCACTGCACGGAGAATACTGCGTGCGCTCAGGCGTAGTGGGTTTTTTAGCGCTAAGACCTGCTATTAGGTGGCGTTAAAATTGAAAGCACCCAAGGCCATTTTTCCGAACACATTGCACCGGAACACCTGGTTTGGCATGAGCGATGCCCAAACCTGTGTTTACGCTCGGAACCTGGCGCTGGTAACTTGGCCAGAGTGACACTTGCGGGAGGCAGGCGATAGCATTTGAGGTGCGCAAAGGCCAGTATTTAGCACCGACACGCCTGGGCCACGCCTACACCTGTGTCTGTCATTAGATGGCTGTGGACAAGGGGTGACCAGGGGCGCGGGAAGTGGGGGTGCTTATGGTGCTGCAGCACCCTCTGCTGTTTTGTATTGGAATTGCAATGTCAATAAAAAAAAAAAAAAAAAAAAAAAAAAAAATATATATATATATATGAATCATATTATCTTTTTTTAAGGTACATAGCCGGAATTACTTTCTAAACATGGCCGCCAGGTACAGCGGAAGAGCTCTTTACAGGCAAATAAGGAAGTAACTCGGTGTGGGGATTCACTCCAAAAATTACGTTTCACGTAACTATGGATTCATATTTCATCTGGTGAGTACCCGAACTTTGGCGCTATCAGATCTGTGTTTTTGGTTATTTTGAACGAGTGTACCATTGGCTTCCATTCTAAGGTGATACTTATTAACTTCACGACTGTAGCTCACTGTATACTGTATAATGTTACAATTTTATGGCCTATGCTACAAAAACGATCAACATCTGTAGCACCCGTGCTATGTGCAAACAAAGTTAAGGTGCAGCCATGACAGTACTAGAAATGTTGCACACAATTCAGTCTATAGCCACTTTCACACTGAACTCCGGATCAGGTGAGGGGTGCTTCCCACTGAGCCTGCCCCGGATGATACGTGAAGTGTACCCTTTCAGACATGAGGCATGTTGCTTTCACATATGAGTAGCACCTCTGTAGAGTTTGTAAAGTAGAATTTGGGCATGACCACACAATGGGGAGTTGTGAAAACTAAAAATACATAATGGGCGTTCACGGCATATAATCGTTTGCGCATAACGTTAGTAATTAATTAAACAACCCTACTCACGCCCAGATGCATCGATTTCCTCGAGTCTCAAGCACTACAAAGAAAACAGGTCTTTGCTATGTTCAGTCCTAAAATGCATCAAACCTACTAGAATTATACAGAATACAGGAAGCTAGACGTTTTTACCTTCAAAATAAAATAAATGTTGTATTACTTAGTAACAAAAAATCTGAATGGTCAACTCACTACGGGTTAAAATTGACTTTTCGAAGGGAGCAGATATTCTTCCAGTTTATCTCTGTTCTGTATCTTTCGAAACACATACAAAAAAGCATTACACGTGCATTTACTTCATTTAATTGCCATTATTGCGAAGGTTATACCCGGAAGTTTTCGTTTTATACTGCCTGACTTGACGCTACTTGGAATTTGCGGTTCTGCCCTTGAATCTTCACAAACGCTGTGTAAACGTTAAATCAAAGGCATGAACGCAACCAGATCCAGATACCCTACCAAACCCTACCAAAGCCAGCGTGACAGATTATTATTATATAAATAGTCGATGTGAATGAGCAGCAAAAAAACATCATGCCGTCTCAGTTTTTCCAAATGAAGCGCCTCAAACCTGCTCCGTGTGCGACTGTGCGTCAGCCAACATGTTGCTGGATTGAAAGGCTAGATGTCCAATACTGGGAAGCGGGACGACCCTCGCGTCCAAAAATGCTCATTAAATGTGTGTGCTGTGCGAAGCTATGCAGAAAGGAAATCGGATCAGAGCCATGAGCCTTTCAGGGTCCATTATATATAGGTCAATGGTATGACATCATCAGTGATTCATGACATCAATGATGACATCACAATTCAGTCTATGGCTGATCACTGATGATGTCACAATATCTATAATAACATCATTATAGGTATAAAATCATCAGTGGGTATATGCTATATCATAAGTCACCACTGGCCACACCACAATTCAGTCTATGACATTACTTATTTTTTAACAACTCGGAAGAGACACATTTTTAATAACTAGGGATGTTGCGCGCTACACGCGCTCAATTCCTAGGCCCGCCCCCTACGTGGGCCCTGCAGCTCGCATTCGCAGTTCGGCTGCTGTGTGGCCAATGAGACCAGCATCAGTGCGTTTACATGCACACAATAAACTGTTTATTAGCGGATTTCTGGAGTTACCTGATTATTCAAGTGGTCATGTAAACAGCATACACCGATAAGCTTTATCCGTTTATAGTCATAAACGGGTTAAGAGAAAACCGATAAACACACCTAGGTTTCTGGTAGAGGTGCTCCGATCGATCGGCACTTGATCGGAATTGGCCGATTTGGCCTATTTCGGCTTTGATCGGCGTTCTCAAAATAGCCGATCAAAGCAGGCCGATCTGATGCATTCCAGACAATTAATTATGCATTCCAGATGATTAACTGTGCGCTACAGTGCGCACCTAAAATGACTTCACTCCTCTGTCCCTCTCTCAATCCCTCAATGATTCAGCAGCATAGATCCTCTCTGTCTCTCCCTCCCTCCCTCCCTCAATCACTCACTCACTCAAGGTATCAGATTACACACACACACACACACACACACGCTCTCTGCAACTATTCATTCCAAACGCACCCGCTTCAGTCTCTATCTCTCTCTCTTCATGCCATGGACATTTCCTCCGTGCAGCAGGGAGGATTGCGCTGCGGCAATGAGCGAGCGAGAGAGAGAGAGAGAGCGAGAGAGCACTGAGTAAACACAGCTGTGGCTTGGCAAAGCTGTCCGGCTTCTACGACTCCCCAGGGTCCTAAAAGCATCCCTGTTACATAGGTTGTGTACTTTCCCTCTGACTGTCTGAATGCTTAGATTAATTCAGATCAATTCAGATTAATATTGAAATGGTCTTTAAGAGAGTGTAATAAATATAATAATACAAAATATAAAATATAAATATATACTGTATATACAGATCCTTTCCAAAAAATTAGAATATCATGGAAAGTTAGTTTTTTTCCATAATTCCTTTCAAAAAGTGAAACTTTCGACTTCCGGTGGCGCAAGGCACGAGATGGCAGCGTAGTTTGAGTGCTCCAGCATTGGCCTAGAGAAATCCCCGTAATTCAAAGAACTTTGAACATTAAAACATGAGCAAAGATACCGGAAAGAAAGGGGATCACCCCAAAAGAGTAAAAGGTGCTAGTACTCGATCACAGAAGAATGGTACTACGGCGGAGAATGAAAACAGCTCAGACGATGAAGGACAACAACGAGAAAATGGCGGCCCGGGGGAGACTGGAGAAGAAAGAGAGACTCCTGCCCTCACTCTCGACTCTATCCGCAAAATAATGGGTGAAGTTACGTCAAAGGGGATGTCTGAACTCCAATCAGAGGTAAAGAAAGAACTCGGTGAATTTCGTTTCAGTCTCCGTGAAGATATGAAAAAGCAAATGGAGGAGCTAACGTCCGACATTAACCAGAAACTACAAGACGCGACCGGGCAAATCCAGGGAGCAGTCGAGCGCATGGGCGAGATGGAAGACAGAATGGTGGACGCGGAAAAGTGGGATATAGACGTCAAAGATACCCTCGTCCAGCTACTTAACAACCAGCGGGTGCTGCAAGATAAAATCACCGACCTGGAGGGCCGCTCCAGGCGTAATAACATTCAGATTTTTGGGATACCAGAAAACGCAGAGGGTACGTCTGTCATCAACATGGTTGAAAATTTGATAAAGACAGAGTTGGGATTCACACCAGGTCCCGGACAGACGGACGATTTGGGTATTGAAAGGGCCCACAGATCGCTTGCCCCACAGCCCCCACCGGGAAAACCACCGCGATCTGTTGTGGTGCGTTTTCTAAAATTCATAGTCAAGGAGAAAATCTTGAGTGCGGCCTGGAAGAAGAAAGATACTCTCTTTCAAAACAAACGTGTGTACTTTGACCACGACTATGCGGAGGAAGTCCAGAAGAAAAGAAAGGAGTACATCCCGATAAAGAAGAAACTGAAGGAAAAAGGCATTCGTTTCGGAGTCCCTTGGCTGCGCAGTGCGCACATTTTCGATACATTTTGGTTTTGGTGGCTGGGACTTCGACTGGCAGTGGCACATGTCCCGCGAAGTCCACATCCAGCCTCGCTGAAGCGGACCGTTTGCGTGGGTGGACTGGTGTTCTTCCTGGAAGAGGAGGTTGGGGAGGGGCCGGAGGAGGAGGGGGATCTGCGGTCCAGGATTTGACCACAGACAGGATGAAGTCTTTCAGGGTTCTGCAGCTGGTCGTTGGGTTGCGTGCCCTGTAGACAATGAAAGCGTTGCTCATTGCGATCTGCATCAGGTACATGACAAACTTAGAGCTCCATTTTGCAGTCTTCCTGATGAATGGGTAATAGGAGATCTTCTGGTCCAGGCGATCCACACCACTCATGTACTGGTTGTACTCCACCACGCATGCTGGCTTCCTCCTGGGGACTCTCTCACTGTTTCCTTTTTGTCTCACCTCCACAGTTGTCATCTCATCCTGGTGAAAGGTAGAAATCATCCGGACGATGCGTTTGTCTCGCCATGCCAGGACCATCACTGTGTCATTGTGACGAGCGCGTTGTTCACCTACTGCCAGGTCAGATGTGGTTACCTCGCGGATGGACGGCGGTTCTCCCCTGTTGACACGGAGTGTGCCAGCTGAGTGGATCTGGAGGCCGAGGAGAAGACGACACATTGACTCGCTGTTGTAGAAGTTGTCCATCCACAAGCGATAACCAAAACCCTCAAGGCCGGCAATCAGGAAGCGCACGGTGTCCTGCAGGGTACTGTGAGTTCCACAGTATGGCTTCATGGAGTAGCAGTAACCATTGGCTGAATCACACAGAATGTAGCTCTTGATACCATACTTGGTGGGTTTGGCAGGAGAGTAGACACGGAAACGTAATCGTCCTCGAAAGTGCATCATCCCTTCATCCACCGAGATGTTTTGTGACGGCTGGAACATTTCCTTGAATTTGGAGAGGAGCAGATCCAGGATGAGACGAACCTTGTGGAGCCGGTCGCTGCCATCGACCTCCCGATTATCGCTGAAGTGGAGAAACCGCCAAATGAGCTGGAACCTGTTGCGTGGCATTGTGCTCCCGAAGTATGGTGTTTCAAGCGCCACGTCAACAGACCAATACTCTGCCCAACTCGGCTTCTTGATGATCCCAGTGAGGAAAAGCAAACCTAGAAACCGCTTCAGCTCCACCAGGGTCAGCGGTTGCCAGGCGTTTACCCTGGAGTATGGCAGACGCAGCTCATCTATGACAGCAATGCACTGTTCCGCGTACTTGTTGGTCTGATCAACAATGTGCACCATCAGCTCGTCACAGAGGAACAGTTCCACAAAGTCAACAGGCTTGTCGGACTGGACTGATGCTGCCGCACTGGGACCTGGCACTGCGGTGAATGGCAGCGTTTTGGGGCCAGCCATATCCCGCCAGCTCGGAGGATCCAGGGAGGGACGAGACTTGCCTAAAACAAAATGAAATAAAAGGTTTTTCTTCAGACAATTGTGATATGTAAACAAGCTGTCTTTTTGACAAAATCCAATAATCTTCTCACCTCTTTTGCTTGAAGATGCCGGCAGATGCTCTTCCTCCTCCTCCTCCTCCTCCTCCTCCTCCTCCTCCTCCTCCTCCTCCTCCTCCTCCGACTCTTCTGTATAGTAAAAGTGAGTTTATAAAAATATATTGACATTTCTTGAAGGAAAAAAGTTTGTTTTCAATATCAGATGAATAATTGTAATTCTAAAATGGCCTTCATCTCACCGTCATCACTGGAGGTCAAGCGCGCACGACGTGTGACGCTGGGGGGAGCCCCTTCCTCTTCGTCGTCATCTTCCTCCGAGCTGTGCTCCAACTCTGAAATTGAATATTTTACATGGTATTATTAGTATGCTAACTAATTGCAGGATCGTTATTCTTACCAAGCTTGGTGTTGACGAAAATAAATTGATGAATAATAAAAGGTGTGTGGGTGTGTGTTTATTTTATTTTTTACATTTCTACCTCCATTGTTTTTTTTACTTGCTGGCCAGTGATGCCTGTTCCTATGTATATACACTGTAAGTCACTTTTATGAATACTTTTTGCACTCATGATTATTATTATTATTATTTTTCTCCTGCTTCTTTTTATTATTAGACATTACATTACATTACATTACGGCATTTGGCAGACGCTTTTATTCAAATCGACTTACAATATCAGAACTTACAATATCACATTTTTGTCAACAATCGAGAAGTCATCTATGCATACAATCGTCTGGCATTTACAGCTTTAGTAGTAATAGTTTCCTGTAAAGGATCAATAAAGTAGGCTATCTATATATGTCGGTTCTAACCTCTGGAAGCTGCCTCGTCCAAGAAGGTTCGCCTCTTAGGTCCAGGGCCAGGGGGCTGCCATTCCTCATCTCTGGCGTCGTCAGGAGATGATGAAGCTGTCTCCTCCGGCTCATCGGTGTCAGTCTCCGGAAGATCTCTCTCCCGAACAGCACGGCTGAGGACGTCAAAAGACGTCCTTGGCACTCAATGTGTTAAGAAACTTAAAAACATGAAGCTACTCGACCTACAAAAACAACTTAGAAACTTGGAACAGATTCACAGTAAAAGTAAGGACCCCTCCATTCTATCTCAAATGAAACCAATCAGACAGGAAATTGATAAAATACTTAGTGAAGAAATAGAGAAGAAATTAAGATTCAAGAAGCAGAGGTTTTACGAAGCAGGCCTGAAGGCTGCGAAATTACTGGCTTGGAGACTTCGAAAACAAGAAGCAGATAGAACAATTCATAAAATCAAAGAGCCCCATACCAATAAAATGACCAGTACATGTGAGGGCATTCAGAAAGCCTTTGAAAACTACTATAAATCCCTTTACACACGAGTAGACAAAACTGACCGACACACAATTTAAATTTTTTTAGACTCATTAGATCTTCCTTCAATTGGTGAAGAACACAATAAAGTATTAACCTCCAGAATCACCTTAGAAGAAATTGATAGGGCAATTTCAAACCTTAACTCTAATAAATCGCCAGGCACTGATGGCTTCCCCCCCGAGTGGTACAGGGCCACGAGAAACAAACTACTCCCCCTATTAGACACCTGTTTTAATCATGTTTTGAAAGAAGGTACTGCACCTCCATCCTGGAGGGAGGCTTTTATATCGGTCATTCCAAAGGAGGGGAAAGACAGGACTGACTGTTCAGGGTACAGACCTATCAGTGTTCTTAACACTGACTGCAAACTCTATGCCTCCATAAACGGATGGAGGCGGGGATGCCTCTCTTAATAGACGAAGACCAGACAGGTTTTATAAGAGATCGGCAGACACATGGTAACATCCGGAGAACCCTCCACACTATTCACCAAATTAAGAAAGACAAAACATGCTCAATTTTGCTTAGTTTAGATGCGGAAAAGGCTTTTGATTCTGTTGGGTGGGAATTTTTATTTTTAGTTATGAACAGATTCGGATTTAGTAAGGAATTCATACTCTCAATACAAGCACTCTACACGTCCCCGACAGCACGGTTCAAGGTCAATGGTAGCCTATCAAACCCTATAAACATACAAAGGGGCTGCAGACAGGGTTGTCCGGCTAGTCCCCTCCTCTTCAATTTTTTTATAGAACCGCTGGCCCAATTAATCAGGCAGGAATCAACCTTAGAAGGCATTTACATAAATGGGAAAGAATATAAAATATATCTGTATGCGGACGATGTATTGATCACAGTTAGGGAACCTGGCTCCAGTGTACCACTGCTGATGAACATCCTGAAAGCATATGGACAATACTCTGGGTATGTCATTAACATGCATAAAACACAGGCCCTGTTATTTAATTATACCCCCACACAAGAACTTAAAGATAGATATAATTTTAATTGGCACTCCCCACATATAAAATATTTAGGTGTACTTATACCAAAAAAACTATCATCACTAAACGACATTAACTATAATTATATTAATAAAAAAATATATGATGACCTCAACAGATGGGACCACCTCCCACTTGAACTTGGTAACAGAATTAGAACGGTGAAGATGAATATCCTACCACGTCTACTATACTTATTTCTGGCTCTTCCAGTGGAGATTTCCCCCAAACAATTTAGAGAATGGAACAGACATATATCACGTTTTATTTGGAACAATAAGAAACCTAGGGTGAAATATACGACACTTCAATTACCAAAGGAGAGGGGGGGGCTTGCCCTTCCATGTTTGATGGACTACTATCTATCAGCCCAGCTGAGACCCTTAGTAGGCTGGTGCAATCCCACATATGTGGCAAAATGGAAAAACATTGAAACCTCTCTAGTAGAGACTCCAATTCAATCACTACTTGGCCACCCTAACATGATAGGGGAATTGACATGAGGTTAACCTCTCATGGGTTAACCTCTCACTTAAAGTGTGGAGGCAAGTGGTCAAGAGATTTCGGATTCAAAGAGAGATTAAGTTACTCAGCTGGCCAGCGTACGACCCGGGTTTTGCACCAGCCTCTATGGACTCCAGATACAAAAGATGGTCTCAAAATGGAATAACAGCCCTCTGTGGAATAGTGGTGAACGGGGAAATAGATAGTTTCCAAAACCTGTACCAGAAATATGACTTAGACCCCAAATCAGACTTTTTTAGATACCTTCAGCTTCGCAGTTACTTCTGGACTAACATTAAAGATGCAAACACCGGGGAAGTGTCATTATATCATGGTATTCGGTCTCTGAATAAACACTCTACAGAGTACATAAAGCAAAGGTGGGAAAGGGAAATGCAAACCGATATAACAGAAATCATGTGGAGCAATGTCTGGGAAATCCAAACCACTTCCACAAACTCTCTAACATGGAGAGACTTTTGTTGGAAGAATATAATTCACTTTTTTATCACTCCAAAACAGAAATCTAGACAAATGGGGACTCCACTGCCCTGTTGGAGATGTGGGGCAATAATGGTGGACCATGCCCACATATTTTGGTCTTGTCCTGACATTGGGCTATTCTGGAAGGAGGTGTCGAGGATAATCTCTGACACGTTGGGCTATGATGTTTGCTTTTCTTTTCCCACCTTATACCTCTGACTAGTTTCTGAGGATACCGAAATAAATGATCTATATCTCCTGAAGATATTTCTGGCAGCTAGCAAGAAGGCCATCACGAAATGCTGGCTTCAGAAGCACCGCCCCCCGGTGGATATGTTTATAAACATTGTAGAACAACTGCACAGAATGGAGCAACTAACTTTTAGTCTGAGGTTACAAAAAGAAAAAGGGGAATCACTCTGGTACAAATGGACAGTTTTCCTAACTCATAGAGCGGAGATGTCTGGGCCCTCTTGAGTGGGGGACAGAACGGACGATGTGGAATATCAGTCTCTTCACTGTTTCTGCCTGGAGCCTGTCTGTGGACTGTTCTAAGACAAGGGTTGCCAGGGACGTCCTGCCGGCCCCTGGGCCAGACGTTGGACAAGCCTGTTAAGTGAAATGACTCTTGCTAGTACCCCGTTTTACATTTACTTTTTTCTTTTTGTCAAAATGTATTGTACAAAGTGATGTACCGTGTATGTTGTGAACTCTCCTGACCTCCTGTTACATGTTACATGTCTTTGCAAAAATGATGTAAAAATAAAAGTATAAAAAAAAAAAAAGTGAAACTTTCATAGATTATAGATTCATTACACACAAAGTGAAATATTTCTAGCCTCTATTGGTTTCATTTTTCATAATTTTGGCCTACAGCTCCAGAAAACCCCCAATACAGTATTTCAATAAATTATTATAGTGTGAAGAAAATCAGTGATCGGTGATCGGCGATATCGGGATCGGCAGATACTGCTT
This sequence comes from Poromitra crassiceps, assembly GCF_964638095.1. NCBI lineage: Eukaryota > Metazoa > Chordata > Actinopteri > Beryciformes > Melamphaidae > Poromitra > Poromitra crassiceps. Next base: position 66,164,288 of record NC_139623.1, read on the forward strand.
CCGGTGATCGGTGATCGGCCTAAAAAAAGCTGATCGGAGCATCTCTAGTTTCTGGCCAATAATCGGTCTTCTCTCTGCATGTATACAGCATAACAAGCTTTCTTTCTGGTTTATACATCTGCGCATGTACACATTGCGGGAGAGAGAGGCAGCTGGAGACGCGCGCTGCTCACTCACTCACTCACTGGCCCCTTTCTGCTTCTTCTCGGCCATGGCGCACCACAGCCGGCTTAATGAGATGAAGGTGAGCAGCACGGAGCTCCTGCAACAGGCGTTTCCCGACCTGCTGCCTCCCCGTTGCTGCACTGCTATGTTGTAATGTGGATACAGGAGATGACGAATATTTGTCTCGAATTGCGAATAGAACGACGCATTAATAAAACGCATTGGACTCAGTGTGCAAGCCGTGATCTGTGTGTGACGATTTGTTTCAGATGACGGAAACATGATACTAGCCATTGATTTCTGTATCACTAGAATTTCAAGCAGGCTCAGTGGACACTGAATTAGAACCAACCCAGCTTGTGATGCTCTGTCTCGGCTCTGCATATTTAAATGAACGATGAATGAGGAAAATGCACGACTTCTGTGGAACAAGGAGGACTTATAATGTCATCATATCTAAAGCATTTTTTTTCTGTTTGGGTCTGTGATTGTTCAGCGGAGGAGCTCCTATGTGTCTGCGTGAATCCTGAGTGCTTCCATGTCCCCTGACAGGACTTGATGCATGACTCCGCAGAACTGATACAGCACCTTCAGGCTCATCTTCTCCTCCCCCACGCAGAACTGATACAGCACCTTCAGGCTCATCTTCTCCTCCCCGACGCAGAACTGATACAGCACCTTCAGGCTCATCTTCTCCTCCGCCACGCAGAGGTCGTAGAAATAATCCTGCACACAAACTCCTGCATGAGCAAGCAGTGTGTTGCCAAGTTTCGGTATATCTTCATTCCAAAGAGAAGGGCGTTAACAAGCTTGAAGATGGCGTTGGAGAGGTCACAGTGACCTTGACGTTTGATCACCAAAATGTAATCCGTTCATCCTTGCGCCCAAATCGACATTTGAGCCAAATTTTAAGAAATTCCATCAAGCCGTTCTTGAGATATCGCCTTATAGTCTAGGGAATCTGTGAGAAAAAATTACCCAACCTTAAACAAATTGCAACAGAAATTATTTGTGTTGTATTCAGCTCTTGAAACCTTCCAATTTAACATACTGAAAATCCCAGAAAATCCCAGTAGTGGAACATTCTCAAAATTGGCATTGTCTCCACAAAGGAGGTGATGTTTTCGGTGCCGTTTGTCTGACCGTTTGTCTGTTAGCAGGAGGATTACGGCAAAACTACTGGGCCGATTTTCATGAAACTTGGTGGAAGGGTGTAGCGCGGGCCAAGGAAGAACCTATTACATTTTGGAGCGGATCTGATCCGGGTCGGCTCAATGGAGGGGGCGGGGCTAGGGAAAAGAGTCCGTTGCTAGGGATAGGAAGGTCGTAGAGAGTCTGGATTCGAGAGGTGGGTAGGGGGCATGGACAGGTGTATCGGGGGGGAGTGTATGTGGGAGGTGGGAGGGGGTGTGGTCAGGAAAGGGGTGGGGCTAGGGAAAAGCTCTACCAAACATACTGTAACATAACAAAACAAAGCATAAAAAATGTAAGTGTGGCTAATATGTTCTAATAGTTAGTGGAAAAGGGTGAGTTTTCATGCACATCTTGTTCCCTCAGACAGCCATCGCAAACCATAACTTCATAGTCATGTCATTCACGAGTCTCGCATTGGAGGCAATTTGATTTCAGCAAGGCACAGCGCAAGTTGTAGCTCAAACATGCAGACGAGTGGACAGGTAGGCTAAGTCTCCATATCCGAAGGTTATGGGTAAGTTGACCGCCATTTATTGTCTGTTACCAATGACAGTCATTGTCTGTTACCATTCAAAGTAGGCTAGCTTATTAAGCACTTACTAATTAGCTATAATAGGTATAGCTTAATAATAGCTTATTAAGATACTTGTACTATCTGTTATTCATTTTCTTTGTGCAAATAAACAATAAACAAACAAATAAACAATAAACACTTACTCTGGAGATGATGTAGCCTACCACTTGTGCTCTTCTCCCTACTTATACTCCAACCACTTATAAAGCCTCAGCCAGGCGGTAATGCAACATAAAGGATGCCAACTGCCATAAAACACCACAGACGGATTTATTACATCACTGATGACATCACAATTGCTCAAGTGACATCACTGATGACATCACAATTGCTCAAGTGACATCACTGATGACATCACAATTGCTCAAGTGACATCACTGATGACATCACAATTGCTCAAGTGACATCACTGATGACATCACAATTGCTCGAGTGACATCACTGATGACATCACAATTGCTCAAGTGACATCACTGATGGCATCACAATTGCTCAAGTGACATCACTGATGACATCACAATTGCTCAAGTGACATCACTGATGACATCACAATTGCTCGAGTGACATCACTGATGACATCACAATTGCTCAAGTGACATCACTGATGACATCACTGATACATGACAATCGTGACATCACAATCGTGGCACACACACCGCCCGCCCACTTATTGGACCATAACATCAGAACCATTGATGGCCACAACACATTCCATGTTATGGGCATTATAGCTGGAGTTACACCAGAGAGCCAAACCAGTACCTCTGATAGCTGTGACATAGCAGCAGTTGGACACATCAATATCCGAAATCAGAGACCCCCTGGCCTTTCATCCATGTCCTATGGGAGGATTGAGAATGCCACAGGTGTGTGATTCTCATGAACATGGTAGCCTACAACTCATAGCAAAACTCAAAGATATCAAGTAGGATCTAATTTCACCATTCAAATTGAAATTATAATCCACTAGGCATCTTGCACCCTAAGCGAGTTCGCCTGCCTTGCAGCTCGCTGAGCTAGCCCTGCAGCTCGCATAAGCAGCTGCTTCGCATTGGAGGCAATTTGATTTTGGCAAGGCACAGCGCAAGTTGTAGCTCAAACATGCAGACGAGTGGACAGGTAGGCTAAGTATTCTCCATATCCGAAGGTTATGGATAAGTTGACCGCCATTTATCGTCTAATACCAATGACAGTCTTTGTGTGTTACCATTCAAAGTAGGCTAGCTTAATAAGCACTTACTAGTTAGCTAATAGCTTACTAATAGGTATAGCTTAATAATAGCTAATTAAGATACTTTCTAAGGTACTATCTGTTATTCATTTTCTTTGTGCAAATAAACAATAAACAAACATAAATAAACAATTATAGCTGCTGCGCAGCAATGGGTCGTGGCCGGGCAAGTCTCAAGGCTTTGAGCTAGAGTCCCCAAGTCAAGGCTGAAGTCTTTTAGCTATACTCCAAGTCAAGTCTCACGTCTTTGGTCACAAGTCCAAGTCAAGTCTCAAGTCTCTTATGGATGAGCGTTCTATCATCTGCTTCTGCTGCATGCCATCCAGTCTGCTTAGAACATTGCATAGCTAAAACTAAGGGATTCAAAGCAGGTTCAGGTTTCTTTGCAGCATGTAGCTTTTTCATCATCTGATTCCGTTTTTTGTTGCGAGGCATCTCACAACAATACAAGTAGGAATCAGTATATTCACAAACAAAATTAATAGTTACTTGCCTGTTGCCTCACTGTTGTAGCGTGGATGAGGTACTGGTGGAGTTGATGTTAGATGGAGAGGGAGGCTGAGCGATTAATAGCCACCTGGGGAGTTTGTATCTCTTCGGTCCTACGCTGCAGGTCTGTGGGGTCACACAACTGATATACCAGCAGGAGCTGCTTTTTCCTCTTATGGACAGTGTTGGAATTAATCCAAGTTTCCTTAAGATCAAAGGTCAGCCTAGTAAGAATGTAATGAGAAAATGTTTTGCACTCATGATACAACTGTCTCTCTAATAATGTGTGGCCTATAAGATGTTTGCTCAACTATACTAACGGAAGTTGGGCCCCAGACAGGAGTTTCAGTTCTAGGTGAAACTACACGTAACATTAGACTAATAAGGATGTGCACCTGTCTATAGGCTGGTTTCGTGTCCTTTTGATATATTATGAAACAAACATGTTTTTCAGCTCGTCAAGTTGGTGTGCAGAAGCGCACGTATACATTTTAGCCACTTGTAAACACACCCCTAAGACAGTTGACAGTGGAAGGTAACACCCAATGAGTGGGTGCATCTTGTAATCTGCCTTACAACACATGGGGTCTTCCTCTTTTAGAGACCCAGCCTCTTTGACAGTATATATGTGAGTGCTTCCTGAATAAACATCGCTTCTTCACTGCATACTTTGTTGTGTCGTGAATGAGACCTTCAAGTTCAAGTTCAAGTTCAAGTAGTTTATTAATGTCCCAAAAGGCAAATTGGATTACAGCAAGGCGTAGAGGCTTGAAACGTAAAAACATGAAGTGCAAACCATACATACGATGTCATAAATAATCGGGATGTAACAACATTTAGACATACGATGAGCCATGTCCTGAACTTCAGTTCCGAGACTCTGTCGTTTGTTCACTCACTTTTACCCTCCACCAGAAATAACGAACACGAGGAAATTGAGTCATCTTGATTGCGATCCTTTTTTCCATCCATTGATTGGTCAACTTTGTCTAATTTCCAATAACAGACTGGATGCTTGCTGGTGGTGTTTTATGGGACTGGATGCTTGCGTGTAAAAACACACACTGCTTCCACTTATATAGGGTGAGCCAGGAAGGATTTATGACATCACTGATGACATCACAATTGCTCGAGTGACATCACTGATGACATCACAATTGCTCGAGTGACATCACTGATGGCATCACAATTGCTCGAGATGATGTCATCAGTGGGACGGACAGACAAACAGACAAACAAACAGAGCCCTAGCTCCCTTAGATAGATGTGCTGATTTTTGATGTATTTCCAGACACTTTTAGAGACACTGTGGGAATAAATTAATTACCGTAACACATTTTTAATTGGAAATATGAAACAACAAACTTCTTTTTTTCAATGGCAAGCACTTCATATCCATTTCTGTGGATTCCTTGCCCCCCAAAATGTGGAAATAGACACCAAATTTGTAATTCTAGGTCTAGTTGGAGTCAAGATATGGCCAACATTTTAATAATGGCAGCCATTTTGAGAAAATGTAATTTTAACATATTTCCACTAATGGGATTTTCTGGGATTTTTAATATAGTGTTTCAGGCATCAATATAAACATAAAAATGTGAAAATAAATTCTGTTGCAATTAGTTTAAGGTCAAACCTTATTTTCCCTAGACTATTAACGAACTTGGGAATGGCATTCGTGAGCTCACAGTGACCTTGACCTTTAACCACGAAAATCTAATCGGTTCATCCTTGAGTCCAAGTCATTGACATCAGTGTTTCCCACAGGATTTGGATAATTTGTGGTGGGGGAGCGCAGACCCCCTAGGGGGGTGCAGGGGCATGCCCCCCCGCGAGATTTTTTAAAAACATTTTAAAGTAAAATGCATGAATTTGGTGTACATTGAGAAAGCAGTTGAGAGCAAAATTAAATAGCTAGATCTATGAAGAACATGTCATCCTTACCAGTGTTTCCCACAGGATTTTGAGAATATGTGGTGGGGGTCCGCAGACCCCCTAGGGGGGTGCGGGGGCATGCCCCCCTGCGAGATTTTTTTAAACATTTTAAAGTAAAATGCATGAATTTGGTGTACTTTGAGAAAGCTTAACTCATTCAGGGCCAAAGACGTCTTTGACGTGTTATCAGGAATAGCCCAGAGGGCCAATGACGTGTTTGACGTGTTTTTGTTTTTATTACTGCAGGGCGTAGTTCAAACACTTCCCCAGCCTCTGACATAGTATCAGGTCCCTAGCATCTAAGACAACACGTGAACAAACACATACCGCAGCTGTTGTTTTGAAATTGAGCAAGAGGAAAAGCAGAAAACGGGTAACGCTTCCTTGTGCAGACAGGAGAAACGCCATTGAAACGCTCGGCGCGCTGCACGAGCTGGAGTCGCCTTCCTCTGTGCCAGCCGGGAGAAAACGGGAGAAAGTAATCCAGAGATGTGTTTGATCATCGGAGGAATGAGGAAATGATCGATCAGTTTGCGAGGGCGGTGAGGACGTGTTGAATAGCCGAGGGGAAAACGGGAACGATCAAATAGCAGGGAGGATATGACAGGGAGACATGGACGAGGACGGGTGTACCAGAACAAATCAAAATAAACACAGGAACAGCTAGGCAGCAGCGGGCAGAAGGCAGTCACAGCAGCCCGCTGTCTGTTCTCAAGAGCTATTCAGTTGGTTCATGAAATCGCTGGGCTGCGTGCCCTCCAGTGTTGCTCCTGGCCAATCCCAGCGCCACAGGGCGTGGTTATTGCTTATCCTATGTGGGGTTAGAAATCTAAAAGGGGGATCGTGTGTGTGTGTGTGTGTGTGTGTGTGTGTCTGTCTGTCTGTCTGTCTGTCTGTCTGTGTGTCTGTCTGTCTGTCTGTCTGTCTGTCTGTCTGTGTGTCTGTCTGTCGGTGTGTCTGTCTGTCTGTCTGTCTGTCTGTCTGTCTGTGTGTCTGTCTGCACACTCACTCACACCGAGTAAACTGTATTGTTGAATGTAAAAAAAAAAGCACTTCATGTGTATATATATATATATTTTTTTTTTTTTGTCATTTGTGTCCTAACGAATAATATTTACATGTCTGATGTCAATACAGTTCAAAATAAAAGAATTGAGAGTGAGTTCTGCCTGAGATTGTGCCCTTTTACAAAAATTGCCTTTTCTGCAATTTCTTTTCTCAGAGAGACCTTTTGGGTGAAAACAGGGTGTATATAAATGGCTATAAGTAGAGTACAGAACATGCTAAAAGCTCACTTTTTTTTCCTGGTGAACCCAGAGACGTACATCTTCATTTTGAGGTATTGCAAATCACTTTGGTGCTAATAGATAATTTACTGTGGGTCTTGAAAGATGACCAACAATTATGAAAATCTTTGGCCTGTGCTAAATATTGGCAGTCCTAAACTGGCCATGAATGAGTTAAGAGCAAAATTAAAAGGCTAGATCTATGAAGAACATGTCATCATTACTGTGCTGTGGGTTTACAATGACAAACTAAATTTCTCCCTATAGGTCAGGGATACTCAACTTGCTTTGCCACTTTCGTGAAATGATAGAAGGCGAGGGGCCAGTTAATAAACAAACAATATACATTTTTCTGTAGCGGATTGTAGGTTTTTGCGGTGTCAGCCGGAGTTTAGGCTGACAGTGTTGTGCACACCGGATAGTTAGTTAGGTTAAGTTAGTTAGGTTAAGTACATACATAAGTGCCTGGGTAGCGAGCAGATGGCGGTATTTGACAATTTAGCAGCTAAATCATAGATTATTGAAAGATATTCCATATTCCAGACTGAAATGCTATAACAGAAGTATTGGCCAGAATGACATGAACATTTATTGGACACTTATTCAGCGGATATCTTGCATGTTGCGTTCAGGTGCACTGTAAAAAAAAATATATATTTTTTTGTCAACATCTTATTGTGGCGGTCAAAATATTATTGTGGCGGCCCGCCACAAATTCCTTTATGTATGGGAAACACTGCTTACAGTGCTGTGGGTTTACAATGACAAACTAAATTTCTCCCTATAGATATATTCTGAATACAGGTCACTCAGTAGAATACTGCTTGTTTAAATACAATGGCCCATCTATACCAAAATCATTTCCAGGGAAGAGCTCAAAATACAATAACATTTTGTAGGCATAAACAGAACTTGTTTGGTTCTCCTACAGATACATTCCTGTTATCTCACATCACTAAACCATCTAAATCCTGGAATTTCTCAGAAAATGAATTTTGATGAAGCAGGAATGATTAGATGAATAACTTCTCTCTTTGACTACACATCGTGTGTGTCATTTATTAGCACAAACTAAGAAGATCTCTCAAATCCCAAGACCGAAAACTAGTCCGGAACATGACCTGTGTCCCCGATACTCTAAATCTCCATGAGCCTGTGGCTCAGTCAACCCAAACCTGTGTTCACTAGCACTGTATGTCACTACAGGAACAACTTTTCAATAGGTCTCAATGACCTGACATTTAATTAACACAAGCTGAAGATTAGTTCAGAAGTTTGATGCACATAAATAAATAATACAAAAACCATAGAAAATGAGGTAAAAGAAAGTGTGCAATTCTCCTTTAAAATAAATAAATAAAATTAAACAAAATAACAAACCCAACACTATATAAACAGCCTGGGGAACAACAAGTGCAACAGTTTGATGCATAGACATTAACCAGAAAATGCATGGAAACATCAACTATTTACAGATGAACAATACTGCCCTACAAATCATAACCGCAGTAACTATGCCAACACTGAAACTGAGAAAAATGGCTTTAAAGTTTTTTGACTGTCCAGCCAAATGAGATATAGGTTGAAAAGTGGCAATGCGCTTATTAAATATGTATAGGTTATATGTATTTTTTGGGGCAAAACAATTATCAATTACTTGACCTATGACCCCAGAAATGCAGATACGGCACTCTGTCTGTGTATTACCTTAAACAGATGTGTAGGTAGTACAAGGGAAAAGCGCAGTAACTACAATCTAATGTGCTTCTCCTGTCTTGTTTTTCACGAGACAATTGTAAACGGTTTTGATTTCGATACCACATCATATCTGTATTTAATTGTTTAATTGTTTACATGTTTAAAACATGTAAATGGATGAGTAACAGATAAATTCAGGGAATCATGAAGTCAGTTGATGTAATCTTCACCACTGGTGTTGCTTTTTGGTCATCATTCTGACACAATTAATTAATGAGCACAGTTCTTTTATTATCTTAATTTAGAACAGGTTTTCTTTACAAATCAGATCAGCTTTTCAGATTGATAATTCATACAAGAACATATACAGTATATTATATAGCATATTACAATATTTTGAATAAAATGAATTACAGACTGAGTCTGAATGCTGATAATTTATGCAGCAATGAAAAAGATTGTCCTGATGAGCTAGGTAGTGATACCAAACAATTATCACTATCTACATCCAGATTAACACTTCCCAGTGGAGAACACAATTCCCTTCTTTATTGGATGATCTCTTATGGATTATTAGCTAGGAATACAGCATTTACGTTTTTAAAGACACTGAAGACTCATTCATTGACAATTTGGACAGCTGTCAGTGCGCTCTCATATTGGGAATTGACTGGATTAACTAAACAGATTGTGCCATTATGAGTGATTGATATGTTGGGCTTTGGAAAGAGCGGGAAAATTGCAGTAACTACAAAATCCAACCAAAAACCAGTCTGAACCGCAGTAACTACACCTCAAAGTGTAGTTACTGCGTTTATCTCTGTTTAAGTCCAGCTGAAGCTCTGTGAAAGCAAATCAAACTGCAGTAAGTGTAGTTACTGCAGTTTTGTCTGGTTTTTGGTTGGATTTCGTAGTTACTGCAACTTTTATACTCTGTTTTCTCAAATATAGAGCAAGACTGAACTTCGAAAATTTGTCACATGATAAAACAGATATCTAAAAGTTCAATTTCAATAATAACTCAATTTTGACCAAAATTGTAGTTACTGCGGATTTAATTTGGAGGGCAGAATACCATCGATGGTAATTGAGAAATACTATTTACATAGTAATTAACAACAACAAAAACTCAAAATAATAAATAACTGAAAAAAATAGTGCTCCATTACTATTTGAGTGACTGCTCCACAGACTACTGGCAAAGTTTGCACCCTTTGGTTGAACATTTGATTTTCCGGGGCTTTCTGAAAAAATATTCTAATGCCCTATCATATGGGAAGTCCTGAGGAGGGGGGCCATTTATGGAGATCCTCAGGCAGGCAGCCAGGTGTTCTCCTTGGAGCTGGTTTCGGAGGTCTGTTTTCACCTGAAGATAAAGCAGAAAAATAATACCACAAACTCCACTACTGTTATATAAAGAAAATGAAATTGCTGTGCTTTTCAAAGTGATGCTCTAGAGTCTAGACTTACCCTATTCATTGTAGAGAAGTCACGTTCACAATTGACACTGGAAACTAGGGCTGGGCGATATGGCCTCTAAAGAATATCGCAATGTTTTTCGGCTATATCGCGATACACGATATATATCTCGATATTTTTGAAATCTCTCATAAATGCTCAATTTAACCCTTCAGGGTTCATACACATTTTGACCAATGGATTTCCATGACTTTTCCATAAGTTCTTAACCTGTATTTTATGCACACCTGGGGTAAAAAAGAAGAAGAAAGAAAGGGCAGATGTTGTGAGCAAAGATGGATGATTTAATATTCCATAGCTCTGACCTAAGCAAATCTGACATCACTATTGTGATATAATATGATTGTTTTAGTAAAGTGTATCACTCAATAGTCAATACAAGAAATAATGGCTTTTATAGAACCGAAAGCCTAGCTGCTTAGTCTGCAGATAAAACATAAAAAAATAAATTTAGACTCTTATTGGCATGACGGCAACATATAAGCTGTGAATGTTGCATTGGGGCTGAAAAATGATGCCTCTAGTCTAGATTAAAGAAAATACACGTATGTGATGTTGACTTTTATGTAGGCTAAATGTGCGCATTCGTTTTCCTTATAGATCATGACTGCCCTGCAGCTAGCTACGTTAGCTTCACGTTACCTTGCATGTAACGTTAGCGTTAGTTGCTTTTGGAGACACAAACCCTGGACGTTTCATTTTGAGTAATGCATGAGGTTCTCTATGGTTTACGCCAGCTCTGGGAGTATGAAGTGCTTTAAATGCGGGGATTTTGGTCACAACAAGCTTGTGGAGCGCTGCCTGCTGAACTAGGTAGCCTAACCAGCTAGCTAACGTTAGCCACCACAACAGCTAACGTTAACGCCAAACAAATCCGCTGCCTCCTCCCCACGTTTGGTTTAGACTTTCAGACTTTCCCCTAATCTCAGAAACCTTGCGGGACATGTATTGCAAATTGCAATAGTGGTTGTTTTGTTATAATTTGAAACTGTCAACAGCCACACTGGGGGCGGCCATGTTTCGCCTGCTCAGCTGCTTGGGTTGGTGCGGTGGGTTGACCCGCCCGGTAGTCAGCTACTTTGGCTAATGTAGCAGCTAACGCTACTTACTTTACATTGCAGTAAAACGGCACTAAATGACTAAATTTAACTTTTAACCATTTCGAGTAACACTGTTTCCATACGGACCCCCAGCGTTGGTTAGTTGTTTATAACGTGACTATTATATATAACGTTATAACGTACTCTGGTTTCTGGGCTGAATCCAATGGTCTGAATACAGAGAAGGCTTAAGGCTTTATTTAACGGTATAGATAACGTTAAATGGTCCGCCATGTTATGGACATTAGATGTATGGTATCTATATAGTTACGTGTGTCTACTAACATTATTAAAATATCATAAAGTAACGCTATTTTCTGATAATTTGCTCAACTATTACTTGCTACCTGATGCCTTGCGGCACATTGCTGCCTCTACCGGTCGGAAGTATTACTGTTCTTATCCGATGTTTGTCGTCAATTTTCCTCGCAATGGGGCTATAATTTGCAAAACGGAGCGCATTAGAGCATGAAAAAGACTTGAAATTGTTTTTTCAGACCATAAACTAATTTGGAAAGTGTTTATTTAAGACATAGACAGAGAGCGAAGTTGGCTCGTTTCCCATAGAGTTGAATGGATGTTCCCGGGAGTGCTACACAAGCTGCGACCCCCACTGGCCATTTGAAAGAATGCAATTTCCGCATAGGCGTCAAAAATAGGCAGGCTGAATTGGGCACTGGTCCAAGTCAATGTTTCAGGCAAATTTGATGAAACTCCGTCAAGGCATTCCAGAGATATCGCTTTAACAAGCTTGAGAATGGCGTTCGAGAGGTCACAGTGACATTGGCCTTTGACCTTTGACCACCAAAATCGAATAAGTTCATGCTTGAGTCCAAGTCGATGTTTGAGGCAAATTTGATGAAATTCCGTCAAGGCATTCCTGAGATATCGCGTTAACAAGCTTGAAAATGGCGTTCAAGAGGTCACAGTGACCTTGACTTTTGACCTTCGACAACCAAAATCTAATCAGATCATGGTTGAGTCTAAGTCGATGTTTGAGGCATATTTGATAAAATTCCGTGAAGGCGTTCCTCAGATATCGCGTTAACGAACATTGGACGAACGGACGTACGTGCGTACGGACAACCCAGATCCATAATGCCTCCAGCCTGGCTATCGCCGGCGGAGGCATAAAAATGTAGATTGGGCGTATGTATGTAATGTGATATGTGCATCTTGTTGATCTCCACATGAGGCACACCCCCTCTAACCGTCCTCACGGTCATCCTCATATCGGCAATAGAGGAAGCAGGCCAGCACTCCAAAATGTCCTTTCAAAAGTTTAATAAGTCACCTGGGACGGCACACAACGACCGTTTCAGGATAAAGCCTTCATCAGCGTTGTTCTCTGTGAGGCGGAAATGACGACTAAATACATACAGACCGGAAATGCAATCAATAATTCAATAAAGGTCTATACAGGAAATGCGTACATGTGCAAGCCCACAGATTGAAGAAGGACGTGAAAATGCTGTTACAAAATACATGTTACGTAAACATAATATGACACTTAAAGAACAAAATCTTACCATAGAAAAAAAAACTCACTCAGACATGCTCTCAAAACACTCCCTGAAAGCATGAACACCCTTGAATTGCACACAAACAAACAAAAAATAGAAGGTTAACTCATTGAGTGCCAGCCGCTTTTGGAGAACGGACGCTCTCAGTGCCAGAGTTTCAGAGCGTTTTTAGTGATTTCTCGAGGCCCACAGAATATTGTGTGATATTACTATGTAAACACCGAACACGCACAAAGAACGATGAGACTCTATTGTATCAGCAGCAAAAAAAAGTTTATTCATATCATTTTCCGTTCTTTAGTTATCAGCCGGAGAAGATAGGTCAAAAACAGCAAAAACAGGCGTTTCCATCTAGAAGCTGAGATATTGAGCCTTTTGTGAAATTAAGCATTTCAAGCAAATCACTGACTCTGAAACTAATATTTTCTGACCTGAAACATCTGAACAGTAATTTCCTTCAATATAACAGCACCCCCACCCCCCTCTACTGCAAACTCCTCCTCCGTGGGTGTGTCTCTGGTGGCTCTGCTCCCTCTGCTGCTTGTCAGGCGAGTCTCTGCTGCTTGCGGATCCACGTTCGGAGGCGGCCGCTCGTCGGGGGAGTCTGGATCGGGCTCGCTCGTTTCTGGGGTTTCGGTTGTGAGCTGGGATGAAGCTGCATCCGATTCTGGGCTTTCTGGGCTTTCTGCTGCGCGTTTCAAAGTGTGCTGCACCCAGAGTCTATTTTCGGAGCCCCCCACCGTTGTGCGCCGGCTCCCAGCGCGACAGCGAAAAGCCAAACCATTCTCATGAGAATGGTTTCATCACGGCTTTTTCTGCTGTTTTTACTCAACTTTCTCTAATCTGGAGAGCACTGTCGCCACCTAATGGGTCGGTAAAATAGGTTATACATATTCAACATGCCCCAAAATTTTACAGGAGATGTATTAGGCATTGATCCACGTCCCACCGTCAAAAAACGCAATTGACGACAATCGTCGTCATTGGCACTCTACGTTAGTAATCGAATTGACGACGATTGTCGTCATTGGCACTCAATGAGTTAAAAAGCGACCTAGTGCCTGCCAACAAAAAGACTCCAAGGGAAGCTGGCCAACCTAACCTGCAGCTATTTAGGCCCATAGGATAAAGGCATAGGCCCTGTGTCTGTAATCCTACTGTGACAGGTATGACCTACATAGTCAAAAGTATACACCTCCTCATATCGACCATAGAGGTCTGTGACATTGATACCCACACTAATGGTTCCCTTTGGGTTGGACATTTTCTGGAGCCTTCTCTCCTCTCGCTCTCTCTGAAGACGCTCATACTCTTCACAAATACATTATTTTTCTTTCAACCACCTCCCATCCTTCAACATCCAGTCCTGCCATAGATATCATAGACAGCCCATGCCTGTGGGTCACTAAGGACTTCATAAGCGTGATGAACGAGGTTAAACAGCTGTTCTGCTTGTCGCTTCAGCTCAGTGCTTGTCTGGGTGGTACAACATGCACAGCCGTCTGTATGCAGCTGTGTTGCCTCTCTCCTCACATTTATGAGGGAATAGTAGGGATGCACGATATATCGGCAATCATATCGGTATCGGCCGATGTTAGTCATTTTTTAACATATCGGTATCGGTCCGATGTTACAATGTTAATATCGGTTATCGGTATCAGCCAAATTCTTCACATTGAGATGAAATAATGCAGTAAATCTATGATTTATGGGCTTTTACAAATGTTTTTGAAATAAAGAAATGCATTACTTTTTCAAATTCAGTGTTTACATGTGTTTTTCAGTATGTACAAAATATTATTATCATAGAAATGTGTTTTTATACAGATCATATCAACATCGGTAAATATCGGTTATCGGCCATAACAGCAATGTTAATATCGGTTATCGGCATCGGCCAAAATGTTCATATCGGTGCATCCCTAGGGAATAGTATTCATCGTCACAAATCTCAGATCCAGCGCCTGGGTGCATTTTAAAGTGCCACCCATGCGGACTGATGCAAGCAAAAGAAGTCTATTTTATTTTGGCCCTTGGTCTTGGAACAACCTTCAGACTCGTCTTAAGCTGGCCTCTTTGATTTCTTTGTATAGTTTCCACACACACAAAACTGAAATACTTGCTGCTCCTGCTTTGAAGTGTAGCACTCTTCTTTATCCCTGGATTTTTTACTAGTTGTTCTCATTATGCTGAGGCATGTTTGATTGTACTGTTTTATTTGAGCTTGTATTTTTTAGATAGTTAATTTGTAATTAATACTCTCCAATTCGAGTGATGGTAGTGTATTGACAGTAGTCTTGTATTTGTACTGTGTTTTGTACTTGTGTACATGTATTTTGGTCTGACGTGAAATGTGCTTTTGCCTTCTTGGCCAGATCACCCTTGAAAAAGAGACCTCGGTCTCAATGGGTTTTATTTTCTGGTTAAATAAAGGTTTGAATTGAATTGGGGGGAAAAGGTGGACGCCATGTTTACAACCTGCCAGGCGCGGACTGCATAATCGGGCATGTCGGGCAAATGCCCGGTGGCCTGGCCTGGCCTGGCCCAAAAAAAAAGAAAAAAAAAAAAAATTTTTTTTTTGGTGCTCGCAGTCAGGCCACTCACTGAACAGCAGGCCAGGCGCCGCCTACTGGTTTACTAGTGGTTTTATTACTTTATTCAGGGTTAAAGTGGGTGCATCTCATTGTAAAATTGGACTCGGCCCAAATTGGGCTTCAAACGGCCCAAATTGGGCTTCAAACGACCCAAATCTGGCTACAAACGACCCAAATCGGGCTTCAAACGGCCCAAATCTGGCTTCAAACGGCCCAAATTGGGCTTCAAACGGTCCAAATTTTTCGCCGCCGCCCTTCGGACGCCGGCACGTGCATCGGCTCGTATCGGCCTGGGCTGCTTGGTATCTAATGCCCGGCCTGAATTAGGATCCCAGTCCGCCCCTGCAACCTGTCATCCCTTCCTCATGTCATTTAGCCCTTTAAACTATGACATCACAGTCACAATGTCTACTATGACATCATCAGCCACCGCTGGTCATGCTCTGGCCACCACGTGACGATTGTGGGGCATGACATCATCAGTGGCTGGTGCCGCGTCTATGTGCCGACAGTCCGCAGTGCCGATAGCCCACAAGCAGAACCAGCTGAGCGAGGCGGTGTGCAGCGTGTCGGGGGACGGGCTGGAGCTAACCTCTCCCAGCCTAGGGGTGGGCGATATGGCAAAAATATCATATCACGATTTTTTCATGCAGGATCATGATCCACGATCTTATCACGATTCTTTTTCATCTTGGTTTTTAACACATTCACTGCCAACAGTTTATCCAATACAGTAGGTAGCTTCTGCCAATGGGGTTTTTTGAGGATTCTGGCTCATCTTTCAAGAGCCGAGGATTATTTTCTGCTAGGACTTTGTGAACACAAAATATCTCAAAAGAACTAATAGAATGTGTGCTTTCTCTGTCTAAAAGAGTTTGTTTTTATCATGTTCTGTTATGTAGGCATTAGCAGTTGAATACAGCATGGTTTCAGCGTCTGAGAAGGAAAGCTGAGATAAATGCCTTTTTGTGAAATTCGATAGAACAGGCAGAACAGTCACTTTAACCATTTATTTTTGGCATCAGTGAGACATCAGGCATCTAAACAATAGTTCTGAACAGTCATTTCCTCCAATATAACAGCACCCCACAGCACCCCGCAAACTCCTCCCTCCGTGGGTGTGTCTCTGGTGGCTCTGCAGCGTGTGTCACAGGCGAGTCTCTGCTGCCTGTCTGTGCTGCCTGGCGGCCGCTCGTCGGGCGAGTCTGGATCGGGCTGGCTCGTTTCTGGGGTTTCGGTTGTGAGCTGGGATGAAGCTGCGTGCGATTCTGGGCTTTCTTCTGCGTGTTTCAAAGTGTGTTGCACCCAGAGTCTATTTTTGGAATCCCCCACCGTTGTGCGCCAGCTCCCAGCGCGAAAGTGTTTTCGCCAAACCATTCTCATGAGAATGGTTTCCTCACGCTTTTTCCTGCTGTTTTTACTCGACTTTCTCTAATCTGGAGAGCACTGTCGCCACTTAATGGGTCGGTAAAATAGGTTATACACATTCAATAGCTCCCATATTTTTATAGGAGATGTAAAAGGGTTTGATCCACGTCCCACCGTCAAATTTTTTTTTTTTTTTTTTTGACGAGTTAACTCGTCGACGGCAGTCAACGGTTGGTTTCTGTTTGACGAGTTAACTCGTCGACGGCAGTGAACGTGTTAAGACTATTTTCATCTTTCAAACATAGAAATGCAACTGATAGAATGTGCACTGCCTGTAGCGCGATTCTAACGATCTGTCATGATCCACGATCTTATCACGATTCTTTTTCATCTTGGTTTTTAAGACTATTTTCATCTTTCAAACATAGAAATGCAACTGATAGAATGTGCACTGCCTGTAGCGCGATTCTAATGATCTGTCTGTACAGGCAGATCGTGGAGCCATTCTAATCGTTAACGATCTAAGATCGTCATATCGCCCACCCCTCTCCCAGCCCCCACTCCTACACCAAACCTCTCCCACCCCCCATGCCTAAACCTAACCTCCCGCAGACCCTAACCCTAAACCTAACCTCTCCCACCGCTCACGCCTAAACCTAACCTCCCCCAGACCCTAACCCTAACCTCTCCCACCCCCCACGCCTAAACCTAACGTTGGCATTGCGGGCTGTCGGCACTGCGGGTGGTCGGCATAGCAGGTGGACGCCCAGTGGGTATGACATCACTCGATTGTGGGGCATGACATCATCAGTGGGTATGACATCATCAGTCGGTGAAGTTTGCACGCACATAATGGATTGTGTTTGTGTGGGTCGCTGCGCCGGGGCAGAATCTCCACCCTATATCCGCCCCTATCACATTTTAATTACAACAATAGTGCCGCTTTAATTACCAAATCACTCCAGGCTTCTGCATACAGGGCACTCCAGGCTTCTGCATACAGGACACTCCAGGCTTCTGCATACAGGACACTCCAGCCTTCTGCATACAGGGCACTCCAGGCTTTATTGCTCCTAAAGATGTTTGGTGTAATAATGAGGGGCTGCTGCTATCATGGTATCCATCTCCATTTTCACTCGTCCATCACTTCTTATGAAAAATAATTTCCTGCCACAACAGAACAGAACAACCAGACCAGCAACACTGGGGAAAATCACATGGGCTGAGCCAGGATATTGGGCTACAGGTCCAGGTATTTAAAAAAATATCTGTTATTACGCCGGCACCATGGCTGCTGCGTTAAATCACTGGCTTGCTGGGGAAGTGCTGGAGGACCAGTAGGAGGTGCTCTTCCCTCTGGTCTCATGAATAAAATAATTTAAATAATAAAATAAGATAAATAAAAGATGGATTTAAAAAAAGCTGTAGTTTGTTGATTGACTCCTGGATGCTTGTGAGAATGAAAACAACATTGTTTGTAAAACAAACAGTAGGTTACTGATGGTTTACACGTGCAAAGATGCATCTTGATAACAGGATAAATAACACACAAGGTCAAATGTAAAATGCCACTACAAGCACGGTCAAAATGTAAACAGTAGGAAATTGTACAGAAAATTGTTTAGGGGTGGCTGTAGCTCAGGAGGTAGTCCACTAATAGCTTTGGATAAAAGAGGCCGGTGGTTTGATCCCCGGCTCCTCCAGTCTGCATGTCGAAGTGTCCTTGGGCAACATACTGAACCCCAAATTGCTCCCAATGGTGTGTCAGCACCCTGCGTGGTAGCTTGCCGCCATTGGTTTATGAATGTCTCTGTGGAATGGGTGTACTTACTGATTGTAAAGCGCTATATAAATTCAGGTCATTTGCCATTTGTATGTCTTTCTCTTTCTCTGTGTTTTCCTCTGCTCTCATGTTCAGGTGTCAATATGTGTCAAGTGGGTTCACACAAAAACAAAACACATTATTTCAGGGCTGATATGAATGAATCACCAGGAGAAACCTGCTTCTAATGTTTCTATTTAGACAAACAGCACATTCTGAGGCATGCAGAGGTCTTACTGGGCATTGGCCTAAAGTATGCCATAATACATTATAGTTACACATACACATTAGATATTTAATGCCTATTAAATTAAGCTTGCATTAGTTCATTCAAGACACGGAAGTCATGTGCTATGATGCCCCAGCTGTATCCAGCTGTCAGCCGTGGAATGGATCATTCATTCACCAACCATCGCCATTCTCACAATAAGGCGGTCCGTTTAAATACGGCCTCCTCTCTCACTCTGATCTGCTCCACAAATACTGCCTCACACTGCTGCTGCTGGCAATGCTTTGCCTCCACCACCCCAGCCTCCACCTTTATAGCTCAGTCTGCTTGGCTCAAAGGCTAATCATGTATTCTAGCTCAGAGTCTGCATAGCTCAAAGGCTAATCATGTATTCTAGCTCAGAGTCTGCATGGCTCAAAAAGTGAACATGTACTCCATGTCTTGCTTAGGCTCCCTCTGTTACTCACTATGGTTTTAAATTAATCTGGAATCTTGTATCTCCATGGGGGATTTTTGCTGCCCTCCCTGCTCGGCGTAGCATGCTGCTGGCCGGTTCAGCCCTGCTGAAAAAACCAGCATGCACCAGCATAGCTTTTTATGCTGGTGTACCAGCATCCCAGCATCCCATGCTGGGATGCTGGTAAATTTGTTGTGTTTTGAAAACACAACAAGTTATGCTGGTGTACCAGCATCCCAGCATGGGATGCTGGGATGCTGGTGGTGTGACCAGCATGGGATGCTGGTGGTGTGACCAGCATGCAATGATGCTGGTATGCTGGTGGTGTGACCAGCATGCGATGATGCTGGTATGCTGGTGGTGTGACCAGCATGGGATGCTGGTCACATATGCTGGTCTTGTGACCAGCATGGGAAGCATACACCAGTACACCTATGCTGGTGTGCTGGTGTGACCAGCATACACCAGCTATTCTGGTGTCAAAACACAACATGCTGGTCTATGGTTGAATGCTTGTTAACCAGCACCCCATGCTGAGAGTAGTCAGACCAGATAAACATCACAAAAGTAATCTTTCTTGAACTAGTTAAATGAAGACTATTTCAGGTTTACATAACAATATAATTATTTATTAAATAAAAGCAACACAGAGAGGGAGTGGGAGAGAGAACCGCACATACAGCAGTGCACCTGAACAGTCAGCCTGTACCTGTCTTTATGTCAAAAGTATTAAAAGTAAAAGTGTGACTCAACTCAATTAATGTGCTGAAGGCAATTAAAGACTCATTACAATTAAACTCAATTAAATAATAAAACTACTGACTAATTAACAATAACACAACAAACAGGCAACATCACCCGACAAGAAAAGAGGTCACCCCAGGAACAGCTGGAGAAGAGGTGTGCAGGCAGAAATGTCTGGGAGCAGGCTCAATTGGGGAGAACAGGGAAGAACCGCCAACCACCGACATTTTGTCAATAGCCTATGCTCCCTTGAGGAGCAAAGGCCTTAAGTCAAATCAGAAGTAGAGAATTCCACTGAAAAACAATGCAGATTTATTTTGCACAAAATCTCACAATCCTAAAAACTTTATGGAAAAAAACAATGTTTTGCAGGCATTCATTTACCGTAATTAATTAATTTCAGTTATTGAGAGTTGATTTGAGTTCAGTCGTGGACCAGTGATGTCATTCACAAATCACAACTTAAATCAACTCTCAATAACTGTCAAACTAAATGAATGCCTGCAAAACGGTTTACAGTTTTTGGATATGTGTGAGATTATGTGCAAAATAAATCAGCATTGTTTTTCGGTGGAGTGTCCCTTCAAGTGCTATTCTTTGCTTGTTTGTTTATGTCCATTATTTTCTCTGTGATGTAGCATCCAGGCTTCCCCCCTCAAGCTTCCACATCTGCTTCACACAGGTTTTGGTTCTGGAGCCATTCTTTGTATCAAACTGAAAAGCAAACAGAGATAAATTAGTGGCAGAGTAACACTGTTCTTTGGTCAATATTTCAACTGCCATTTGAAAAAGTGCTACACAAAAGTGACGCATGAGCTACTTTAATAATTATTTCACTGTACTGTCTGCCCAGGGTCTAGCTGTACAAAGACCTTTCTGGCTCACAGCCCGATTGGTCCCAAGTTCCCAACACATTTTAAAATTCATCTTGAAGTTGATAAGTCAGATACTGTAAGTGGGGGCGTTAAATCGCACCTTTCTGATCCACCTTGGAACCTGGTAAAACAGCTCATCCATTCCAGACACATTACAATTTGGTAAATAAGAGTCCAAATGCAGTGACACATGCATTAGGTTCCATGGGATCATGGCATCAGCTATGTGCACAAATCATTTATTTAACAAGCCAGTCACCTTTAATTAAAACTACAGCCACCCACAGGATATGTCCATCTAGATCGTTTTGGTGTGAGTTGCTGAGTTTTGGAGACACCGGCCATGTTGTGGTGCTCAAAGCACACACAAAAAATAAAAATAAAAATAAAATAAAATAAAATAAAATCCTTTCCAGAAAGGATAAAAAGCAAGTAGGCCTAGAGGACCACAGGAATAGGTTTTTGGAGAAAAGAAAAGTTCTCAACTTACTTAACAGATTAATGTGTGTCCTCCACTGGCTGTTTCTCCCTCAATGTATGATATCTCATCGAAAACCTGCACACACACAGTATATAGACAAAGAGACATGTCCATTAGAAAAGCATGTGTGAAAAGCAGCACTTGCCCCTCCCTCATTACCACCACTGAGGTGCCCTTGAGCAAGGCCCTTAACCCCTTAATGTGTGTGTGAGTGCGAGCAGGGCCCACTTGAAAAAGAGATGGAAATGTCAATATGGTTACATCCAAGATCTACAGAGCATTACAGGGAAACAGTTTAGTGACTGTAATATTTGCACAATTGAAAAGTGAAACCCAACGAAAAAGGTCTGGGTCAGTTTCTCTAGCTTTACTTTACACATCACAAATACCAGGTAAGGTAGAGCTTTCCCCCTGTTTTCATATTTATACAGTAATTAAATCAGCTCCACCATTAAAGTCGAAGTGAACCGGAACGGAATGCACCAGCGCGAGCGTCAGACACTGAAAACGAATTGAGAGGCGGACCATATACGTGTCGATGATTTGATTTGACAATTCTGAGGACTGGCTTTGGGATTGGCCAATCCTGGCGTGTTCCACCCGCAAATCCAGTGGGATTCAGCCTGTTGTCATGCTACACGAGTGGGATCCGCAGAGTACCAGGGAGCCAGCTGCTTCGTGCGGGGAGAGCGGACAATCCGATTCATAGGTGCTGCCCGCCCGCCTGGAATCTCCGAGAGACGACCCCTGACAGCCAGGGAGGCTGTCAGGCTCGGAGGCGCGCGCCATTATCGTTATAAATGTAAATAATATTCCTGGAATGCGTGTTTTAACGAGCCAGTTACATTTCTTTGCATTCTTAGACATTACCGTTTGATTTAGTTTGCATAATTGCTCAAGTTAGTAGTTAGTTTATGGGCTAGAAACTCTGCCAGATGACAGGCAAGGCGCCATTTTCGCCTTCATTTGGAAGAGAAAATGATCCTGTAATGAAGATTTGATTGACAGCTGAACCAAAATACTAAACTAAATACTAAACCAAAATACTAGCCTGTTACAATATAGAATTATCACCCAGCCTGAGCCATAACGCCACCACAAGCGCGCGCGCGCACGCACACACACACACACACACACACACACACACACACACACACACACACACACACACACACACACACACACGTGACACACACACACACACACACAGAGCTGAAGGTGAGAGCAGCGATCTATCACGGTAAAAAAGTGTTCCCCCCTCAGCGGCCACTCTCCTTCTTACAAGTAATTGACTAACGTGAATAACCTCTTTCTGTTGTATAGTAAATAACACACAAGTTAAGCCTACTTCACTCACCTCCACAAATAATCTGCTTCAAGCCGCCCGTTCGTTGTTTCTGGAGTTTATTTGAAGACCGGAGCAGTGAGTGCTGTACTGACAATTGACAAATGGTGCAGACAGGTCCAGCCGCGCGAAAGTTTGGAGATGGTCTCGCGCAGCATATCAGAGGCGTAGTGATACTCAGTTCCATAAAATAGTTCCAATTGAATGGAGGGTATGCAGCACGGACGTCACTTTCCCACTGGAACATGCCCCCTCAATCGGGTAAAACCTAAAACCTATGGGCAAAACATTCAGCAGGTTCTCTGTTGTTTGGAGCAGTAGGTGTCATTAATCTAGGCTGATTACTGCATTCAAAATCAGTCTTGCTGTCACTCAGTGGGCGTGACCATGCAGTGACTTCTGCCTGTGACATCACGTGCATACCCTCTATATGGGAAAACTGGCCTCAGAAATGAGTCTGACCCACGGCCACCTAGAGTTTAATTAAAGCCTCTGTTACAGTAGAAAACATAACATAGCTTGAAAGTAATAATAGTAATAATAATGACAACAACAACAACAACAACAATAATAATAATAATAATAATAATAATAATAATAATAATAATAACAACAATAAAGGTAATAATAATAATAATAATAATAATAATAATAATAATAATACATTCATGTGTAATGTTATTTTAAAGGACTATGCTTGATATAGAATTGCATTAGCCTCTTGTATTGTGTTATATTAGCCTGTTACCCTGTAAGGTGTTTTGTTGGGCATGGTTAAAACTTTTTTCTTGTGTGTTGCGTTATTTGTTGCTTATGTTATAACTTGGCCCTGTACCATTTATTTTATCTGGCAAGCTGTCAATGGAGGCCAGAAGACGATACAAAATATAAAAAAGAAGGCATATAACCCTAGCCTGGGTAAACCCAGCCTCCACGTGACCTGCTCTCAGACCTGCTCTGCTCTCGTAGTGACTGAGAGCAGGTCTGAGAGCAGGTCATGTGGAGGCTGGGTTTACCCAGGCTAATATAACCCACCCTATAACCCATAGGGGATGGGTGATGGGCCAGATTGTTTCCCAAACTTTTTCACATCAAGGTCCCCTAAACTAGACCACAGACCCCCAATTTTGTGCCAGGGTCCCCCATCCAATAAAACTTTTGCTTTTAGATGTTTTCCTCATGGTTGCCATGGCAGCCATTTTACTTTCCACACTATAACCTAATTATTTTTGCATCAAATCTCCTGAACCAAACATGATGACAGAAAAGGTGATGTCTACCCCTTACTGTATGTTTTCATGGTATGATCCAGTGTAGGAAATTAGCCAGGGGCAAGGCCAAATATGCTCTAATAAATTTCAGAATGCACCAAAAAAACATGATCAAGGGGCAAAAATTGTCCCCAAGATTTTGATAGGCCTAATTATATTCTCATTACATTAATTACATTTTCATTTGCTTCTCTAACACACACTAACACAATTAACTTTTGTAAAACACCCCAAAAAGGGACCTGGGCTTGGCCTGGACACGAAAGTTAAAATTAAATCCATGCCATGGACCAGCAGGGTACAGAGGAGGTCATTTCCATTGTGGAGCACTTCACAATCTCCTCCACCAGCATGACCATGCTGGTCAAGCAATCCCCAGCACAACCATGTTGGTCCACCAGCTTCACCATGCTGGTCCAGCAACTTCACCAGCTTTACCATGCTGGTCCACCAGCTTCATCAGCATGACCATGCTGGTCCACCAGCTTCACCAGCTTCACCATGCTGGTCCACCCGCTTCACCATGCTGGTCCACCAGCTTCATCAGCATGACCATGCTGGTCCACCAGCTTCACCATGCAGGTCCACCAGCTTCACCAGCTTCACCATGCTGGTCCACCCGCTTCACCATGCAGCTCCACCAGCTTCACCAGCTTCACCATGCTGGTCCACCTGCTTCACCATGCTGGTCCACCAGCTTCATCAGCATGACCATGCTGGTCCACCAGCTTCACCAGCTTCACCATGCTGGTCCACCAGCTTCAACATGCTGGTCCACCAGCTTCACCATGCTGGTCCAGCAACTTCACCAGCAAGGCCATGGTAGTTTACCAGCTTCACCAGCAAGCGTTAGCTGGTGGACCAGCAAGGTAATGCTGGTCCACCAGCATCAGACCAGCACTAACCAGCATAGACCAGCATCAGACCAGCACTAACCAGCATAAACCAGCATAGACCAGCAAGAAATTCATGCTGGTCTATGCTGGTTTTTTCAGCAGGGAGGGAGGAGCATCTTCTGTAAAGAGCAGAGCCTTCAACGCCAAACATAACTGTATTTCCATTTATGCAATAAATGGTTAAATCTATGATGAGTGTTCTTGAATGAACTGCTGCAGCATGTCATAAATCTTTAATTGCAGGCACCCGGCTTCAGAGGTGACAGATGATAGCTGCTCGGACCATCATTTGTCTTAACCCATTGATACCGGATGCAGCATTTGCGTGTATATCCCTTTAACACCGACGCAACGGGCGTGTCCTTTTACCTTTTTTTTTTTTTTTATTGACAACAATAGTGATACAATGACAAAGAATAACAAACAAACAAATATACAACGCCAGGGATTACAGAAAAAACATTGCAATTACAAAAAGAACAAAAAAGTGCAGTATACATATAAATTACAGTTAAAGCAAAATGCCAAAATTGGAGCATAAATTCAAGGTTTTCACAGCTTTACTATTGCATGAGGTAGCTAATGTTCTGATGTAGGACTCTGCTTCTTTCTTAAACGTGAAAAAAGAGGGTTTCATTTTCAACACCTTACATTTATGGATATAAAACTTTGCCAGTAATATGATGAGATTACAAAGAAAGAATTCATTATCTAAATCTCTCTTGTAATTTGTAAACCCAAACAACACATCCTTCAAGTGAAGCACAAATGTGTCATATATAGAGTCCAAAATGAAATGACATATACCTTGCCACAGCTTCCGAGTGTGTTCACAGGTCCAAAACAAATGAAATACAGTCTCTGGGTGCAAGTTACAAAAAGTGCAGGTCACATCAATATCCTTCTTATACCTTACCATAAATGACTTGACAGGATAACACCGATGAATAATCTTAAAAGAAATTTCTTTGACCTTGTTCACCAGTAGGAATCTATTAGGAAGAGACCATACTTTTTCCCAACATATATCCTGATTCTGAACAAGGTTATTCCAAGAAGCCATTACATATGGGACAGAGACACAATCATATTGGAACAAGGTGCGGACGTTTCTATTATTTTTACAGGAAGCAGGCCGAAAACATAATTTTCCTATAGGTGTGTCAACTGGATCAAGTGAAGGTGTCGTATCAGAAGCAGGAAAAGCATAACCCTTATAAAGCATGATAACACCAGAGGGAATAGCATCAAAAACAATGGCAAATTGTTTAGGGCTCACAGGGATCTTATAATGTACGAGAAATTCTTGGTAGCCAAAAAGCTTTCCCTCCTTATTGAAAAGTTGACTCACCCGTACAATACCATTCCTAAACCAGTTGTCAAAAAATAAAGATTTCTTTTTATAGCACACATCCCTGTTGTTCCAAATAAAATATCTATTTGGGGAAAAATTGTGTTTATAAATAAGAGACCAAGCCAAAAGTGCTTGCTTATGGAAATTTGAGAGAGAAACAGGAATCCGGTCAATATTGTAATTACAAAGTAGGACAAATTTCAGACCACCCAAATAAGAAAACATGTGATGAGAAATAAAATTCCAAACAGAAGTAGGGTCTTTCAAGTAGTGTCTAATCCAGTTCACCTTGAAAGTGTTGTTTAATGTACTAAAATCAAGAAAATTTAGACCACCATTATTATAGTTATTCATTAAGACAGACTTTTTAATGTAATGAATTTTATTTTTCCAAATGAAGTTATAAAGCAGTTGGTCAATATCTTTACTCGTTTTTTTGTCAACATCTAATGAGATAGCAGCGTAAGTGAGCCTGGAAATACCTTCTGCCTTAGAAAGTAACGTTCTACCCTTTAAAGAAAGGTCTCTCTGAAGCCACTGATTAAGTCTTTTCCTGGTTTTCTCTAAGATCGGGATAAAGTTCAGGTCACATCTAGCTTTCTGGTTTTTTGTTATGACTATCCCCAGGTAGGTGATTGTCTCCTTAATTGGAATATTACATATCGAGGGCAACACACAGTTTTTTACTGCCAATAATTCACACTTGTTCACATTTAAATTAAGACCCGAAGCCTTTGAGAACTTCTGGATTACACCAAGAGCAAGAGGAATCTGAGAGGAATCTTTTAAGAAGAGCGTAGTGTCATCAGCCAGTTGGCTGATAATGATTTCCCTATCTATAATTGACATACCATTCAAGCCACTAGCTTTAATATGATTGGCTAATAATTGGGTGGATAACAAAAATAAATATGGAGAGATAGGACATCCCTGGCGAATTCCCCGTCCTAACTCAAATCTGGGAGATGTACCATTTTTTAATTTAATTGAGCTATTTCCATTAGTGTATAATGTTTTAATTGTTTTGCAAAAAAAGTTGCCAAATCCAAATTTGTTAAGTGTTTTAAAGATAAATTCATGTTCAATCGAGTCAAAGGCTTTGTAAAAGTCCAGGAAAAGGATGAAACTTTCATTGTTTACTAGCTCAGGGTAGTCTAATATATCCAGTACTAGGCGAATATTGTTGGAAATGTGCCTATTTCTCATAAATCCAGACTGTGTGTCATCTATGATATCATCCAAAACAACTTTTATGCGCTTAGCAAAAATTACAGCTAGAATTTTGTAATCATTATTTAGGAGGCTAATCGGGCGCCAATTATCAATAAGTAATAAATCTTTCTTAGGTTTAGGGATAAGGGTTATTAAGCCCTGTGTTAAAGTAGGTGGGAGAACACCTTTAGCAATACTTTCGCAGAATACTTCTAATAGGAAGGGAGCCAGTTCTTTAGAGAAGGATTTATAGAATTCTGAGCTAAGTCCATCCACTCCAGGAGATTTATTGCTCTTTAAACTATTAATTGAGTCCACTATTTCTTTAAGAGAGATTGGCTGATCACAGAATTCTTGATCAGGAGTGTTGATTGGGATGGTATCAACCAGAGGATTCAGAAATGAAACAGTACTCTCATCACAGTATTGAGAGCTATATAGATTTTTATAAAAATTAGAACAGAAGTTTGCAATCTTGTTTGCATCATCACACACTACATTCTCTATTTTAAGTTGATGAATGGTATTATTTTTGGACTGGGATTTTTCTAACCTAAAGAAATACGCTGAGTTCTGTTCACCTTCTTCAAGCCATCGTCTCCTGGACCTTACAAAAGCCCCTTCAGCTTTAGATTGATAGAGCTTATCTAGTCTGTTTTGATATTCGAAAAGTGTTTCTTTTTCTTGGGAGGATAGCTCATCAGGACATTTGGAGGTTAAGGCAGTTAGTGTGGAAATCACCTTTTCTTCCTCACATCGCTTAACCTTAGCAAGATTACTACTATATTTCCTAAAAAATTTGCTAACTTCAAATTTTAAAAGTTCCCATTTACTGCCATATACTCCTTCAGTTTGAGCCTCATTCCAGAAAACTTGTATTAGTTCTTTAACCTTGAGTTTAACTGCTTCATGACACAAAATAGAGCTATTAAGTTTCCAATATGAATTTTGTGGAGAGTTACAAGCAGAGGGAAGTAAAGAAATGTGAATTTGAATTGCCTTGTGATCAGTCAATGGGGTGGAAAGAATGTTAACATTTACACAATCTTTGATACTGTTCGAAATTAACCAAAAATCAATTCTAGATTGTCTAGACCTTGATTTATTGGACCAAGTAAAGGTTCTGTCATAAGGAAATTTGTTTCTCCATGCATCTATTAAATCAAATCTTTGCATAAGCATTTTCAGATTTGCATTGGAACTATTTTGTGGTCCGGGTGGCCACCTGTCAAAAGTGTTGTCCAATGTGATATTAAAATCACCACCTAAAAGTAGATACGCATTAGGAAATCTGGAAAGCCAATAACGAATTCTCTTTTCCACATTGCTAAGCAAAATATTGTTATCTGATATTGTGTTGTAACCATAAATGTTAATAACTATAAAGTTGGTGTTGTGAGTGTCAATAACTTGACAGATATAACGTCCATTTGTATCACAGTCTGTATGCAATATACCCCCTGTGAAATTATTTTTTAGAGTGCAGACCCCAGCAGAACGTTGTGAAGCATGTGAGAAATATACCTCATTTCCCCATTGAGACCTCCAAAACTGTACATCATCATTGACAGTATGTGTCTCCTGAAAAAAACAAAAGTCTGTTTTGCATTGCTTTGCAAATAAAAATAAAGCCTTACGCTTTAAATTATCCCTTAAACCCCTGGCGTTGAGAGAAACAATAGATAATGACAAATTTGTATCAGAAAGTTGAACTTGAAAACGTCAGCCACACAACTTAGACTCTGAAAAATAGCCTATGGTGGAATGATACGAGAACAGCATCATATTAAGGCACAGAAAGTGCAAAAAACAGCTTAAAGTGAATTACATAGCCAAAAAAATTCTGGCAATAAACAAGACAAATATCAAAGGCAACATAAGGTTGTGGTTGCAATGCAACTTAACTTAGTCAGACTGGAAGAGGAATCTCTTTCTTCTCAATGAAGGCACGACCACCTACAAAGTAGGCAATTTTACCAGCCTTGCGTGCTTTGTCCACAAGCGGCCATAACTTCATCCTGGTCTCTCTGTCGGCTTTGCAGAGATCTTCAGAGAAGCGCAGACCGTTGTCTCGAAGGTAGGGGGAATTCTTCGCTGCCGCCCACACAGCTGCACGGTGTACACGGGAGGAAAACTGTAGGATGACGCCTCTGGTGCCGGTTGGTTTCTTCACCCCAAGGCGGTGCACAGTATCAATCACATTCGGGAGTCGATCAGCATCCGACGGCAGCAGCACCTGGCAAATACGGATCACTTCTTTACGTACGTCTTTGTCCTCCACCCGCTCAGCTACGCCATGTAGTTTCAGGTTCCATCGCCTCGAGTATCTTTCCATCTCGGTGATGCGCGATTCCAACATTTTGACATGCTTCTTTTCTTCCTCAGCTGAGGATTCGAGTTGGGACACTTTCCCTTTCACCTCATTCACTTGCTTGCAGATAACCTCCATTTCTCCCCTCAGACTCGTGATTTGAACAGTGTTGTTCTGGACCAAAGTCTTTAACTCATCTGATCTGGCGTTAATCAACTCAGACAGAGTAGCAACAACATCAGCGTTGTCAGCCATTTCACTTTTACCTTTCTTGGCTGGAGGTTTCTCTGGAGTGACGGGCAGAGCGGGGAAATCTTCTTCACTCACGACAGAAAAAGTTGGGGTGTTAATGCGGGAGTAGTCGTGGCAGGTGTCAATTAGAGCGTTGAAGGCAGGAGCACCGGCGGCCGCTGTCACCAATGCTTTCCTCACTGATGGTGTTTTTCTCTTTGTACTCCCACTGGAGCCCGACATAACCTGCTGAAATTGCACCAAAAGCTCCGGGAAACAACTAGATATCAAAGACGATTCAAAACTGTATCTGGAAAATTGTCTTGTTCTTTGTCCAAAAGCCACTTTTGCACGTTATTAATCAATTTGATAGCTGCGCTCGAAATCAAGACTGTTCACAGCGCCATCTTGGAGCAAGTTCGTGTCCTTTTACCTTTCATGCCGGCTGCGACACAGACGCGTAGTACGTGTATATCGTTGTTTCAAGACATGTGACCGATTAAATGCATCATGATTTGTTGAAATAGACGTGGCGGAGGTGAAATGCATTGTGGGTTTTGTAGTTTTTTATTTTTATTGTTGCCTCGACCGTGTGGACAGTTTTTCAAAGCTCGAACTACATGGCAAATCAAGGAAGCGCCGGTCCGGCAATACTTCCCATTAAATTTTAGTTGTATTAGAGGATGAAATTAATTCTGCTGACCTAATTTCAGATTTATTTATCTCATGTTCCAATCTGCAATAGCCTCAAGGTTTTACTGCACGTTCTTCTGCTGCACGGTGGCAATTCTGCATGGCCGCGTCTCAGACAGTAAGCTAAGTGAATGCTAACCCTAAGTGATGCACTGAACGGAGTATAACTTACTTTGAGGATGAAGACATCAATGAATAAGAAGATTCCACACCCAGATTATGATGTGACTGTTGACACGCTAGCCAAGGCTCATTGGGTGAGTGACTTGGCGAATTTGCCGTATTTCAAGACGACTGCAAAACGGAGGTCGCTAATGTTTTAACGTTAACGTTAGGCTGCAGTAATTGTCAAGGGTTCAACAAAACCTATTTCCTCAGCTTCTATAGTAGCTATCAACATAAAATAAAAAGCATTTGTGAGCTTAAACCCGTGGCTTTATATTTGGAAGGGTTACATTTGCTGTAATCTTTATTAACATTTCTTAAAATGCGTTAGAATCTTTTTTTTGGGGGGGGGGGGTTAAAGATAAAAAAATAAAAAAAATAACATTAGGGCAAATATAATACGAAAAGCCAAAGGGTTAAGCTCTCAAATGCTTTTTATTTTATGTTTCTATGTGTTACAGAGCCTGAGATATAAAGGTTTTAGTGAACGCCGACCGCTCTGGCAACTTCTCCCAAAACGTCCGGTTTACAGGGGCTGTTTACAAACGTGCAGTAGGTTTAGAGGGCCACTCTAGAGAACGCGCGCCGGTATCAATGGGTTAATGGAGACACTAGATAAAGGCATTTCTGTGTTATGGTTTTGCGTTTATTTTACAAATTTTTCTCTCTCTCCTTAAAGGGACACTCCACGGAAAAACAATGCTGATTTATTTTGCACATAATCTCACACAAAAACTGAGTGTTGCAGGCATTCATGCGCAAATGATATCACTGCTCCACAACTTAATTCAAATCATCTCTCAATAGCTGACAAACTAAATGAATGCCTGCAAAACTGTTTACAGTTTTCTGATATTGTGTGAGACTGTGCAAAATAAATTACCATTGAAAATCGGCAGTTCCTTTTACAAGAGATTCATTTACTTATTTATTTAACTTACAATTTGAACCTTTGAGCGCACCAAGGGTAGCACTGCCGCATAGTTGGGAGGCACCGCTCTACAGTGTTGGGCAGTAGCTTGTTTCAAGTAGCAAAGCTATTTAGCTTAACTACATTTCTCAGTAGCTTGGTGGTAGCGTTGCTCCTTTTGAATCAATTAGCGTCTTCAGTAGCGAAGCTATAGAGACACTACGGAGCACGTCTTCATTCAGAAACCACGCCCAAAACGGGGGAAAACAAACACCACCCCCCAATCCTGGCGTTCCCCATATGTCGCGTGGTTGCGTGTTGCACACAAAGATCATACGGAACATGAACACTCCAACTTACTTCAGTAGCTGCGTTTCCATTTGACTGTTTTTATTCGCATTTTGAATCCTCTGATTTGCAAAGTAGTTTTACGCTCACTTGAGGTGGATTTAGACTAATGCAAAAAAGAGTTAATGCGCATAATCTGAAATGGAAACACATTTTTCGAATAAACTTTGACGTAGCGAGAGTTCAACCCATGATAATCATACAAACAGAGCCACCAATTATATTTTTAAGACTACTAACAAGGAAAACAACAGGTTGTTAGGGTTACCTGTACAGGTTGGACTATGAACACAGCTGCGTCGTGTGCACTGCCGGGTGATCCAACACAAATATCCATTATTTGATATTGATCATCCACAAGCGTCTGTAAGACAATAGGCCAGCCTTTCCGGTTAACGTAGTCCCGGTATCCATCAGATGGGGGAAGAATGGGGATATGGGTCCCATCCAGCGCATCGTACACCTGCGGGACAAGGTGCGTCGTTGAATTGCGGTGCGCTATTGCCTGTGCCTCGGCCACGAATGGTAATTTGACAAACTGTCTTAACATCTTGAATCGTATGGCCCTGCACACCGCGTACACACAACGGTGAACAGTTGCCTTGCTGACACCAAATGTCTCCCCCACATCTCTGTATTCTGCACAGGTGGCCAACTTGTACAATGCAATGGCGATGCGTTTTTCCAGCGGAACCGGGGCTCGTCAGCTTGGCTTGGGCCCCACGAATGGACCGATCACACTGCACAACATTTCAAAAGACGGCTTGGACATTCTGAAATGTTGCAGCCAAAGGCTTTGAGTGAAATCTCTGTCCACTATAATTTCCCAGAAGTCATGCTGGCGCTGTCTCTCCGATGTGTATGGTGCCCGTCTTCATCATTGTATTGCCGCTGCATAAAACATCTTGGCATTTCTACGCCTCCGCATAGAGGAAACCATGGCCAATATTAATTGGTAGGAAAGAACAAGAACAACTTGCCCTATCGATAGTAGCTCCTGCAGCTGACCTATGGGTGAGCTGACCGCTCTCCATTGCTCCATTTCCGCATTTGTGTGACGTACATACGTATTCACCTACGTCACGTACTTGCATTGTTTATTTTCAACCCATTTAATGGAAACCTGATGGAAACGCACCTAGTTCGCATTTAGTTTTTGTGAATTTTAAAAAGATTCACATAAACTAATTTGCATTTTAAATGTAAACATGGCTACTGACAGCTAGATCCAAAAAAAAAATCTCGCCAATTCTCAATGGCTTCCTTGTTTTGCTCGGGAGTACAATTGTTTTTTAATTGGCAATTTTTGACATTTGTTGTCTGTACAGCCCACCACAAAACAGCTTTTAGCTATGTTTAATTCAAGGAAAATGACGCTGGGGCTTTTAGCTATGTTTAATTCAAGGAAAATGACGCTGGTGTGTGGAAGTGAACGGAGAGCTTTCCCCCATGGGCGTGGCCTATTTCATGCAGTGTCTCTATATAGACCAAGTAGCGCAGTAGCGTTCCACAAACGCTACAAGTTATTTCCCCAGAGAAAACCCATGAGCAAGGCTCGCAGGCAGAGCGGAGAGAGACACACATAGTATGTGCGTGATGGCATGTGTGACATATGTGTCACATACGTCACACATGCCGTCACGCCCATATGGAAGCCAGCCTGAATAATTGTGTTTGCAATTTGCAAACATCCAGGGTGTTTAAACAGGGCAGCCACTGCATACCACAGATTTGATGCTCTTTTGAACTATTTTCTTCATAGATTTGTCTTGATGTCAGCTGATTACATTAACGTGGTCCAGCTTTAGGACGATCAAAGCAAAAACTGAAGCTTTGCTTCTGCAGGACTCAAAGAATAACAAAAGTAAGTGAAGAGAAATAATCTCTTCTAACATTATTTTTTAACATTGAGTTCTTTTATTGAATGGTTTCTGACATGATGGGATAAAACAATACCAAAACAATTAATAAACCAATCAATAAACCAATGATTGAATGGAATAATTGATTGTCCAGACAAGTTTTAAGTTTCAAAAACAATAATTTAGTTTACTTGATCATTTGCCAATTACAAGAAACTTAATGGGTTTGTTCACAAGACACTCAATGACAACATTTAACAAATGGTGGTACTGGATGCTAGAGGAGAGCCCGCTGCATGGTCAGGTGTCTCCTAAAAGCATCTTCTGGTCAACTGGGTCTTCTTATACCATTCTGCATTTGGTCCAAAAATAGCTCTTCTCTATAAGGTCACAACTTCAACTTCAAACCCATGTAAGAATGAATGTCCAAAATAACAGTTTGGTATGGTATGGTATGGTTTATTTACTTAATCCCCGAGGGGAAACATGTTTTGCCACCAGAGCGAATACAATTAACACAAACAAATAACAAAAACATACAATACAAGGTTACACACACAAATGACAGAGTAAAAAGCCTCATGAACAGAACTAATAGTGCTCGTTAAAGAATTTAACCCCAGCAGGCACAAAGGACTTTCTCGCTCAGTAGAGCAAGGAGGCATACGAAATCTGTTGCTAAACGAACTTCGCAGAGCGTGGAATATATTATAGAGGGGATGGTCTTCACAAGAGAGAATGGAATTTAGTTTAGTCCTTGTTCGCCTGGCAATAATAGTCTCCAGGGAATCAAGAGGAAGGCCAACCACTGATCCAGCCTTCTTGATGGTTTTGTTTATCCTGCTTTTGTCTATAGCCGTGATGCTGCCCCCCCAGCAGAGCACAGCGTAAAAGAGGACACTAGCAAGAATACCCTGGTAAAAGACATTTAGGAGTGACCTGCTTAGAGGATCTAAGCTTTCTTAGGTGGAAAAGACGTGACTGTGCTTTTTTAAGCACAGAATCAGAGTTTTTCTTCCAGTCAAGTTTACTGTCTAGGTAAACACCAAGATATTTATAAGACTGGACTATTTCTACCTCCTGCTCCTTAATAGTGACAGGCGAGACACTCACTATCCTCCTACTGAAGTTAATAGCTAACTCTTTGGTCTTATCAACATTAAGCTCCAAGAACCTGGTGTCACACCACTGAGTGAAGGTGTCAATCTCCTTTTTATAGGCACGGTCATCACCTTTGTTAATGAGACCAATAAGAACAGTGTCATCAGAAAATATCTGCATATGACAGGAGGACTCACTGTGTCTGCAATCTGCAGTATAAAGAGTAAAAAAAAAGGAGCTAATACTGTTCCCTGGGGGACTCCAATTTTGGTCCAGATCACATTAGAAACTGTATCATCCAGTTTAACAAACTGGGGTCTGGGTACAAGGTACTTAAAGCACCAGATGATCGTAGTATTATTAAGTTTAAACTGTGTCAGTTTGTTTGCTAGTATGTGTGGCTGGATCGTGTTGAATGCACTAGAAAAATCAAAGAACATCATCCTGACAGAACTAGCAGGTGATTCAAGGTGGCTATAGATTTTGTGCATCATGAGAATCAGTGCGTCGTCAACACCTACACGTTTCCTGTAAGCAAACTGGAAGGGGTCTAAATAAGGGGGGTTCCTTTGCCTTTCCGACATGCCGCCACTCCGAACGTTAACTTCCATTATTCGGACTGGCGGTCGTTCACCTTAGAAGCCGCAATGCCGACCTTAGGTTTAGGCGTGGGGGTGGGAGAGGTTAGGTTTTGGGTTAGGGTCTGGGGGAGGTTAGGTTTAGGCATGGGGGGAGGTTAGGTTTGGCGTGGGGGCTGGGAGAGGTTAGTGAAAAACGGGGAATATAGACCCCCTTTCGGAGTGCCGATATTTCGGAGTGGCAGAACGTCGGAGTGGCAGCACGTCGGAGTGGCAGCATGTAACCTAAATAAGGTGCCACCTGCTCCTTGAGATGGCCCAGCACAACCCTCTCGAAATACTTCATTATGTGACATGTCAAGGCAATAGGTCTCAAGTCAGTGAGGCTAGTACACACCCTATTCTTTTTGGGAATAGGGACAAGACATGATTTTAACCATAATGTAGGAATAGAAGATGAAGACAAGGAGTAAGTAAAAAAAGAATAAAATACATGGCACAGCTGGTCAGCACAGACCTTGAGGGTGCGTGGGAAAACACCATCAGGTCCAGGGCCCTTGTTCACCTTTATGCGTTTTAACTCACGACGAACCTCTTCTAAACAGATAACAATAGGGGGACAGCTGTCCTCAGGACTAGGCTGAGCCAGAGAAGGATACTCTCATGCTCGGCAGAGAAGTCTAGATTATCAAATCTAGCAAAGAATTTGTTTGCCTGGTTAACATCAATACCAGATCCCAGCGAACTGGAGTCATTAGTCCAATCCGTGATTGTTTTCATGCCTTTCCAAAGGCCCCTGCTATTGGTGTTAGACATCTGTCTTTCAACCCTGTCTTTATAACTGAGTTTTGCCTGTTTTATCTTGGCTTTCAAATCCTTCTGAGCAATTTTAATCAAGTTAACATCACCACTGTAAAACGCTCTCCTCTTTTGATTAATAGCAGCTTTCACCTCCCTAGACATCCAGGGTTTGTCATTAGGGAAGATTTTAACTGTTTTACAGGGGATGGCATCGTCAACACAGAAATTAATGTAATCTGTGACTCTATCAGCTTTACAGTTCAGGTCGAGTTCATCATCATCAAGAAATATGGACCAGTCTGTACATTCGAAGCTTCCTTGTAGTTTGTCACAAGCATCTTCTGACCACACACGCACAGTTTTGGACTTAATAGGCTGCCTCTGAATGACAGGAGTATAGCACGAAGTCACTGATAGCAGGTTGTGGTCAGATTTTCCGAGCGGTGGAAGCAGTTTCACCACGTAGCTCCTCTTAACGTTACTGTAGAACAGATCGAGAGTTCGGTCCCCTCGTGTGGGGCACTTTACGAACTGCCTGAATGACGGCAGAGTGGCAGATAATGTACAATTATTAAAATCTCCATTCACGATCACTAACGCGTCTGGCGAGACGCGCAGCAGGTCGTGAGTGACCCGAGATATTGTCTCCGCAGCCAGCTTCGCATTTGCAGAAGGGGGAATATATACCACCAAAATGATAACGTGGCTGAGCTCCCGCGGGAGATGATATGGACGGCAACTCGCCGCGAGCAGCTCAATGTTCGGGTCACAGATCCTCTCCTTTATGGTGACATGTTCGGGGTGACACCACCGGTTGTTAGTGCACAGACAGACTCCCCCACCTTTTGACTTGCCACTCCGTTCGCGGTCTCTGTCCATCCGCTGTAGAGAGAAGTCATCCATAATCACATGGGAATCGGGGATCGAGTCCGAGAGCCAGCTCTCTGTGAAGCACAGCAAGCTGGACTGTCTGTATAAGCGGTCAAACTTCAGAAGAGCTGACAGCTCATTGGCTTTATTGACGAGTGAGCGCAGATTACCCATGATGACAGACGGGAGTACAGGTTTAAAACCCTGACGTCAGGTCCTGGTCCTGGATCCTCTGCAGCCCCTCTTCCTCCGCTTCGCTTGGGGTGCAGGTACCGACGAGACGGGATCAGGAAGTAGGCAGCCTGGTTCACCCGGTGGAGGAGGCCGAAGCTGGAGCAACTCCAGCCGGCTATAGGTGATGACAGATCCGCTGGCGTGTAATGCCTCTGCTACTCTTCCGCGAAGTATCGCCAAAAGGCACAAAAAACACACCAAAGAGCGAATAAAAGCAACCATGGTGAGGTTGTGGAATAACCAACACTATAAGCGCTGAAACATGAGGTGTCAAAACATATAAACACATAAAAACAAACAAAAACAGGACAAAGGACGCTCCGGTGGCAGAGTCGCGCGCTCAGGGGGCGGCACCTCTCGAGACTCAGTATTGGGCCAATGTGTGTTTTGGTAAATGAGTAAATTTGTATGTGTTCAGTTAACAACGTGTGTATTTTTACCAGTCAAATAACAAGTGTGTTTTTTCTGATTGGATAGTTTGAGGTCGGCGCCAATTTTTATCCAATCAGAGAAAAGTTGACATTTTCTGGAAAAGGGAAGGTCGGATTGTGATGCATATAAAGGACTATGGGCCCTATCGTTGCATCGGCATAGAAACTGCGTTTAGGGCCTGGCGCAGCCCAGATTAGTGGGTGTGGACCAGCGCACTCGATATCTTGGTGTCGGCGCTACACGCGGCCTCAAGCATTATAACCACGCCTTTTAAGCGTAAAATTATGCACCATCTGCTCATTGGAGAAGTGCAGTAAAGAGTCACACGCTTGCCTTTTAAGCTCCAATTCCACAGAGAAATCCAGTAAAACCAGACAAGCCAAGCGCTCTGCTCCCCCCCCCCCCTCCCTTCATCCCGTCCGTCTGTCTCCATATATAGGCTATTATTAGTGGCCGGGCCAGCGAAGCGGCAGGGCCACTTATTGTATTTGCCTGTATTATTTTTCTTCCTCCCGGGAAGTTCGACTTCCCATGGATGAAAACTAACCAAACTTTGCACAAAGGTCCAGTCCCATGCCAAACGTCTTTGACACACATTTGGGGCCAATAGTCCTAACGGTGGCACTACAGCGACCGTCTAAAGTTTAAAACTTTGAAAATTCATAAAAAATCAGGCATACGTGCTACAGCTTTGCAACTTTCACCGAAATGTGCACCCAAATGAGGGGAAACTTTTGTACAATGCAACCTATGGCCAATTATGAAGTCTAAAGACCGCAAAACTGCAAAAACTGCAAAAACGAATTAAACCCTACTCCTCCCACATTCTTTCTTCAAACGACACCAAACTTCAGCATCTGCATCGACGGATTTTCGATCGGTCAAAAATTGAGCCCACAGTGCATCAAAACGTTGAATTCTGGCCCTGTGTATAGCCTAATTGCCTTAATTACCTATGGCAATTAGGTTGTATTTGTGATGTCATCAGTCAGTCAAGCAATTGTGATGCCATCACTGATGTCACTCGAGCAATTGTGATGTCATAATAGCTCAAAGTAGAGGTCTTCACGGGTCCAAAATCACGGACCCGGACCCTAATGGACCGGGGAATTTGTGCCCGAACCCGTAATGGACCTGTCTACTATTAGACATCTGAAACCCGGCCCCATTCAGAACCGATAAATGTCGGACCCGTACCCATAGTGGACCCGTCTATTATTACAAATCTGAGACCCGGCCCCGTACAGATCCGAGAAATACCGAGGCAGAGACTAGTGGTGTCGATGTCAAAGTTGCTTGTTAACTGCTACAAGTTGTATATCAAATGAAACTTTGTGCATCTTAACGTTATAGCATTCTCACCTGGTTGATGCTGCCTAACGCTAGATAGTACAGTGGCAGTCTCTCTATGCTACCGCCGTTCCTTCGCCCAAAAACACACACAACAGCGCTAGAAACAATCACATACATGTTGTGACTTGTGTACTCACCATGCGATCATCGAATAATAATCCAAAAGTACGGGAAACAGTCATCTTCAATTAAATCCATAGCGAGAGGAGCCAGCAAGAGGGTTACCTCTCTGCAACGAAAATCACTTCCTCGTTTGCCTGAGGCGCATGTGTGCGCATGTGTACGTATGTGGTGGTCACATGCGCCTCATGTAAACTAGGAAGTAATTTTCAATGCAGATGGGAACGCTCTTTGCTAGTTATTTTCTCTATGGATTTACTTGCAGTTTGTGACAACAAGCATCACGTGTGCTGTTTTGATGCGTTTCTCTCGTGATCAGCGCTGATCGCCGGGTCCACTCGGGTCTTATTGGACCCGGCATTTCACTGTCAGAGCCCCGAGACCCGTGACAATCGCTACCGGAACCGACCCGGAGGCACTTCTTTTGAATGGACCAAGACCCGGCCGGGTCCGGGTCGGAACCTCGGGTATTCGGGGGGTCGGGCATACCCGAAGACCTCTACATTACATTACATTACATTACATTACGTCATTTGGCAGACGCTTTTATCCAAAGCGACTTACAATAACACATTTTTTGTCAGCAATAGAGCAATCAACTATGGAGCACAGTCTATGACAACTACAACTTCTGAAGGAACAGTGGTACAAGTTTAGGTTAGTGGTACAAGGTTAGTTTTTTTTTTTTTTTTTAAGAAAGAGAGAGAACGAAGTTAGATCAAGAAGGGCCCAGATGGAGCCTGAAAAGGTGTGTCTTTAGTCTTTTCCGAAAGATCGGCAGTGATTCAGCTGTCCTGACCGAAGGTGGAAGCTCGTTCGGTGCCAGGGACGAGAAGAATCGAGATCGGGATGAGCGACTTTTGAGCCCCCGTAGCGAAGGAGGGGCGAGGCGACCTGCACTGGTGGAGGAGCGAAGGGAGCGCTGAGAGGTTTGGAACCTGACCATGGATTGCAGGTACAGGGGAGCTGACTGGTGTACTGCCCTGTAGGCCAGTACCAGTGTCTTGAATTTGATGCGGGCCGAGATGGGAAGCCAGTGGAGCTCCTGGAAGAGGGGAGTGACGTGAGAGAATTTGGGTTGGTTGAATAGCAGACGGGCTGCAGCGTTCTGAATGAGCTGAAGCGGTCGGATGTCGGTGGCAGGTAGGCCGGCCAGGAGCACGTTGCAGTAGTCCAGGCGGGAGGAGACAAGAGACTGGACCAGGAGTTGAGTCGCTTCTCTTGTGAGAAAGGGACGGATTTTGCGGATGTTGTAGAGAGAGAACCTACAGGAGCGTGCTGTAGCAGCTATGTTGGCAGAGCAAGACAGCTGGTTGTCAAGGATCACCCCAAGGTTCTTAGCTGTTTGGGAGGGAAGTACAGTGGTGTTGTCAATGGAGATGGAGAGATCTGCGAGAGGGCAGTCTTTTCCTGGGAGGAAGAGTAGCTCTGTCTTACCAAGGTTGAGCTTGAGGTGGTGAGCAGACATCCAGTCGCCAATGTCTTTGAGGCATGCAGAGATGCGAGCCTCGATTTGAGTGTCAGAGGGGGGGAAGGAAAGGAAAAGCTGGGTGTCATCAGCATAGCAGTGATAAGAAAAGCCATGAGAAGAGATCACATAGGCAAGA
This sequence comes from Poromitra crassiceps, assembly GCF_964638095.1. Classification (NCBI taxonomy): domain Eukaryota; kingdom Metazoa; phylum Chordata; class Actinopteri; order Beryciformes; family Melamphaidae; genus Poromitra; species Poromitra crassiceps. Next base: position 66,205,226 of record NC_139623.1, read on the forward strand.
GATCTGATATAGAGAAGGAAAAGTAAGGGGCCCAGGACTGAGCCCTGGGGGACACCGGTGGTAAGAGGACAGGATCTGGAGAGGGACCCTCTCCATGAGACCTGGTATGAGCGGTTCGAGAGGTAGGAAGCAAACCAGGAGAGTGCAGAGCCTGAAATGCCGAGGTCAGACAGAGTGGAAAGAAGGATTTGGTGGTTGACTGTATCGAAGGCAGCAGACAGGTCAAGGAGGACAAGAACAGAAAAGAGGGATGAGGCCTTAGCAGTGTGAAGGGCCTCTGTGACAGCAAGAAGAGCTGTCTCAGTGGAGTGAGAGGCCTTGAAACCGGACTGCAGAGGGTCCAGGAGGTCATTTTGGGAGAGATAGAGAGAAAGTTGTTTGGACGCTGCTCGTTCGAGGGTTTTGGAAAGGAATGAGAGAAGAGAGACAGGTCTGTAGTTGTGAATAGCAGTAGGGTCAAGGGAGGGTTTCTTAAGCAGAGGCTTGACTCTTGCAGTCTTTAGAGCAGGCGGGACAAGACCAGAGGACAGAGAGGAGTTAATGAAGGTAGTGAGGAAGGGAGATATGTTAGGTGAGATGGTTTGGAGGAGAGAGGAAGGGATAGGATCGAGGGGGCAGTAAGTGGCTCGGTTCGAGCTGATGAGTTTAAGCACTTCATCAGGAGAGAGGGGAGAGAAGGAAGGAAATCCAGGGACAGGGGGCCGAGGAGCAGGATTGGAGTCGGGAGTGTTAGTGAGGGTGCCTGGAGGATGGAAGGAGGAGCTGATGTCATCCACCTTTTTAGTAAAGAAGGTTACAAAATCATCAGCAGAGAGGGAGGAGGGAGGGGGAGGGGAGGGAGGGTTGAGGAGCGTGGAGAAGGTGGAGAACAGTTTACTGGGATTGGATGCAGAGGACTGGATTTCAGAGATGAAGAAGGAGGTTTTTGCTTTAGAGACAGCATCAGTGAAGTTGCTCTAGCTCAAAGCCTTGAGACTTGCCCGGCCACGACCCATTGCTGCGCAGCAGCTATAATTCCATATTATTATGCTTCTCAAACCAATCTAACTGCAGTTTAAATACTGCAAGCATGTAAATACGCTACACTATAGCAAGATCAAAGTGAAAAGAATGTTCTAAACGCATCAGCTAGAAAAATATAGCCTATCCCTATATGATGAGATGAATTAGATTGGTGAAAGTTTGTCCAGAAAGATATCGTTTTCTCTCCCCTGCTGCAGGTAGGATGATGCACATAAATATAGCCTACATTATGTAAAGTCATTGCAGAAATGTGTTTTTATTGTAAAACTAAATGTGAAGTAGGGCCAAGTTATTGGAGCAGACATCACAGTATAGCACATGACAGTAGAAGCGCGTTACGCTGTCACTTATCTAAATCACGAGGGATATATATAGGCCCAGGATGACATATGTTTCACATAGGGTGGTGTTTTCATTTCGATGTTTTATTTGGTCCAATATTGAAATGTTCTACAATTGCAGGTTGTGTTACCATTACACATTATTTAGATCTACCTTTATATCTATTTCGGCTCATTTGGTTGCTATTTAGTAGCGAAATGGATTAGCCCATTGCATGCTGGGAGATTTCACATGCCAGGCAGTGAACTTACAACTTCTTTTTTATGGGACGTGTGTTGTGTCTGTCTGAGCGAGGGCGTCAGAGAGAGAGAGTCATATTGTGCCTGTCAGACTGATGAGCAAGAGAGAGAGAGTGACACAGAGAAGGGTGACAGAGGAGACCCAGAGGAGCGCTCCGCGCAACAAGTGCACTGAATAGGCCTGGTTTTCAAAAGCGCAAAGCGCTAAATTTACGCCAGGTGGGAAGATATCATTAGGCCGGTATTTAAGGCCGAAACGCCCATTCTCGCCCATTCAGGGAGTGCGCCATGCCCATTCCGCCTTAAGTGCATTTGGCAGCCTAAAGCCATGTTGATATCTTCCCGAGGCAGGCGCAAGGCACGTTTTTTTGCGTTTAAGGCCCGTTTTAGCGCCGAAGGCCTGTGGGAGAATAGGGCCCTATATGTATTTTTTCACCATATAGAGCCATTTAACACTTATTTTAACACAAAAACATTGCTGAATGTACCTTTAACCTTGTGCCACACTTTTGTCATTAGGGACCTAAAAAGCGTAATAATCCTAACCGCTAACAAATGAATTGTTTTTTGCACTAGGATCATAAAGACAGTAATGTTGAACTTTGCCGTTACAAACATGCAAAACAATATGCCCAACTAACTAAGCAAAGAAATATCACAAAATAATCACAACATAGGCTACTGAAGAAAGACAAGAATAAATGTTCCAAAGTGTAATATCGCCACAAATATCACAACTACATTTCTTTGTTTTGTTTGTGTCCGCCGAGCTCCATTGGAAAAGCGACAAGTTTTAACAAACTGCTGTATTTAGTGTTTTTACCAGTTCTAATTACCGAGAGTGGTGTGTTCTCTTCATGGACTTCAGCTCTGCTTTTAACACAATCAACCCGGCCAAACTCATCAATAAGCTACTGGATATGAACACTGACCCCTGCATCAGCCACTGGATCCACAGCTTCCTCTCCAACAGACAACAGAAGGTAAAAATCAACAACATCACATCTCACCCTCTGTACCTCAGCACAGGAGCCCCCCAAGGCTGCGTCCTTTCATCCTGGCTATTCTCTCTATACACCAACCTGCTCATATCCCACTACAACTCCAACATCTACAAATACGCAGATGATACAACCATCATAGGCCTCATCACAGACAATAATGAAACTGAATACCGTGCACAGATCAACCAAACAGTTACCTGGTGCACAGACAATAACCTCCTACTCAACTCATCCAAAACCCAAGAACTCATCATCGACTTCAGACGCCAGCCATACCCCAAAACCCCCATACTCATCTCTAACAAACCAATAAGCACCACGGATTCATTCAAATTTCTTGGCACTCACATCAGCAATAACCTCAAATGGAAAACCAACACAGATCACATCTACAAAAAAGCCAATCAGAGACTCTTCTTCCTCCGTCAGCTCAAAAAATTCAGAATAAGAAAACATCTCCTGCTCCGGTTCTACCTGGCCATCATACAAAGCATCCTCACCTTCTCCACAACAGTTTGGTACAGCAGTCTGGACACTCACTCCAAAAACAAACTACAGCGAATCATCAATAAATCCTCCAAAATAATCCACACCCCCCTTCCATCACTTGAATCACTCCACCGCCAAAGGACAATAAATAGAGCTAAAAAAATAATTTCTGACCCCACTCACCCAGCATACCACATCTTCCAGCTGTTGCCCTCCAGGAGGCGCTACAGGTCTCTGCCCACCAAGACAACCCGTTTTAAAAACAGTTTCTTCCCCACTGCTATAAGGACACTGAACTCTCTGTAACAACCCCCATATCACTGCTGCTATGACTGTATTGTGTACTGTTATTGTGTTTTATGTATGTATTATGATGTTTAATGTTGGACCACTGCTTACGTATGAACTGTACTGAAAACAAATTACACCAGCCTGGCTGTGTGGTCATTAAATAATCTAATCTAATCTAATCTAAAAGGAGGAAGCACCGACTATAATTCGGCTCTCTTTATAAAACTTGTGAACTATGAAAACTGATGGAATCCAAACTTAAAACAAGCTGCTCCCCGGGGCTAACGTTAGCGCCAATGCGGCTGTCGGCCCCTCCTGCAGAAGTGCGTTGGGGAACCAGTGGTTTTTAGCATGCTCTCCTCTCGGGCTCCTTCTCGGGGCTAGGGACCTTGAAAAAATGACAATGTTCGACTATTTTACATAAGATGGTGGTTGTTGTAGCCCCCTGCACTTCAACAAAGTTTTGCACTACGACCGAAAAATATGACAATTCATGCATTTCTACCATTCTCAATGGGTTCTCAATGGGACTTCCACAAACACGGATTGACGCCCCACCCCTAAATGGAGCTAAATACCCGTATCTGTGTCTGAAAGAATCGAACAGGAGGAGTGTCAAGTGTACCCAATAGAAGCAAGCATTTCCATATGGCAGACAAACAGGGCTTAAAATTTGGCACGGGATTGCGGGAATCCCGCACATTTTCCTGAATTCCCGCATATTTTCAATTTATAAAGGGGGAGTAATCCCGCAATGGTTTGTGTGGACCGATCTGTGTTTGTGCAGAACATTGCTGCATTCAAACGACTGGCCGGACGGCCGCGTTAACACGGGCGGGCCAAATTTCACTTCTTTGGCCAGTTGAAAACAAACATTAGCATGCTAACTCTGTCCGCTCAGTCCTCTCTCGACATCAACGCTCCTCTGCTGGTTTTTCGGTGGATACAGACAGTTGCTTGCAAATGTGATGGATTGCTGGCTAAAAAGGAAAACTACGTCGTCAGAAGGGGGACCCACTCAGAAAAAACAAACAGGACGAGTCGAACAACAAGGCACTTCTAGTGGTAACGTTAACATAACACTGAGTAACGTCCGTGTCAGTAATGTTTACGTTATTGACGATGAAGAAATCGATAGTGACAATGACATTAATAACGTTAATTCTCCTGATGCCGAGTGTAGTGATGTTCACGTTGTTGATGATCCAGAGAACAAGAACGAGGTTAATGAACCCCAGACATGCACACCCATAATGTAAAGACGAAAAAGATCAAACCTAAAGATAAGTTTCAGCAGAAATGGTACATGGCCTGAGCATAAGGAGGGTGAACGGAGCTGCTCAATTTGTAAAATGCATGGTGCTGTGTGAATTACATAGTGAATTCAGCTGCTTAACATTCTGTAACTATGTACTTTTATAATATGAGTCAAGTAGGCTAAATGATTTGAACCCCTACTTCAACTTCTACCTGAGTCTATTTTAGTTGAGTATTTGCACTTTTACTGGGAATTTGTGTACTGCCATGGTGCCTGGAAAGAATAGGACCACGTAAGACACATAGTTGAACTCGGGTTAGTGTCTCGCCCCAAAGTCTATAAATCTCCCCCAAAGTCTATAGATCCCCCCCCCCCCCCCCCCCATTTATAAATCCCCCCTATCTGAAGAACATAAGGCTGGTTTCACACCGACGACCCAAGCCTTGCCTATGCCTTGCCTTTACCCACACTTTTTAATAGGCGTCCGTTTTAGTCAACGAGGCTGTGTACACCGGGCGCCTGAGCGTGAACCCTGCGTGTACCTACGCCTTGCCTATGCCTTGCCGATTTTATAGAATAGGCGAGAGTTCTATTTTCACGCCGACAAGGCGCGTGCAGGCAGGCTTTTCTGTCAAGCCATGAAAGAAAAACGCGACAATATCCGTGGGAACTGACAAAGTCAACTGAATTTCAAAATAAAATGGAGTTTCTACAACAGTATTGAGCAGAGAGAGAGAGCGAGAGAGAGATTGACGGGTGGCTATCACGTGGGGCTTTCTCCCTGTCGGCAAACAAATCTTCATGAGAGAGAATAGCGACCGAAGAAGCAAGATGGACAATGTTGTTGTGCCAGCACATATTCTTGCAAGATCACCTCTCTAAAATGTCCGACTATAGTCAGACCTGGTTATACATATCCAGCATCAATAGAACATTAAATATATCAGATTTATTTTACCTAGAGGCTACCCATGACAATTCTGGACAACACGTGAAAAAATACAGTCGGGAGAGAGGAGAGGCGCTTGTGACTCGGCTCCAGGTTCGGCGTGCAAAAGGCGTGCGGTGTGATCGCAAAAGCGTGTAACAGGTTCACGCCCAGCTCGGCGTAGGCGTGGGTTGAGGCAAGGCAAGGCATGGGTCGTCGGTGTGAAACCAGCCTAAGGCTGGTTTCACACCGGCGACCCAAGCCTTGCCTATGCCTTGCCTTTACCCACGCTTTTTAATAGGCGTCCGTTTTAGTCAACGAGGCTGTGTACACCGGGCGCCTGAGCGTGAACCCTGCGTGTACCCACGCCTTGCCTATGCCTTGCCGATTTTATCGAATAGGCGAGAGTTCTATTTTCACGCCGACAAGGCGCGTGCAGGCAGGCTTTTCTGTCAAGCCATGAAAGAAAAACGCGACAATATCCGTGGGAACTGGCAAAGTCAACTGAATTTCAAAATAAAATGGAGTTTCTACAACAGTATTGAGCAGAGAGAGAGAGCGAGAGAGAGATTGACGGGTGGCTATCACGTGGGGCTTTCTCCCTGTCGGCAAACAAATCTTCATGAGAGAGAATAGCGACCGAAGAAGCAAGATGGACAATGTTGTTGTGCCAGCACATATTCTTGCAAGATCACCTCTCTAAAATGTCCGACTATAGTCAGACCTGGTTATACATATCCAGCATCAATAGAACATTAAATATATCCGATTTATTTTACCTAGAGTAGAGGCTACCCATGACAATTCTGGACAACACGTGAAAAAATACAGTCGGGAGAGAGGAGAGGCGCTTGTGACTCGGCTCCAGGTTCGGCGTGCAAAAGGCGTGCGGTGTGATCGCAAAAGCGTGTAACAGGTTCACGCCCAGCTCGGCGTAGGCGTGGGTTGAGGCAAGGCAAGGCGTAGGTTGTCTGTGTGAAACCAGCCTAAGGGGGGAATTCCCCCCTAGTTTGCAAAGTGAATTTTAAGCCCTGGACAAGTGTTGTCTTATCCTTATTTTTAGCATCCTTGCACTGCTAGACCCGCCCTACTCTTCCTTTGATTGGGTTGGGTTTAAGCATGAGGAGGGGCGATTGGTTGGTTTAGGTTAGTAAGCCAATCAGAAGCAGAATAGGGCGGGTTCATGCCGTTGGGAAAGGAATGTCTCTTTTCTGACCCAAATAAACCAAACCAAACACGAGAGGAGAGGAGAGGAGCGTTGAGTTTATCCTGTCCTGAAGTCGCCAAGTACCCCTCGCTGCAGCCCGCAGGTTGGGGCGGAGTCGGATTTGGGGCGGGGTCGGACATCAGGGGGGCGGGGCGTACTGCGGGGTCTGACATCAGGGGGGCGGGGCTTACTTACGACCACTTATTTCTTAAAGGTGTATGACGCTCTTTTTGCAATGCAAAAGAGAGGGGTAGGCTACTTGATGCAAAAAACAATTAGACAACATTAGAATTAATTTGATAAAGAATAAAGAATTCTCATGTAAAATGGCATGAAAATAGTCCTATTTTTCATAACTCTGCTTTACTTTCTGGAGGTGTCTCGTTTACTTTTCCTCAGTGGAGTAGTAGGGGTATCCATGTATTGGCTGATGTCTGTAGTGATGAGGGTCTCAGATCATTTAACGATCTTCGAGTAACTTATGATTTACCCGGCTTTTCGTTCTTTTTATATCTGCAACTCAGATCTTCCATGCGTGCATATGGCGTCCCGTGGACCAGTCCCTTACGATCACATAATCTTCATACTATATTTAATATAGGTGTACACACTACTGGTTTGGTATCCAGACTGTATAACTTGTTACTGACTTCCTCCTCTGGTCATCTTGCTGTCCAAAAAGTGTGGGAGAGAGACCTGGGTCTCAATGAAGGAGAGGTGAACTGGTCCACCGTATGGGACAATATAGACAGCACGTCCAAAAATCCAAACCATAAACTAATTCACTTTAATTTCATACATAGACTTTATCTCACACCAAGAAAACGCAACCTCATGAAAATCATCTCCACCCCTGTCTGCCAAATGTGTAATCTCAACCTTGTCGGATCATTCATCCATATGTTCTGGGAGTGTCCTGGAGTTGTAATATTCTGGCAAAAAATTTCCTCCACATTATCGGAACTGTTGGACGTGCCTGTCCCCTGCTGTCCTAAACTATTGATTTTGAATGACACATCACCTTTTGCTTTACCGTTTTATAAATCTCAGGTATTATTTACAGGTCTAACAGCTGCCAAGAAAATGCTCGCTCTATGGAGTCCTCCACACATTCTCAACCATAAATCATGGCTTATGTCTTTCCTGAACATTGTGCATATGGAACTATCAATAGCTCGAATGCACGGAGCTTGTGAAAAAACCTTACTAACATGGACCTCTACAGCAACTAACGGCAAACAGCTGTTGACCTGATCATTTTTGTTTAAATACTCATTTTCTTTAATTTCTTTGTTGAATGGTAACACAGTGTTCTCTGTTTCTTCTACAACCAACGTGGGGTGGGCGGGGGTCCGGATCGCCACAGGGGTGGGAAAGGGAGGGGGGGGGGGTTTGTTTTTGGTTGTTTTTGTATTTTTGTTTTTATTCCTATGCTCCCTGATCCCTCCAGGGTCATCTCAAAATGTACTTGACATTGTACTGTTTTATGTAACAAAATCATGAATAAAAAATTGATAACAAAAAAAAGATAAAGAATAAAGAAGAGTAATTAGTGTATTGACAGGCTGCGATGCAAAAAAGAAGAAGAAAATAAATGAATCCAATAATAGAGAAAAAATTAAATAAAAAATTTAAATCAAATAAAAAATTTGAAAATTGAAAAAATCTATATAGCCAAGCAGATAATTATGTAACATATAATCAGTGTTGGGCAAGTTACTTCCAAAATGTAATATATTACATATTACTAGTTACTTAGAGAGGTATTTATTTTAGGGACTGTTTTAGGTATTTTCAGATGACACAGGCTCTTGAAAAAAAAAAAGGCAGATTGTAACTACTTACCGGACTCAGTAACTGTAATAATATTACCAAAATAGAGTGAGTAACTCGTTACATTACTCAGTTACTGAGTTACTGCCTAAAAGTAATATACTACTGTAACTCGTTACTTTTGTAACTAATTACCCCCAACACTGCATATAATACTGTCATAGTAGCCTAGAGGGATTGTACAGCTGGATTACTAATGAGAAAGGCATCCATGAAATTGATTTAACACATTAATGTTGTAATTAATGTTAACACACAAACATCCCTACAAATATATACACACGCACACACACCTATAGACTGTATATAATGTATTTTTAAAATTAATATTGTCAACTTTCTGGCTGAGTGCTGCATTTCAGAGACACAGAAACAAGGACAATAAAACAGTGTTGTAGAAACAAGCTTACTTTATTAGACAGAAGAAAAAATAACTTTTCCATGACTTTTCACAACTACACAAGTACATGAACAGATTTTCAGATTATCATTTCAGACTAGTCTATGCCCTGTCGGGGCAACATAACGTCAGGGCAACATAACATCTGCCGCGATTTATACTCAGAATTAGCGTAAAATTGGGAAAATGAAAACATTGTCTACTTCACTTTCTGCCTATGCCAATGCTCAATGGCCATGTGCAGTTTGAGATGGATTGTTCCAAGCAGCAACTGCTTCATTGCCTGAATGCATCACCTGACTGGTTCGTTAATGAAGCAGATCAAAGTAGTGATGGCAAGTGTGACACTGAAGCTTTGATACAAAGCTCATTACCTGAATGAATCACCTGACTGGTTCAAAGCTTGCTTTGGAGTGCTTGAAAATGATAACAGAGGGTTAAACACCCTTAACGTGCCTGACTCTCTGGTGAACTGTGCATGCTCCACACACACACACACACACACACACACACACACACACACACACACACACACACACACACACATTTAAATGATTTATTTATGTCCACATAGATACAAGTACAAAGGACATAAACACTAATGCAATCAGATGTTGGGAGTCATTCAGATACATGAGTGCCTAATTGGCGACCACATTAATGCATACACAAAAGATGACACCACACAGGATGATGACAATGGCAAATTGACAGATACAGTTGTACTGTAAGGTAAGATAGCGGTCAGTATCCACTTCATGGGTACAAAAAGCAGCGCCTCCTCCATATTGAGCGGCTACCAATAATAGCAGATACTGAACAATACCTTGCTAACTGCTTGGCCCTTCTCTTTGGGAGACCGGCCTCTCACAACCAGCTTATGGACATGACCTAGTCTACCAAATATGAAAACTAGAAGTTTACACCTGTAGCCCAGCTGTGAGATGGTCTGCTGCAGCTGTTGATATTTCAGCATCTTGGTTAGAAAGGCCTCCTCTAGGCTGTGGTCAAAGGTACTCCCAACCTCTCTAGAACAAACACCTCTCTCTCATTTTCATTGACAATAACAACATCTGGAGTGTTAGCTGGAATATTAGAGAACAGATCTGAATCGTCACTACACAGACTGAACTGAACATGCTCGGCTTCACAGTAGAATGTTTATACAGCGAAATAGAAGATCTGAAAATAGAGGTGATATCTTTCGATATCAAATCCACTATTCTATCATGCCTACAAATGATTTCCGGCAGTGCGACCCTGACTTTTATACCGAAGCCTTGATGCTTCAAAGCAACACCGAAGCTTTGATACATGTCAAAGCAACTGAAAGTCAAAGTTAGTCATCATAGATGGGAAAAGCTCAGTGCCGTTTTATGCTGTCTTTCACCTATCCTCATTCATTGATTTGTATGTGTGTGAAGGGCTAGGTAATGAGGCCTAAATATTTTCCTATTGAACTGTTTAAATATAGATGCACTCTTGGCAGTAAATAATATGGAATTTAAATTTGAGTCGCCAGCAAGCCGTCATAAGTCGTCATCGCACGGAATTGAACCGCGTCCCGGAACCAGGAGTCCAACACCAGTGACTTGGTTGTTCAGGCTACAGGCGACCCATTAAATCTAGTGTTTGTATATTGTTTGAAGTCACCTACATTTGATTGACATATAGATTGGAATAGAATCTGACTTTGGATCCGTTTAAATGGCAGATGAAGCTCTTTGAAAAGAGGTTTGGTTGAGTATTAAAGGAACGATGAATTAAATTAAATGAGCAGAGGAGGACTAATCGAAGAGGCTGGTCAGGCTGTTGACAAAACAAAGCATTTGTGTCACATGTTGCCAATGCTTACTCGGTCACACTCTCCACGCCTGGAAGGTGGCTCTTCCTTGTCGTGGTTTGGAACCGCCCCTTGGCCAGCTGCTCCTGGTGGCGCGGAGAGAGGGAGATGGGGGCCCTGTCCCTCTCTGACAGCTGGTCCCAGAGGGCGATGATCTCCCTGACCTGCTGGTTCGTGGGTAGGTGTCGGCCAGCCTGGCCACGTGCTGGTAGCCTCCGTGGCCGTCAACCACCGCCTCCTGGGAAATGTCATGAAGAAAAGACAAGTTTATTAGTGGCAATTCAATTGTGCTCGACATAGATGAAAAGAGCAGACAGAAATCAAATGACGGTGGAAAAATGTGTTACGAAGACAAAAGTCACAGAGGAGAGGCGAGAGGAGAGCAGAGGAGAGCAGAGGGGAGAGCAGAGGGGAGAGCAGATGAGAACAGAGGAGAGGAGAGAGGAGAGCAGATGAGGAGAGAGGGGAGCAGAGGAGAGCAGATGAGAACAGAGGAGAGGAGAGAGGAAAGGAAAAGAGGAGAAGACCTTTCTGTTATCCTTCTCTCCTGTGCTTTCGTCTCATAGCTGGTAGTGCTGTAGCTCAATGATGTCCTTTAGTTCAGACAAGACAAAAGTCAGAAACACATGATCACAGTGACGAAAGGCAATAGAATCACAATAACACAGAACTTACGTCGGCAGGCTGCAGCACAGGGATGGAGGCGGGTGTGCGCCGGCAGCGGCAGGGTCAGGGGTGGGCTGGAGGAGATGGTGGAGTGGGACGTTGAGGAGGTGAAGGTCCCCCCCCTCCTCGAAACCCTCATCCAACACGTCATCTCCAGCCTCCTCCTCGCTTCAATCTGGAATCGGGATCCAGTTCCTGCTGCAGTTTGTAATCCATTCTGCCAAATGACAACACAGATTTTGAGCTAGTGACATTTACATTAACATTATGACATTTAGTAGACGCTTCTGTCCAAAGCGACTTACAATATCACATTTTGTCAACTGTAGAACTATGCAACACAATCAATGACAGCTAAGACATTTTGATTGACTAAGGTAGCATCCTGTAGAAAGTAGTTTGCGAAGGACTATTTATTAGTTAGTCTTCACGGCATGACAGATCAAATCAAACAAAATATCCTAACAAAGAGATTAGAGCAAAGATAAGCCTATTAATTCAATTCAGAGCTTACAATGTTATCAATTTTACATTCTGCAATGCAATGCTGTACACAGGCCAGCTAGAAAGATGCATTTATGCCAATTTTCCTATAGGTTTGAGACGAAAGCTAGGAAGAGTTACAGAGCTATACTAGAGATATTTCACAGTTTCATGACAGATTTTACTGTCATGTTATCTGCATGTCAACATGACACATGTCACTTGCACACAACGAGCATTAGGCAGTTACAGACAGCACAGCTAGAAATATGTAATTCAACAGTTTCATGACGTGACAGATGTTTACTGTAACAGGTAACGTTATCTGCATGTTAGTGCAGTCGTTAGTGCACTAACATGTTACACTACCTAACATGTACTACTAACATGTGCTAACATGTGCTACCATGTGCTATGACTAACTACCATGTGCTACGACTAGCTACCATGTGCTACGACTAACATGTGCTACTAACATGTAACACTAATGTAACACGTTAGTGCACTAACACTGCATGTTAGTGCAGTGTTAGTGCAGTCGTAGTGCACTACGATATACTCTTTTTTGTTTTAGCGCAGCGGCCTAGTTGGGTTATTTTAAGCATATGAAGTGGATTGCATGGCAACACCAATCAATTCGGCATACATTTAATACACTGAGCAGTTGCTCATACAATGACTATTACACAACATAAAACCCGGCTCTCCTCGCCCTTTTGACGAGCAGCGAAAATGCCATGTATTTGAATGGAGTTTGGCGAACAGAGTTTAGCCGACTCACGCCTGCATATAACGTTACGAATTACGTTTTCCCTCTCACCACGACTCGCTTTTATCGCATAATTATATTTAAAATCCAGCTCTTACCTCTTAGCGCGGAGAAATTCTCTGAATAGGCAAAAAATACAATACAACTTGTGTGTGACTCTGTGAGTTCGTCGGCAGAAAAATGGCAGCTCTGTGTGTTGTGCGTGGGTGGGGCTAGTGTCCAGCTGATCTGACACAAGCAAAGAAAGAAAAAAAAAACGCCCCCCTGATGTCCGACCCCGCCCCAGGCACGCCTCACACTTTGAAAACCGCTCGTTTAGGCTATGTCTCAATGAAATCTCCACATAGCACACATTATTTTTAGGATTGGTTATATGCTCTAATATTGCTTATTGCAGGTTTAATCCCACTTAACGTACAACTAATAAAATGCAAAATCTAGATCCAAGTTTATTTTATTTTTCTAACTTTTCTAACTATAAAAAATGAAAGGAAGGGCTTTTCTCTATACAAAGTAGGCATAATAATCTTCAATCAGAATCAGAATCAGAATCAACTTTATTGGCCAAGTATGCAAACACATCCAAGGATTTGGGCTCCAAGTACACACATATAGAGAAAAATAAAAAAGGAGAAAGAAGGTTACACATAGTCAAGGCAAAGAGTGAACACATACTATGGGCTCTATTCTCCCCCATAGGCGCTAAACTGTCCTTAAACCCAAAAAAACACGCTTTAAGCCTGCCTACCGCTGACTCGCGAAGATACCGTCATGTTTTTACGCCCCGAAATGCGCTTTACGCTGAAGAGGCGTGGTGCAGTGCCAGAATAGGCCAGAATGGGCGTTTCGGCCTTAAATACCAGCCTAAAGCGATCTTCCCAACGGCCGTTAATTTTGCGGTTAACACTTTTCAAAACCAGGCCTTATTCAGTGCGCCGGGGCCAGTAACCTACTGCAAAAGTTAACTGTTGAAAATTCGATGTCTGGTTTTGTCACGAGTAGCCTACAGCTGAAGTCCCTCTCGCCATCAAGCAGACAGTGACGGAAGCATGTGTCTTTATGTGCGCCAAGGGGAAAATGACTAAATTGGTGAGAAATGCGGGGCGCACGCAGTAGCCCCGTAGCGGAGATGCAGGAGAGAGAGAGCCCAAAAAGGGATAAGCATACGTCCATAAAAGCATGAAAGCTGAAAAACATTTATGGTAGTAACACACATACATACCGTTCCCATTATTTGAGCCGCGGCAGCATTAATTGCACACTTTTTATAATGTCCTATGTCTAATAACTGTTTGTTTGTTTGTTTGTTTTGGTCTCGGGCTGAGTGTATGTGACAATGGCGGGTTGTGTTGGGTCGGATTAGATTTTTTAGGACCGTTGAGAAAGGAGGACAGCACTCCAAGTTGAATACTTTTATTGCCACACAGACGTTTGGGCAGCAGCCCTTCTTCAGCGTGTGTGTGGGAGAGGTGTTTAGGCTATGATCTGTGATGCGCTGAGATCTCCAAACTGGCATGAAGAGATGACAGCATGCAACCGGACTGGATCGAGTCGCTCCGTGGATCGAAGCTTGGAAGGGAAGAATGTGATTGGTTTACTGCAGATCACCAATGGCCACAGTTGTGAATAATTCTATGCTTAACAAGGTGTGGTTAAATGGTTAGCGCCGTGCAATCTGGTCCACTAAATGCAAATTTAAGGCCAGGGGGAGAATAGAGCCCTGTATGTTAATTCAGATACAAGAAAGAAAAAATAAAAAACACTGTAAAGAAGACTTGTATATATAGATTTTTTTCTTGTATCTGCATTTACATGACGCTTTTTGAAGATGTGAAATTATGGATCTTTCTTGACCTGTGGCACCAGGCAGATACTTATAGGTACCTTTTATAAATGCCACTACCCTCATCACATGCCGTGCTGAACATTCTGACAAACAGAGAAAAGAGGTCTGTGTAGGCAGTAGACATTAGGGCTCTCTGTAATTGAATACAGGTTATATAACACCATGTTCTCCACTTTCAATAGTTTCAGCTGTTTAGCTGTGCAAATCATGGCCCCTATCGTTGCATCGGCGCAGTTTCTAGGCCGAGCGGCAGGCGCAGATCAAAGCAGTGGGCGTGGAAAGGCGCACTTGATATCGTCGTGCTGGCGCTAGATGCAGCCCAAAGCATTACAACCACGCCTTTTAGGCGTAAAATTATGCACCGTCATGCTCATTGGATAAGTGCAATAAACGAATCGCACGCTTGCCTTTTTAGCTCCAATTCCAGTGATCCCGCAAAACCAGACGAAAGCCAAACGCTCTGCCCCCCCCCCCCCCTCCCTTCATCCAGCCTGTCTGTCTGCATTATAGGCTATTATTCCATATTATTATGCTTCTCAAACCAATCTAACTGCAGTTTCAATACTGCAAGCATGTAAATACGCTACACTATAGCAAGATCAAAGTGAAAATAATGTACTAAACGCATCAGCTAGAAAAATATAGCCTATTAGATTGGTGAAAGTTTGTCCAGAAAGATATCGTTTTCTCTCCCCTGCTGCAGGTAGAATGATGCACATAAATATACCCTACATTATGTAAAGTCATTGCATAAATGTGTTTTTATTGTAAAACTAAATGTGGAGTAGGGCGAAGTTATTGGAGCGCACATCACAGTATAGCAGATGACAGTAGAAGCTTCCGAAGCGCGTTCCGCTGTCACTTACCTAAATCACGTTAAATCCACACAGGGTATATATAGGCTCAAGAGGACATATATGTTTCACATAGGGTGGTGTTTCATTTCATGTTTTATTTGGTCCAATATTGAAATGTTCGACAATTGCAGGTTGTCTTACCATTACACATTATTTTAGATCTACCTTTTATATCTATTTCGGCTCTATTTAGTAGCGAAATGGAGGACCCAATTGCATGCTGGGAGTGGACATTCACAGGCAGTAAACTTACAACTGCTATTTCCTATGGGAAGCTGGGTGCTGCTATGTGTTGTGTCTGTTTGAGCGAGGGAGTCAGAGAGAGAGAGAGAAGGGTGACTCAGAGGCAGAAGAGCACTGGCCCACTGAATAGGCCTGGTTTCAGAGAGAGACAGAGAAGGGTGACAGGGGAGAGGCACAAGTGCACTGGCGCAGTGAATAGGCCTGGTTTTCAAAGGCGCAAAGCGCTAAATTTAAGGCAGGTGCCAAGATATCAGTACGCCGAGATTTAAGGCCGACACGCCCACTTTGGCCCATTCTGGGACTGCGCCACGCCCATTCGGCCTAAAGCGCATTTGGCAGCGTAAAGCCATATTGATATCGTCCCAAAACAGGCGCAAGGCACGTTTTTTTGCGGTTAAGGCCCGTTTTAGTGCCGAAGGCCTGTGGGAGAATAGGGCCCCATGTCTACTTTTTTGTTTGGTTTTTGACAGCATCTTTCTTGGCTTGGAAATAATTAAACCTAATGCGGACAATTTCCAATACATGATTGCCTCTGATATCAGTGGGCTGCAGATGGCTGTTATGTATTGATCGTGAATCGTCCCCCGACCTGCGATCAAACCCATGGTGTGTGCGTGTGTGTGTGTGTGTGTGTGTGTGTGTTTAGGTGTGTGTGTGTTGGGAGATCAATGACAGCCATGGCAGCACCCCCGCCCCCTCAGGGACTCTGTGGAGGTCAGCACTGATGTGGGTGGTTGGCACGTGTGTGTCCACTCAGTGTTTTGATTCATAATATTTGTTCTCTGCAACTGCTTACGTCTTTATCAGTACTTTCCCATTTACTTTATTCATGTATGATAGTGTTAAATATAAATAGCCTTGATCTATTGTTTCTGTTAGTGCAGCCTTAGCCCTTATACGTGCTCTATATTCTGCATTAGAGAGTTCAACAATCTGACTTAATAAAATTCCTCCACATTAGCAGTCATCTACAGTATTCATGTCTTATGCTTATCTCCAAACCAAGCGAGGCAAATTCTTATTAACACGTAGCATCATTGCACTTAGCATGCTCATTTTGTGATGCTTGACATTTTTGTTAACCTTGCTGGAGCAGAGAAGTGTCCTATCCCATGCTAATTGAGATGCCGTAGATTCCCCTTGTTTACTCAAATTCAATTCTAGTGTGGTTAAATTAAATATGATCACTGGTCAAAATCATATCCACACCAGAACAAATCCAGAAGGTGACAAATCCAAATGTAAGAGTTCAATCCCAAACTGTCTGCTAAACAGCAGCATGAGTGCTCCGTCCAGAGAATGCTGACATCAACTTATTTCTAGGTAAGAGTTACCAGCTCTCGCTGCCATTTTGGCCGCCATTGTGCAAAAATTGCATAGTACAGCTTTAAAGGAGAATTTCGTTTTTTTCGAACCTGGAGCCATCTCCTGCCATTAATTATGATTTGTCCACTCACCTGGCGATCCCCGCGGCGTATCTAGGCGTCCTAGCGTTGTTTTGATATCAATAGCGTCCAAGTCAGTCGTAAAGTGGAGTTGATTTGGGGCCAAGTGTGAGCCTGTATTTCCTGCATCTAAATAGCTATTTTTCTTCCCTTTTTCGCCAAATATCGCCATAATCTGATCCGTCAACATCCAGCAGAGTGTTATTTCACCCCAGGCTGTTTCCTGGAGTGCACAGGGATCAAATTACCTCAAACGTGATCTAGGTCACCAAGTCTCGACTGGCCAAATACAGGCAGGACGCTTTGCGGTCGTGGTTTTAGCGTAACCTATGTGGGGTTTGGCATAACCTTCGTTATTTCGAATCCCACATAGGTTACGCCAAACCCCACATAGGTTACGCTAAAACCACGACCGCAAAGCGTCCTGCCTGTATTTGGCCAGTCGACAGGAAAGTATCGCGGGACTTCACGAGACTTGGTGACCTAGATCACGTTTGAGGTAATTTGATCCCTGTGCACTCCAGGAAACAGCCTGGGGTGAAATAACACTCTGCTGGATGTTGACGGATCAGATTATGGCGATATTTGGCGAAAAAGGGAAGAAAAATAGCTATTTAGATGCAGGAAATACAGGCTCACACTTGGCCCCAAATCAACTCCACTTTACGACTGACTTGGACGCTATTTATATCAAAACAACGCTAGGACGCCCAGATATGCCGCGGGGATCGCCAGGTGAGTGGACAAATCATAATTAATGGCAGGAGATGGCTCCAGGTTCGAAAAAAACGAAATTCTCCTTTAAATAGTGTATTATATTTTTATAGTGAAGTTATCATCTTGGAGTATTTGGTGGTTGAATTGTTTTCTTAAACCTAACCATGGTTAATAGTTATTGCATTGTGTTATTGTATTATATTTATATAGTGAAGTTATCATCTTGGAGTATTTGGTGGTTGAATTGTTTTCTTAAACCTAACCATGGTTAATAGTTATTGCATTTCATGCTGAGAATGTAATTGGATTTGTTACAACATAATTTCTAACTCAGGAACAGTATTTGGTTGACATTTGCATTGCATATTATTGCGCAACACAGCTGAGGTGTGTGTGTGTGTGTGTGTGTGTGTGTGTGTGTGTGTGTGTGTGTGTGTGCATGGCGTGCGTGGCAGCAGTTGAGAAGATTGCGATGGCAAAGTGAAGCCAAAATCCCACAGATCACATCCAGAGGCTGTAGCTGACCGTCAATATGACCAGGCTGCTCTAACAAAAGGTAGCTGACACTTTGCAGCCAGCTAAATTCTGCTTGTTAACTCATTCTCTGCCAAAGACGTACCCGGACGTACTTTTAACAATGGCGTTCTGTGCCAAAGACGTACTCGGACGTACTTTCATGTTTTGGCTGTTTACATTACATCAGACACTTTCCCAGCCCGTGACATTGTTTCAAGTCAAACTGATAAAAGGAAGCCGCTAGTTTAGTATTTATGGGTGGAGCCTGTGGTCGAAACAGAGTCCGATCCAGAGTTCTCGGCTGGCGACGATGGCGAGGAAGACGCTGGCGTTTTTGTTGTTGCTACGAAGGCTCCCCTTCACAGCGTTCTGACACGGATGAATCGGAGGAGGAGAAATGGGTGCCACTTGGAGCGATGACGATGGTAAAAAGTAGCCTATTTTTTGCATTGCGTTTGAGATGAAATGATCACACACACAACATTCGAGTATAATTGTCACGCATTGTTTATAACTTATGCCGCCGGCATGACTCGCTTCACGTTTCCTCTTGCCAGCTCTGTCACACTCAAGGGAGAGGGAATCACATGGATACGTCAAACGCGTCAAAGCGCGTCACACACCCGTCCCCAGCAACCAAGGCGAAACATGTGTCACATAAACATTTCAAAGTTTACAGCACTAACGTAGGTATTGTGTGATCTTCTGTGCTAACGTTAGTTATGAGAGGTAACGTGACAGCAGGTAACGTTACAGCACTCGTTATTCCTGTGTGTGTGTGTGTGTGTGTGTGTGTGTGTGTGAGAGAGAGAGAGAGAGAGAGTGTGAGTGACCACAAAGGGTTCGTTCCATTTGTTTATGCTTTTATCAAGCTAAGCTAAAAATCCACATGGCAACTGTAAAATACATTCTCTTATTTTTTATTTTTTATTTATTTATTTGGGAAAACAAATACTGTATATGTCTGATGTGTCACTGAGGCAAAAAATAAAAGGCTCAAAAGAGAGTTCTGCTTGAAACGGTGTCGTTCACTAAAAACCTCCTTTTCTCCTATTTCTGTTACAAAGGAGGGCATTTTCAGTGAAAACAAGCTAACTTCCACTGCTTGTAACTAAACAAGGAAACATGGTCGAGTTTCAGTTTTTTACAAGGGGTAAGAAGAGAGTCTCTGCTTTATTGTGAGATATGTTGTGTAATTTTATTCCTACCACAGAATATTCTGTGGGTCCTGGAAGATCAGGAAATATGCTCAAAATCCTGGCACTGGGAGCACACGGACCGAAATGACCCTGGCAGAGAATGAGTTAAGAAAAGGTAGCCGACACTTTGCAGCCAGCTAAACTCTGCTTGTTAACAAAAGGTAGCTGACACTCCACAGCCAGCTAAACTCTGCTTGTTAACTCATTCATGGCCAGTTTAGGACTGCCAATATTTAGCACAGGCCAAAGATTTTCATAATTGTTGGTCATCTTTCAAGACCCACAGTAAATTATCTATTAGCACCAAAGTGATTTGCAATACCTCAAAATGAAGATGTACGTCTCTGGGTTCACCAGGAAAAAAAGTGAGCTTTTAGCATGTTCTGTACTCTACTTATAGCCATTTATATACACCCTGTTTTCACCAAAAAGGTCTCTCTGAGAAGACAAACAGGAGAAAAGGCCATTTTTGTAAAATACACAATCTCAGGCAGAACTCACTCTCAATTCTTTTATTTTGAACTGTATTGACATCAGACATGTAAATATTATTCGTTATGACACAAATAAAAAATTTTTTTTATATGAAGTGCTTTTTTTACATTCAACAATACAGTTTACTCAGTGTGAGTGAGTGTGCAGACAGACACACAGACAGACAGACAGACAGACAGACAGACACACACACACACACACGCATACACACAGAGAGAGAGTTCTGTCCACAGCTGCTGCTGGATCGCACCTCTTCCCAGGGAATACTACTGATCGCCCCGCAAATTAGCATAGGAGGGGAGAACACCAAACTGGTCTGAGATCAGCGTCTAGCCTCCTCTGCCTCTGCAGCGTTTTCCTCCTCTCGTTCGGGCTGGGACGAATGCTGCGACACAGGAACGGGGTCGGCTTGGCTTTGGGACCAGGCGCTGGAACCGGATCGATCATGTTGGTTTGACTTCCGCGAACAACTCAATCCAGGTTCGCCCTGCAGCAGAGGCGACCAGCGCAGCGCGCCGAGGGGTGTTTCAATGGCGTTTCTCCTCTATGCAACTGGCAGCGTTTCTCCGTTTTCTCCTCCTCTTCCATTTCAAAACAACAGCTGCAGTATGTGTTTGATAACGTGTTGTCGGCTTTGACTTTGAGGCTAGGGACCTGATAACATGTCACAGGCTGGGGAAGTCTTTGAACTACGCGCTGTACTAATAAAAACAAAAACACGTCAAACACGTCATTGGCCCTCTGGGCTATTCCTGAAAGACGTCTTTGGCCATGAATGAGTTAACAAAAGGTAGCCGACACTTTGCAGCCAGCTAAATTCTGCTTGTTAAGATTCAAGATTCAAGATTTTTTTTTTATTGTCACTCCATGGTACAAGTATCATGTGTGAAATTCTTGTGCTGTGAACTCCGTTTACAACATAGTACAAATATAACAGGGCATATGAGTGCAAAAACAACAAGAGACACAACAAGCAATAAGGCAGTATAGTGATAAGACAAGTCAGAGACAGTGGCATATTCACTGCACATAGGTGCACATGTCATGTGCATACTTTAGACGTGCTTAAACATTTTAAATTCGGCGTATTTGACATACAGGTGCAAATAGCATATTCCTTATTAAACATACAATTAAACATTAGACATACGTAATGGTAGCAGCTACAGTACGGTACTTAACAAAAGGTAGCTGACACTTCACAGCCAGCTAAACTCTGCTTGTTAACAAAAGGTAGCTGACACTTCACAGCCAGCTAAACTCTCCTTGTTAACAAAAGGTAGCTGACACTTCACAGCCAGCTAAACTCTGCTTGTTAACAAAAGGTAGCCGACACTTCACAGCCAGCTAAACTCTGCTTGTTAACCAAAGGTAGCTGACACTTTGCAGCCAGCTAAACTCTGCTTGTTAACAAAAGGTAGCTGACACTTTGCAGCCAGCTAAACTCTGCTTAACAAAAGGTAGCCGACACTTCGCAGCCAGCTAAAATCTGCTTGTTAACAAAAGGTAGCTGACACTTCACAGCCAGCTAAACTCTGCTTGTTAACACATTCACTGCCAGCCGTTTTTTTTTTACTGTAGTTAGCTTCTGCCAGAGGGTTTTTTTGAGGATTCTGGCTCATTTTACAAGAGCCGAGGATTATTTTCTGCTTGGACTTTGTGAACACAAACTTCACAAAAGTACTAATAGAATGTGTGCTTTCTCTGTCTAAAAGAGTTAGTTTGTAGAGTTAGTAGTTATGTAGATATTAGCCGTTGAGTACAGCATGGTTTCAGCGTCTGAGACTGAAAGCTGAGATAATCGCAGTTTTGTGAAATTCAATCAAACAGGCAGAACAGTCACTTTAACCATTTATTTTTGGCATCAGTGAGAGATCAGACATCAAAAACAATATAGTTCTGACGCCCTCTCCTTCAAACTCCTCCCTCCGTGGGCGTGTCTGGTGGCTTTCAGCAGCGTTTGTCACAAGCGAGTTTCTACTGCCTGTCTGCAGTGAGCAGCCTCCCTCCCTGGCGGCCCCCTCTCGGCGAGTGTGGATGGGGCTCACTCGCTCACTCGTGTGTGTGTGTGTGTGTGTGTGTCTCCTTCAAACTCCTCCCTCCGTAGGTCACAGGCGAGTTTCTGTTGCCTCACGGATCCCAAAAAAAGAGAGGGGAATCGCAGGAGTGGGGAAGAGGAGAGGAGAGGCGAGGGCGGGGGGTTGGACACGGGAGAGAAATTCCTTTGCGATCCCCTTCTTCCAATCTTGAGGCGTACTCCGCTCTCGGTGTGCTGCTGCTGCTGCTGCTGCTTGTCTGTGCTGCTGCTGTGCCTGTCTGCCTGGCGGCCGCTGGGCAAGTCTGGATGGATGGGCTCGCTCGTTTCTTGGGGTTCTGAGAGCTTTGATGAAGCTTTTGCGATTCTGGTCTTATTTATGCTGCGTGTTTCAAAGTGTGTTCCACCCGTAATCTATTATGCAAATTTGCAAAACCCCACCGCCAGCTCCCAAGCGCGAAAGCGTTTTCGCCAATCCATTTTCATGAGAATGGCTTCCTCACAGTGCTTTTTGCTTGCCTTCCTCTAGAATGGAGAGCACTGTCGCCACTTAGTGGGTCGGTGGAATGGGTTGTACACGTTCGGTCGCTCCAATATTTTTATAGGAGACGTGGGGGGCATTGATCCACGTAGCACCGTCAAATTTTTTTTTTTTTTTTTTTGACGTCTCAACTCGTCATTGGCAGTGAACCGTTGGAATTTTTTTGACGAGTCAACTCGCCATTGGCAGTGAATGTGTTAACAAAAGGTAGCTGACACTTTGCAGCCAGCTAAATTCTGCTTGTTAACAAAAGGTAACTGACACTTCGCAGCCAGCTAAACTCTGCTTGTTAACAAAAGGTAGCTGACACTTTGCAGCCAGCTAAACTCTGCTTGTTAACAAAAGGTAGCTGACACTTTGCAGCCAGCTAAACTCTGCTTGTTAACAAAAGGTAGCTGACACTTTGCAGCCAGCTAAACTCTGCTTGTTAACAAAAGGTAGCTGACACTTTGCAGCCAGCTAAACTCTGCTTGTTAACAAAAGGTAGCCGACACTTTGCAGCCAGCTAAACTCTGCTTGTTAACTAGGGGTGTCAAAAATAATCGATTATAAGATGCATCGCGATGCGGACGTGCACGATTCTGCATCGATTAACAAATATCAAAAATCGATTATAAAAAAAAAAAAAAAAAAAAAAATCTTTTTTTTATAATCAAATAAAATAGAATGTAAGTACATGCAGTTGTTTATTTTAATTATGGATCATAATACAATGCAATTCCAAATGCACTTTTATTTTAAAAGTAGCCACACAGTGAGAAAAAAGAAAGTGAGAAAAAATAAATCATGTATTGCGGAAAAAGTGATGCATCGATTTAAGATGCATCGCGATGCATCGTGATGCATCGTTTAATCGAATCGAATCGAATCGTTGACAGATGAATCGTAATCGAATTGAATCGTGAGGCCAGTGAAGATTCACAGCCCTATTGTTAACAAAAGGTAGCTGACACTTCGCAGCCAGCTAAACTCTGCTTGTTAACAAAAGGTAGCTGACACTTCACAGCCAGCTAAACTCTGCTTGTTAACAAAAGGTAGCTGACACTTTGCAGCCAGCTAAACTCTGCTTGTTAACAAAAGGTAGCCGACACTTTGCAGCCAGCTAAACTCTGCTTGTTAACAAAAGGTAGCCAACACTTTGCAGCCAGCTAAACTCTGCTTGTTAACAAAAGGTAGCTGACACTTTGCAGCCAGCTAAAACTCTGCTTGTTAACTCATTCACCGCCAATGACGTCTTTGACGTGTTATCAGAAATAGCCCTCCCCGCCAATGACGTGTTTGACGTGTTTTTGTTTTTATTGGTGCAGCGCCTGCAGCAAACACTTGCCCAGCCTGTGACACAGACACAGGTCCCTGCCTTCAAAGGGTAGCCGACAGCACGCGATCAAACACATACCGCAGCTGTTTTTTTGAAATGGGGGAGGAGGCAAGAAGACAAAAGCCGTGAGAAACGCTGCCTCTTTGCAGAGTAGGAAAGAGACGCCATTGTGTACGGTTGTGACAGTGTGCTGAGTTGAGTTGAAGTTGAAGTTGAAGAGATTACAGTAGCTAGTAGCCTATAGTCGTCAGTTTAGTTAGCGTTAGTTAGTTGTAGTATAGTCTGTAGTATAGTTTAGTTAGTTAGTTGTAGTAGTCGTAGTCGTAGTCAGTCATGGTGAAGGCAAAAGGAAAGACCAAACACCGCATCGCCCCTCGGCGCGGCGGTGCCCGAGCTGTTCGCCTTGCTGCTGGCCTTGCTGCTGGACAGCGGACACTGGATGAGATGTTTGCGGTTGTCAAACCCGTGACCACCATCGATCCGGTTCCAGCGCCTGGTCCCAAAGCCAACCCCGTTCCTGTGTCCCAGCCCGAACGAGACGAGACAGAGTCAGAACTTTCTGACGAGGAGGAGAACACAGCGACAGACAGGATTCCCCAGGAGGAGCCATTTTCCAGGGCGCATTTGCGAGACGAGACAGAGTCAGAACTTTCTGACGAGGAGGAGATCGAGGGCAACACAACAACAGACATGATTCCCCAGGAGGAGCCATTTTCCAGGGCGCATTTGCGCCGTGCAAAGACGCCCCGGGATTACATGGAAAGTGACTTTGACTCTCAGCCATCAAGCGCCCATTCCTCTGAAGAGGAGATGGTCACACCACCAGTTGTCAATGTCGAGGGCGAAGAAGACTGGACCCCAATGCGACAGGACCCCGATGATCGCGGTAAGGAGTAATTTTGTTGTTGATATATATGCATATTGTACAGACAGTACCAGCTTCACGCACAAAGTCCCAGTGATGATGTCATCTGTGTGTGTGTGTGTGTGTGTGTGTGTGTGTGTGTGTGACTACTGATCGTATAGTTTACTGAGACACTAGTACACCACACTGTCTCTGTACTAAATGTGATTATATAGTTTACTGAGACACTACACTGTCTCTCTGTACTAAATGTGATTATATAGTTTACTGAGACACTACACTGTCTCTCTGTACTAAATGTGATTATATAGTTTACTGAGACACTACACTGTCTCTCTGTACTAAATGTGATTATATAGTTTACTGAGACACTACACTGTCTCTCTGTACTAAATGTGATTACGGTATATAGTTTACTGAGGATATGTTGCTTTTATTTCAGATGAGGAGCTGATTGTTGCAGAACCCAGTGAGCCCACATCAAAGAAAAAACAACCTAGATCAAAAGGTAAGATCTTGTTTCCCTCTTTTGTGTCTTTGTCCAAAATGGCTGATCTACAAGCTCACAATTATACATGTTGTGTGTGTGTTGTAAATTGTATTGTAATGTATGTATTTCTTTATTTACAGGCCGTGGTGCAGATGGAGAGCCAATGGAGGGACAGCAACCCAAGAAGGGGAAAAAGAAAGACACCAAAGGTATGTTCATTTTCCCTCTTTGCCCAATATAGCTGATCTACAAGCTTGTGTGTGTGTGAGTGTGCTATAGTAATGTATTTGTATTTCTATATTTTTATAACACCTATCCTGTATCCAGAGCAGCAATGGTACTGCATGGATGAAGTGCCGTGGGAGCCACAGGACATCCCGTTCACTGCTGTTCCTGGCCTGCTCAACAGTGCTGCTGCGCTGGAGTCGGACAAGCCGGTCGACTTCCTGGAACTCATCCTGACTGAAGAGCTGCTGCAGTATGTTGTGGACCAGACCAACCTATATGCACAGCAGACAATGGAGGCTGGCGCAACGAGTGTCAGGCTCGATGCATGGAATCCTGTTGACATTGCTGAACTGAAGGCCTTCCTAGGGCTCCTCTTCCTGACTGGGCTCATTGGAAAGCCTGACCTGGAGAGTTACTGGTCCACGAACGAGGTGCTGGAGACCCCCTATTTTGGAAAGACAATGTCCCGAAACAGGTTCCAGATCATACTGCGTTTCCTGCATTTTACTGACAACACAGCAGTGAGAAACAATGATGACAGGTTGCATAAAGTCCGCCCAGTCTTAGACATGCTAGTGAACAAGTTCCAGGAACTCTACCAGCCAGGCCAGAACATCTCAATAGATGAAGGAACTTTACTGTGGAGAGGCAGATTGAGCTTTAAAGTTTTTAACCCACAGAAACCTGTGCGTTACGGGATCAAAAGTTATGTGTTATGTGAGTCCCAGACAGGATTTTGTTATAATTTGATGCCTTATTGTGGAGACGGTAAATCTCTTGTAGATACAGTGTGTGGTCTCCTGTTGGGGCTGGAACAGCAGGGCTACAAACTGTACATGGATAACTTCTACAATTCTGTAAACATGTGTGATATCCTGCTAGATCTGGGGACACATGTATGTGGCACACTGCGAAAGCATAGAGGAGAACCACCAGCTGTACACCATGCTGAGAAGGCCACCCTGCAACCAGGGGGCAGAATTGCCTTCCACACTGACCGGGTTCTGTGCTTGGCATGGCGGGACACAAATGTTGTGAGAATGGTATCCACATTTCACCAGAACGAGATGAGACAGGTCATGACGTGGAAGAAAGGTGTGAGGGGGAAGGTGGTGAAGGAGAAGCCTGTCTGTGTGATAGAGTACAACCAGTCTATGAACGGTGTTGATAGGCTGGATCAAATGATTTCGTACTATATCCGTTCATCAGAAAGTCCTATAAATGGACAACTAAATTTGTCATGTACATGTTCCAAATCTGCCTCCACAACGCCTTCGTCCTGTACAGACCTAAAAACCCACAGGGCACAGTACAGACCATGTATGCGTTCCAGGAGAGTCTGATACAGGCGTGGACAACTGCCACAAAGCGCCATAGAGCGCCATATGCTGACCGTCCGAGTAGGCTGTCTGCCAACCTGGCAAAGCATTTCCCTGTCAGGAATGACCCCACCCCCAACAATGACAACCCAGCAAAGCGATGCAAGGTGTGTATGACCAACAACAAGAGAAAGGAGACACGTTTCCAGTGTAACTTCTGCCGCATCCCCTTGTGCAGGGTCCCCTGCTTTGAGGTCTACCATGACACTCTGAACTATAAAGACTAGGGGTGTCACGATACACTAGGTTCACGATACGATACAATAGACGATATTGGGTTCACGATAACAATACGATACGATATTTTTTGCGATCGATTTGTAATTTGAGGGGGCATCGTTCACGCTAATTTGAGTAATTTCACCATTTTCATCCTCCGTGTCTGTAACGTCCCTCGTCTGTTCAAACAAAGCAATGAAAAGGAGAGCGAGCATGCAATCAGATGCAGATCAGTGCCACCATGTTCAGCTTATTTTTCTCGCGATATGAGATTTCATCTCAACGATACATATTGTCACGTTTTGATATCGCGATATATTGTGGGACGATATATTGTGACATAAAGAGTAAATTCCCCTCAGTGGTAGAACGAACTCCCCACTGAGGTCAGGACGATTTTTTTGCGATCGATTTGTAAGTTGAGGGGGCATCCTTCACGCTAATTTGAGTAATTTCACCATTTTCATCCTCAGTGTCTGTAACGTCCCTCGTCTGTTCAAACAAAGCAATGAAAAGGAGAGCGAGCATGCAATCAGATGCAGATCAGTGCCACCATGTTCAGCTTATTTTTCTCGCGATATGAGATTTCATCTCAACGATACATATTGTCACGTTTTGATATCGCGATATATTGTGGGACGATATATTGTGACATAGAGTAAATTCCCCTCAGTGGTAGAACGAACTCCCCACTGAGGTCAGGACGGCCGAATCCCTGCCCATCTTTCGCCGAAGATTGAAAACTCCTTTTCTTTTCTCAACTTTTTATTTTAGTTTTCAGTGAGTCCACCTTTGAAAAAAAAACTCACCTTTTCAAGCTCCACTTGAGTCCCTCCTGAACTAACCCTTTTGATGTAGCATCTCCCCCCCCCTTCTCCACCCCAAACCCCCTCCCCCCATCTAGCATCCCCCCCCCCTTCTTCACCCCAAACCCCCCCCCCCCCCCCCCCCCAAAAACAAAAAAAAACAAAAAAAAAAACATTGATGTTTTACTCTACTGCTGCAAGGGTGTATCTGTGTAGATGATGTTCCACAGTTGATTCCACTAATGTTGACAATGTGACATTGTAAGTCGCTTTGGATAAAAGTGTCTGCTAAATGACGAAATGTAATCTAAAGAGACACACATGGGCCCCGCGCACACACATTCACACTCACACTGAGTAAACTGCATTGTTGAATGTAAAAAAAGCACTTCATGTGTATATATATATATATATTTTTTTGTCATTTGTATCATAACGAATAGTATTTACATGTCTGATGTCAATACAGTTCAAAATAAAAGAATTGAGAGCGAGATCTGACTGAGATTGTCTTCTTTACAAAAATGCCTTTTTCTCCTGTTTCTCTTCTCAAATAGACCTTTTGGGTGAAAACAGGGTGTATATAAATGGCTATAAGTAGAGTACAGAACATGCTAAAAGCTCACTTTTTTTTCCTGGTGAACCCAGAGACGTACATCTTCATTTTGAGGTATTGCAAATCACTCTGGTGCTAATAGATAATTTACTGTGGGTCTTGAAAGATGACCAACAATTATGAAAATCTCTGGCCTGTGCTAAATATTGGCAGTCCTAAACTGGCCCTGAATGAGTTAACAGAAGGTAGCTAAAACTTTGCAGCCAGCTAAAACTCTGCTTGTTAACAAAAGGTAGCTGACACTTTGCAGCCAGCTAAACTCTGCTTGTTAACAAAAGGTAGCTGACACTTTGCAGCCAGCTAAACTCTGCTTGTTAACAAAAGGTAACTGACACTTTGCAGCCAGCTAAACTCTGCTTGTTAACAAAAGGTAGCTGACACTTTGCAGCCAGCTAAACTCTGCTTGTTAACTCATTCACCGCCAATGACGTCTTTGACGTGTTATCAGAAATAGCCCTCCCCGCCAATGACGTGTTTGACGTGTTTTTGTTTTTATTGGTGCAGCGCCTGCAGCAAACACTTGCCCAGCCTGTGACACAGACACAGGTCCCTGCCTTCAAAGGGTAGCCGACAGCACGCGATCAAACACATACCGCAGCTGTTTTTTTGAAATGGGGGAGGAGGCAAGAAGACAAAAGCCGTGAGAAACGCTGCCTCTTTGCAGAGTAGGAAAGAGATGCCATTGTGTACGGTTGTGACAGTGTGCTGAGTTGAGTTGAAGTTGAAGTTGAAGAGATTACAGTAGCTAGTAGCCTATAGTCGTCAGTTTAGTTAGCGTTAGTTAGTTGTAGTATAGTCTGTAGTATAGTTTAGTTAGTTAGTTGTAGTAGTCGTAGTCGTAGTCAGTCATGGTGAAGGCAAAAGGAAAGACCAAACACCGCATCGCCCCTCGGCGCGGCGGTGCCCGAGCTGTTCGCCTTGCTGCTGGCCTTGCTGCTGGACAGCGGACACTGGATGAGATGTTTGCGGTTGTCAAACCCGTGACCACCATCGATCCGGTTCCAGCGCCTGGTCCCAAAGCCAACCCCGTTCCTGTGTCCCAGCCCGAACGAGACGAGACAGAGTCAGAACTTTCTGACGAGGAGGAGAACACAGCGACAGACAGGATTCCCCAGGAGGAGCCATTTTCCAGGGCGCATTTGCGAGACGAGACAGAGTCAGAACTTTCTGACGAGGAGGAGATCGAGGGCAACACAACAACAGACATGATTCCCCAGGAGGAGCCATTTTCCAGGGCGCATTTGCGCCATGCAAAGACGCCCCGGGATTACATGGAAAGTGACTTTGACTCTCAGCCATCAAGCGCCCATTCCTCTGAAGAGGAGATGGTCACACCACCAGTTGTCAATGTCGAGGGCGAAGAAGACTGGACCCCAATGCGACAGGACCCCGATGATCGCGGTAAGGAGTAATTTTGTTGTTGATATATATGCATATTGTACAGACAGTACCAGCTTCACGCACAAAGTCCCAGTGATGATGTCATCTGTGTGTGTGTGTGTGTGTGTGTGTGTGTGTGTGTGTGTGTGTGACTACTGATCGTATAGTTTACTGAGACACTAGTACACCACACTGTCTCTGTACTAAATGTGATTATATAGTTTACTGAGACACTACACTGTCTCTCTGTACTAAATGTGATTATATAGTTTACTGAGACACTACACTATCTCTGTACTAAATGTGATTATATAGTTTACTGAGACACTACACTGTCTCTCTGTACTAAATGTGATTATATAGTTTACTGAGACACTACACTGTCTCTCTGTACTAAATGTGATTACGGTATATAGTTTACTGAGGATATGTTGCTTTTATTTCAGATGAGGAGCTGATTGTTGCAGAACCCAGTGAGCCCACATCAAAGAAAAAACAACCTAGATCAAAAGGTAAGATCTTGTTTCCCTCTTTTGTGTCTTTGTCCAAAATGGCTGATCTACAAGCTCACAATTATACATGTTGTGTGTGTGTTGTAAATTGTATTGTAATGTATGTATTTCTTTATTTACAGGCCGTGGTGCAGATGGAGAGCCAATGGAGGGACAGCAACCCAAGAAGGGGAAAAAGAAAGACACCAAAGGTATGTTCATTTTCCCTCTTTGCCCAATATAGCTGATCTACAAGCTTGTGTGTGTGTGAGTGTGCTATAGTAATGTATTTGTATTTCTATATTTTTATAACACCTATCCTGTATCCAGAGCAGCAATGGTACTGCATGGATGAAGTGCCGTGGGAGCCACAGGACATCCCGTTCACTGCTGTTCCTGGCCTGCTCAACAGTGCTGCTGCGCTGGAGTCGGACAAGCCGGTCGACTTCCTGGAACTCATCCTGACTGAAGAGCTGCTGCAGTATGTTGTGGACCAGACCAACCTATATGCACAGCAGACAATGGAGGCTGGCGCAACGAGTGTCAGGCTCGATGCATGGAATCCTGTTGACATTGCTGAACTGAAGGCCTTCCTAGGGCTCCTCTTCCTGACTGGGCTCATTGGAAAGCCTGACCTGGAGAGT
The DNA here is from genome assembly GCF_964638095.1 of Poromitra crassiceps. Classification (NCBI taxonomy): domain Eukaryota; kingdom Metazoa; phylum Chordata; class Actinopteri; order Beryciformes; family Melamphaidae; genus Poromitra; species Poromitra crassiceps. The sequence continues at coordinate 66,236,331 of NC_139623.1, forward strand.
TACTGGTCCACGAACGAGGTGCTGGAGACCCCCTATTTTGGAAAGACAATGTCCCGAAACAGGTTCCAGATCATACTGCGTTTCCTGCATTTTACTGACAACACAGCAGTGAGAAACAATGATGACAGGTTGCATAAAGTCCGCCCAGTCTTAGACATGCTAGTGAACAAGTTCCAGGAACTCTACCAGCCAGGCCAGAACATCTCAATAGATGAAGGAACTTTACTGTGGAGAGGCAGATTGAGCTTTAAAGTTTTTAACCCACAGAAACCTGTGCGTTACGGGATCAAAAGTTATGTGTTATGTGAGTCCCAGACAGGATTTTGTTATAATTTGATGCCTTATTGTGGAGACGGTAAATCTCTTGTAGATACAGTGTGTGGTCTCCTGTTGGGGCTGGAACAGCAGGGCTACAAACTGTACATGGATAACTTCTACAATTCTGTAAACATGTGTGATATCCTGCTAGATCTGGGGACACATGTATGTGGCACACTGCGAAAGCATAGAGGAGAACCACCAGCTGTACACCATGCTGAGAAGGCCACCCTGCAACCAGGGGGCAGAATTGCCTTCCACACTGACCGGGTTCTGTGCTTGGCATGGCGGGACACAAATGTTGTGAGAATGGTATCCACATTTCACCAGAACGAGATGAGACAGGTCATGACGTGGAAGAAAGGTGTGAGGGGGAAGGTGGTGAAGGAGAAGCCTGTCTGTGTGATAGAGTACAACCAGTCTATGAACGGTGTTGATAGGCTGGATCAAATGAATTCGTACTATCCGTTCATCAGAAAGTCCTATAAATGGACAACTAAATTTGTCATGTACATGTTCCAAATCTGCCTCCACAACGCCTTCGTCCTGTACAGAGCTAAAAACCCACAGGGCACAGTACAGACCATGTATGCGTTCCAGGAGAGTCTGATACAGGCGTGGACCACTGCCACAAAGCGCCATAGAGCGCCATATGCTGACCGTCCGAGTAGGCTGTCTGCCAACCTGGCAAAGCATTTCCCTGTCAGGAATGACCCCACCCCCAACAATGACAACCCAGCAAAGCGATGCAAGGTGTGTATGACCAACAACAAGAGAAAGGAGACACGTTTCCAGTGTAACTTCTGCCGCATCCCCTTGTGCAGGGTCCCCTGCTTTGAGGTCTACCATGACACTCTGAACTATAAAGACTAGGGGTGTCACGATACACTAGGTTCACGATACGATACAATAGACGATATTGGGTTCACGATAACAATACGATACGATATTTTTTGCGATCGATTTGTAATTTGAGGGGGCATCTTTCACGCTAATTTGAGTAATTTCACCATTTTCATCCTCCGTGTCTGTAACGTCCCTCGTCTGTTCAAACAAAGCAATGAAAAGGAGAGCGAGCATGCAATCAGATGCAGATCAGTGCCACCATGTTCAGCTTATTTTTCTCGCGATATGAGATTTCATCTCAACGATACATATTGTCACGTTTTGATATCGCGATATATTGTGGGACGATATATTGTGACATAAAGAGTAAATTCCCCTCAGTGGTAGAACGAACTCCGCACTGAGGTCAGGACGATTTTTTTGCGATCGATTTGTAAGTTGAGGGGGCATCCTTCACGCTAATTTGAGTAATTTCACCATTTTCATCCTCAGTGTCTGTAACGTCCCTCGTCTGTTCAAACAAAGCAATGAAAAGGAGAGCGAGCATGCAATCAGATGCAGATCAGTACCACCATGTTCAGCTTATTTTTCTCGCGATATGAGATTTCATCTCAACGATACATATTGTCACGTTTTGATATCGCGATATATTGTGGGACGATATATTGTGACATAGAGTAAATTCCCCTCAGTGGTAGAACGAACTCCCCACTGAGGTCAGGACGGCCGAATCCCTGCCCATCTTTCGCCGAAGATTGAAAACTCCTTTTCTTTTCTCAACTTTTTATTTTAGTTTTCAGTGAGTCCACCTTTGAAAAAAAAACTCACCTTTTCAAGCTCCACTTGAGTCCCTCCTGAACTAACCCTTTTGATGTAGCATCTCCCCCCCCCTTCTCCACCCCAAACCCCCTCCCCCCATCTAGCATCTTCCCCCCCTTCTTCACCCCAAACCCCCCCCCCCCCCCCCCCAAAAAAAACAAACAAACAAAAAACAAACAAAAACAAAAACATTGATGTTTTACTCTACTGCTGCAAGGGTGTATCTGTGTAGATGATGTTCCACAGTTGATTCCACTAATGTTGACAATGTGACATTGTAAGTCGCTTTGGATAAAAGTGTCTGCTAAATGACGAAATGTAATCTAAAGAGACACACATGGGCCCCGCGCACACACATTCACACTCACACTGAGTAAACTGCATTGTTGAATGTAAAAAAAGCACTTCATGTGTATATATATATATTTTTTTTTTTGTCATTTGTATCATAACGAATAGTATTTACATGTCTGATGTCAATACAGTTCAAAATAAAAGAATTGAGAGCGAGATCTGACTGAGATTGTCTTCTTTACAAAAATGCCTTTTTCTCCTGTTTCTCTTCTCAAATAGACCTTTTGGGTGAAAACAGGGTGTATATAAATGGCTATAAGTAGAGTACAGAACATGCTAAAAGCTCACTTTTTTTTCCTGGTGAACCCAGAGACGTACATCTTCATTTTGAGGTATTGCAAATCACTCTGGTGCTAATAGATAATTTACTGTGGGTCTTGAAAGATGACCAACAATTATGAAAATCTCTGGCCTGTGCTAAATATTGGCAGTCCTAAACTGGCCCTGAATGAGTTAACAAAAGGTAGCTGACACTTTGCAGCCAGCTAAACTCTGCTTGTTAACAAAAGGTAGCTGACACTTTGCAGCCAGCTAAACTCTGCTTGTTAACAAAAGTAGCTGACACTTTGCAGCCAGCTAAACTCTGCTTGTTAACAAAAGGTAGCTGACACTTCACAGCGAGCTAAATTCTGCTTGTTAACAAAAGGTAGCTGACACTTTGCAGCCAGCTAAACTCTGCTTGTTTGCATGAGATAGGACGATCTCACTCAAAAACATCTCAAAATAAAAGTGTTCCAGGTTACTTTTGGCTGCTTGGGGTGCGCGCACATCACGTGAACGCATGCATCGTGCAGCTGCAGGTAATTAACCAAACAAAAAAAGGGGAAAGCCGACCGGCGCACAGAATCGGCTATGTGGACTGACCGGAGCCGGTCACCGGTCGAGGCCGATCACGTGAAAATTGGCCATTTCCGGTCACGTGCCGATCGATCGGTGCATCCCTACTTTTGAGCCAATGTAGTGGTGGAGGGGCGAGGTGATCTGCACAGGTGGAGAAGCGGAGGGAGCAGGGCGAGGTTTGGAAGCTGACCATAGATTGGAGATATGTTGGAGCTGTCTGGTGTACCACCCTGTAGGCCAGTACCAGTGTCTTGAATTTGATGGGTGCCAGTTTGTTGAACACCAGACGGGCTGCAGCATTCTGAAGGAGCTGTAGCGGTCAGATGGCAGAGGCAGGTAGCCCAGCCAGAAGAACGTTGCAGTAGTCCAGGCAGGAGACGACAAGTGACTGGACCAGGAGTTGTGTCGCTTTCCTCGTGAGAAACAGACAGATTTTGCACATGTTGTAAAGGGAGAAGCTACAGGAGCGGGTTGTCGCGATGTAGGCCAAGCAGGACAGCTAGTTAGGATCACCCGAGGTTCTTAGCTGTTTGAGAGGGTAACAGTAGTGTTGTCAATGGAGATGGAGAGGTCTGTGAGAGGGCAGTCTTTCCCTCAGAGGAAGAGTAGCTCTGTCTTACCAAGATTGAGCTTGAAGGTGGTGGGCAGACATCCAGTCACTGATGTCTTTGAGGCATGAAGAGATGCGTCCCTCGATTTGGGTGTCTGAGGGGGGGACGGAGAGGTAGCACTGAGTGTCGTCGTCATAGCAGTGATCGGAAAAGCCATGAGATCGGATCACATGTCCAAGAGATCTGATATAGAGAAGGAATATCAAGGGGCCCAGGACTGAGACCCGGGGGACACCGGAGCTAAGAGTGCAGGATCTGGATAGGGATCCTCTCCATAAGACCTGGTATGAGCGGTTAGAGAGATAGGAAGCAAGCTAGGAGAGTGCAGATGCGGAGATACCTAGGTCAGACAGAATAGAGAGCCGCAGGGATGACGTATTTTTGTAGGCTGAATGCGGAAGTCCCGAACTTCCTGGTTCAACACTGTTTCTGTCTATGGGATTTTTGAATGGGTTTTTGGCGCGATGCTTCAAATAAGGTATCTGGGCAACGCAAGTTTAATCAAACGCGAACCAAGGTTCAGCGGGATAATCTTCACACATGAGGACCACTTTCATGAGTTTTGAAGCGTAAATGCGAGCCCTAGAAGTAAAATGCTCCAGCTAAGCTAATCCAGAACTACACACTGTCGCATAGGCTTCCACGTCACGTCAGCACTCAACCTGGACTGTTGTTGATGTGTGCACTGATTACCCCGGGCTGAACGGGGCTGAACCAGATGAGGGAAAGAGAATTTCCGTGTTCGCCCTTTGAAGTGGTGACGTTATTGACGTATATATCCCCATCGACTCAAAAGTGTAGTCTCATTTAGCCGTTTGCTAGCTAGCCGTCCTTTTAACGGCACATAAAAGCTTCAAAACTCATAAAAGTGGTCTGCATGTGTGAAGATGATGTTACTACCATCTGGTTCGCGTTTGATTAAGCCAGCGTTGCCCAGAGAGCTTATTAGAAGCATCGCGCCAAAAACCCATTCAAAACTCCCATAGGCGAAAACTGTGTTGAACCAGGGCTGTTAGCATCGATGATTTCCAGACTCGTTACTGCGGCTCTCTATGGAGAGAAGGATTTGGTGGTTAACTGTATCAAAAGAAGCAGATAGGTCAAGGAGGACAAGGACAGAGGAGAGGGATGAGGCCTTAGCCGTTATAGGGCCTCTCTGACTGCAAGAAGAGCTGTTTCAGTAGCGTGAGAAGCCTTGAAACCAGATTGCAGAGGGTCCAGCAGGTCAGGGAGAGATAGAGAGAAAGTTGATCGGAAGCTGCTCATTCGAAGGTTTTGGAAAGGAATGAGAAAAGCAAGACAAGTATGTAGTTCTCGATAGCATTAGGGTCAAGGGAGGGTTTCTTAAGGAGAGGCTTGACTCTAGCAGTCTTTAGAGTAGCCGGAACAAGACCTGAGGACAGAGAGGAATTGATAAGGGTAGTGAGGGAGATAGGTGAGTGGAGATGTTTGGGTGAAGAGAGGAAGGGATACGATCAAGGGGACAGGAGGTGGCTCGGTTAGACCTGACAAGTTTAGGGACTTCTTCGGGGAGAGGGGACAGGGGGCAGAAAAGCAGGTTTGGAGTCAGGAGTACTGTTGTTAGTGCCTGGAGGATGGAAGGAAGAGCTGATGTCATCCACCTTCTTAGCAAAGAAGGTTACAAAATCATTAGTCTCTCTCCAGACTCAAATATTATGTTGAATCGATGCGCTCTGCATACTACATAAGTGAGTCTGTGCCAGTCAACAGCCACTGCTGGTTTTGAAGGCGGGTTGAAATTGAATGAGTGACAGGTCGTAACACCGATGAGAGATCGGTTCGAAAAATGGGCTGCGCCTCCCGTGTTGTCTGATCGCAAAGGACTGAAGCCATCACTGGCATATGACTGGCCAGGTGAACGGTTCCCTCCCATAACCAGCCCTCTGAGGGAAAGTGTCCCAGACCCAGAGAGAGATCTGCAGCATGCAGTAACGTAGTGTTCAGCTTAAGAACTCTCATGGGTCTGGCGTTGAGACTACAAAATCATCAACAGAGAGGGAGGAGGAAGAGGGAGGGGAGGGAAGGTTGAGAAGGGAGGAGGTGGAAAACAGTCTATACTGGGGCTGGACTGGTCTTCATCTTCGAAGAGCTCCCCAATTGCTGAAAGTTTCTTCTGCTCATGGAGTGATATCTGAAAATGAAAAAGACGTCATGATTCGGCAAGCATTATTTATTTATGTACACAATAGAAATTACTATTTATTGTTAGTAAGCTTACTCTATTAATATCACACACATTATCACTCATTTATGCATAAATAAATAATAATTTACCTGAACCATGCTTCACCATTGAGAAGGGCAACATCCATTTTACAGTGAATGCAGTCACTCTGTCACCTGTTCACAGTCACTGCCATGTGGCACTCATTTCTGGCAGGGTAAAGAAGCTTTCTTGTCAGGGTGAAGCGTCTCCTGTGCAGCTGTCACTGTCACATAGTGACCTAGCAATGAAAGCAAGAGTCTAATTAAGCAATATAGCATGAGAGCCAGTGTGTTGTGCCAAATATATCCCCCTGATCAGCTGTTATCGGCCTCGTGGGATAACTGCTGAGCAGGGGGATATATTCCACAACACACGCAGCTCGAGTGCTATATTGCTTTTATAAAACGGTTTCCAAGTATGATAATATAATAATAATAATAATACTATAAGTCCGACTCCGACTGGCATGTCATTCTGATAGAGTCAGTTGAAACACTACTGTAAGGCGGGACCGCAAGAACATGCGGGTGATTTGATTGGATCGTTCTGGAGACTGAAGTTGACATTGGCCAATCCTGGCGCTTTCTGGAAACCCCGACAGGCAGCTCGAGCGCAGCATTGCATTCTCAGCGCTTGCTGAGAAGCTGAATGCTTTCTGCAAAGCCCGACACCAACTAACGTTACGGGGTTAAATGCGGGGTTAAATGCGGGGTTAACAGCCTTTCTTTTGCAAAGAAGCCATTAGCCCGCATCTATTCTTGTACAAAACATCATTTTCTGCGAAGTATTAGTAAAGTTATAAGCGAAGATCGATTCACAAGGATCTGACAGCTGTCTCCGCCATTTTTTTTTCTACGTTGTCATTTGAGGTAAGCCTTATTATTACTCTCTTAGTAAGAGAGTTGCCATGGCAACCAATAACCCATGGCCATGGGTTATTGAACTCGGTTACTGGAATTATACAATGGCTGTGAACCAATCAGATTGCTTGATTTGAGAGAGCCGTTTTATAATGTTAATTATACAACATGTAGTTCCGACCAAGCAATCTGATTGGTCAAGGGCCATTCTCAAATGAGCATAACAGCACACCTAGCCCTCATCACTAAGATATCGCTCCACCGGCCGGTCTGTTCAGCAGAGAACAGCAGCGGCCACAATTCTGCAGGCAACATGGCCGCCTATTTGCCTGTAACCCCACAGAATTTCTAGCCCATAAACGAACTAATAACTTGGCCAATAAGTATGTAACACACAAAATAAAACAAACAATAATGTCTTCATTTGATGTAGAATGCATAGGACATGTAACTGGTTCATTAAACTCGCATTCCAGGAATATTGTGTTTACCGCACTGCTCCTAAGTTAGCGTAAGTGGCTCGTGCCAGAGAGCCTGGTTGTACCAGAACCCACTCGCCTCCCGCCAGCACGCTATAGCCCGCCTCTCAATCCTCTTTCAGACAGGCAGGCTCTGACACCATTCATCTCATCTACAAGCTGAGTCAATGACACTTAAAAAAAATAGCCTCCATGTGAAGTTCACCAACGTAGTTGCTAATCTGTTAATTATTTTATTTTCGCCAGAGTCACAACAAATATTCAGTTAATGGGGCAGTTTGTGTTTACATGTGTGGTAGCCTATTTAGTTGGCTGACTCAGCCTGGCAGAGTCAACGGGGACTATTTCTTGTCTCGGACTAACACACTCAGCAAAAACTTTGTTATTGTGAGAGCAAATGGCCCCAAAATATGAACACCTTTTGTTTATAGTTTGTATTTTGTTGGTAACTGTTGTATAATCACAATATTACACTCGAGGGTGTACTTTACTCTGGTTATTGGCACTTCAGTGACGCGTATGGACCTCGGCTGAAGCCTCGGTCCTGCTGCATCACTGTCGTGCCAATAACCAGTAACCACGGTAAAGTACACCCTCTCGTGTAGGCTAATATTGCTTAAATAACATGTCTCACGGTGACACGAGCTGATGATAATTATAACGTTATCAACTCTCCTAAACATGCTAAGCTAAGCTAACTCAGCCAAGACAAGGAAATAGCCCCGTTATCTAACAACAGCAAAGTGGCAGTGAAACAACTTATCCAGCTAACGTTACCTAATTAAATAATGTTACCTGATGTTGTCGAAGTCGACGCCTCACTTGAAGTTTCATCATCATCATTCTCCAAGACTTCAGCTACTGCAGCCGAGGTGCTAGGCGTCTTGCTGCTGGTGGTGCTAACGACATTAGCTGCGGTGGCTCCTCCGCTTGCGGAGTTCATCTATCGAAAACTGTACAGTCTTTAGTATTTGAAAATCTCTTGTGCTTTAACCAGGTGCTTCCTCAACTTTGAGGTTTGCGGGCCAGCTTTGCCTGTCGCATCGCAAACGTTGCAGTGAGTGAGCGTTGTCTTCTCTTGGAAAAGTGCAGCCACAGTGGACCGCTTTCGGCTCGCCGCCATGTGTTTCAGGCAGGGTGACGTACTGAGCTGACTGTAATTCGTACCAATGGCAATATGATATGGTCCAGCAGTGTAATCATATCTATGGAATTTATGCAGAATAATAACAATAATAAACATAATAATAATTATTAATAATAATAATTAATAATACTAATAATAACAATAATAATAAATATAGGGGTTCAAGCCTATTGCCTCCGAAGGGAGTTGAATATCTGTGAAATTTCAGGGATTGGCTCAGTGGTATGGATGGTTAGAAAAACAGGAAATGCTCAAAATCAAGTTTCCTCCTTTTATAACGGTGTTTTGTTCCAAGTATTGTCCGCGTGTTATATGGGTCTATACATGAAGAGGAAAAGGTGCACGCTGGAGAGACACAAGCAGCTGCGGCACCCGAAGCTAGCATGAGCAGCTGCCGGGTAAGCTTCACCTTAACCTTACTCAGTCTGACAGCTTCTTAACACTACTGTATGTTCACGGCGACCAAGCTACATTGGGAGCCTAGACGATGATAATAATAATACTGCTGCCCAGAGTTGTGGTCTGCTGTGACAATAGGGAGGATCCGTCTGTCTCCTATCTGCCTCAGACCAGAGGTTGTCTGTTTCCTGTCGTCACATCAGCACACTTCCAGCACAGCAGCTCTGTGATCAGTCCGTGCCGAGCGCTCGTCAGCACGCAGCCAAACCCCTATTTCCATTCCCACACATTGGTGTTTACATAAGGAAACACTTCGGCACCGATTTTGCTAATGCTCACATTTTCAATTGAGTGGGTTTTGTTGAGGAGACGCGAGCAAGGCGAGCAGACAGGCGGAGGATTTGGACTTTTAAAGATGCAACAAACTGCCAGTAGCTAAGCATGTGCGATCCACGCTCCGCTTTGTACTCCGCATATTGGCCATGTTTTATTCAGCAAGTCATGCTGAGTGGTGCTCTCTGAATGGCACTGAGAGGTCAATGGCTCATGGAGCACCATTAGCATCTCAACCCAGGGCCCTGTGAGCGTGTGTGTGTGTGTGTGTTACCGGCCTCAGGTCTAGGGGTACCTGGGCCAATAGCTATTTAGCTTCGCAGTCCTGGATGGCTGCGGAGCAGTAAGAAACGGGACAAGGATCAGTGTTCAACCAACGGACGCCATGTTTATTTCGGTGTCTGACCTCTGACTTATATTCAATAATAAACATTCAACATTGTATATCTGTATTCACCATATTTCCATAAACATTTCAGTGTCAAAAATAACAAACATACATTCCCTTTAACTAATACTGTCAAATCACGTTTCAGTCACATATGTACATATCCCACTGTAATATACTACAAACTGGAGTATTACTTTCAAACAGTATGATACTGTCCTGACTGAGAATAACTTGTTTCAACCATCAGTATCTTAGCAATAATGATAATTTTAAGGGAAATACTATTGCCTAAGTGCAATGTCAAATACATGAAAATGAAAGAAAACAAATAAATTGCATACTACTGTAGCTGCAATGTAAAATGCATGAAAACAAATAAAATATCTCTGAATGCATTTATCTTCTCTCAAAAACCATTTTAGTCCGTTTACATGAGTGGCCATTACAGGACTTACAATATTACAACAATTACATTCATTCACATTTCTAAGTTATGAACTCAAAATAGACTTCTCTTTCACTCAATGAACTGTTACTCTCCTATTATCTTCTGAATGTGGACAAAACGAACAAGTTGCCTAGAGTAGACTATTCCCAATCCCTTCCCTTCACATGGTCTAGTCCTTTCAAGCTAGCAGTAACACAAAAGAATGCTATGATGCTAACGAAAATACACTTGACCAAAAACAACGTCCAACTCGGGCTTTGAGCAGTCACTGCACTCATTAACTTTAGCCGAGTGGTTTATCTAACATCTAGGTACTTTGTGAATTCACTCTAAGTCGTTTTAAACCACAATTACATACCTGCGGAGCAGTAAGAAACGGGACAAGGATCAGTGTTCAACCAACGGACGCCATGTTTATTTCGGTGTCTGACCTCTGACTTGCCTGACGTCACTGACACAGCGTTGAGTTGGTTGTTTCCTACTGAACCTGGTATTACAGCGACACCTGCTGTCACAAGAAGTAATAGCATTTGAGACAAAATCTAAAAAGAATGTATGGAGAGCCAACTTATAAAGTAGCTAGCGATTTAAATGATTTATATAAAAAAATAAGGGGGTGTAAGTTATTTACGTTACTTTTCATAAAGGCCATTTTCCAACCCTCTACACTCTCCCCTACTTTTAAAGATGTCTCCTGACATCTGGAGCTACAATAAGTCGTCACAGTCATGAGTTAAAGAAGAGTTTCAGAAGAGTCATTACTATCTAAAGAGTCTGTCAAGTGTTTTAAATCAAGTTTCAGTCCTCAGTCTAGTATGACCAGACTACTGGTCTTGGCAAAAAGTTAGTGTCTGGGAAGACTAGTCTTGGCATCCCAGGACTTGACATGAGGTATGGTACACCCGGGAACACAGAGTTGACTCCAGGCATGAAAGGTTGGTATGAAGGTTGTCCTAAACTGTTATAAGTGAACATTCCTCTGGGTTGTGGTGCACGCGAGGATCTCCTTACAGTTTGTTCACGCGGGGACTCTGGTTCAGGTTCCTCCACTATTTCCCGGTGTTCCATTTGGATATCACGTCCTTCCTGATTTGTTTCTGTATCGCCCACCCCTTGTAAAACTGTTTGTTTTTGTTGCTGTGTTGGCCTGTGAGCTGGTTCTTGCATGCGAGCTGGTTCTTGCATGTGAGCTGGTTCTTGCATGTGAGCTGGTTCTTGCATGTGAGCTGGGTCTTGCATGTGAGCTGGTTCTTCCTCTCTAACTAGCTCTTTGTCAGCTGATACATTTCTCACAGGTTGAAATTCATGAGCAGAAGGGTTCAGTGGGTGCTGCCATTCTGGGTGAGTATGAGGTCTAATAGGAGTCATCCTATACACTGGTATGGGACGGGGGCTATATGAGTCCTCTTCTTCGTCAGATTCATAAGAGTCCTGTCCTCTCATCTCACTGTTGTTTGTTGTCTGTCTTGTTTGTCTCCTTTTTACAGGTTTCCTTCCAGGATCTTCCAAAGGTGAGTCTCTCTGCTTTGTTCGTTTCTTTTTTTCAGGTTCCACTCCATTCTCTTCCAGCGGTAATGCATTCACTGGCAGCAAGAGGTTTCGATGGAGAACCCGGATTACTTTGTTTCCAATCTCAGCTTGCACTTTATACACAGGTCCTTCACCAATTCTCTCAATGACACGGTGGACCCTCTCCTCCCAGTAGGCACGGAGTTTGCCGGGGCCGCCTCTTTCAGAGAGGTTCCGCACGAGTACCCTGTCTCCTGGTTGGAGTGTGGCACCTTTCACACCTTTGTCATATTGTCTTTTTCCCTTTGCTGATGATTTTTTACTATTTTCTGAGGCAATCTGGTATGCCTCCCGCATCCTACTTGCCCATTTTTGTGCAAACATTTGTCTGTCTGAGGTCTCTTGTTTAGGTTTCAGGTCAAAGAGCAAGTCGATTGGCAACCGTGGGGCTCTTCCATATAAGAGAAAGAATGGTGAGTATCCCGTAGCTTCATGGGTAGTGCAGTTGTACGCATGCACCATGTGAGGCAGATGTTCTTTCCAGTCAGACTTTTTCTGTTCCTCCAGAGTCCGAAGCAGTTGGAGAATTGTTCTGTTCAGTCTCTCAACAGGATTCCCCTGCGGGTGGTATGGGGTGGTACGAGAGTGAGCTATACCAGCCAGTTGTTGGAGTCTCTGAAACAGTGCATTCTCAAACTCCCGCCCCTGATCGTGATGCAATTTTTCAGGGTAACCGAATCTAGGGATGAAATCCTGGAATATTTTCTCTGCCGCTGTCTTCCCTGATTTGTTTTTGGTGGGGTACGCTTGGGCAAAGCGGGTGAAATGATCAACTAGGACAAGTATGTATTCATACCCTCCTTTGCTTCGCTCAAGGTGGAGGTAGTCCACTGAAACAAACTCGAATGGGGCGCTGGATGTTATTGAACCCATGGGTGCTTTGTTCGGGACACAAGGCCGCTTCTGCTTAATGCAAGCACATCCTCTTATCACGTAATCCTCTATTTCCTTCTGCATAAAAGGCCAAAAGAACCTCTGTCTTGCCAGGTGAATTACTTTGTCCGCACCAACATGTCCCATATCATCGTGCAAGTTCTTAAGCACCATTTGTTTCAGTTCAGTGGGGAGAACCAACTGTTTCCTCTGAGCAGCATGTCGATAGAGAATTCCTTTGTCAAGTTTTAGTTTGTTCCATTCATGTACTAGTCTCCTTGTTTCATGTGACATTTGTCTTTTATCCTTGTCATTTGGGATCCATCCTCTCTTTTTCAGTGTTATGACCTCATTGATGGAAGAGTCATTTTTCTGTGCAGTTCGGATGTCCTCGGGAGTGAAAACAGGTGCAGTACTATGTGGTGGGTCATCATCAGGTGTTGAGTTGAGGACCAATGCTGCGGCCCATGGCGCAGCCTCTTTCTCCACTGCCTTGTCTCCTTGCCAGACAGCTGTTACTAAATCTGTGGGTACCATTTCTGTGTACTCACCGATGCGCTCATGGAACTTGATGGGATAACGCGACAGTGTGTCAGCATCGGCATTCATTTTCCCTGGCCTGTACTTAATGTCAAAATGAAAGTCTGCCAACTCGCCAACCCAGCGGTGGCCGACTGCATTGAGCTTTGCTGTACTCAGTATATACGTCAGTGGGTTGTTGTCAGTATATACTGTGAAGGTAGGGGCATAGTAGAGATAGTCTCTGAATTTTTCACAGATCGCCCACTTCAGCGCGAGAAACTCCAACTTGCCCGAATGCAAATGATAGTTATTTCCGGCTGGAGTGAGTGCTCGGGAACCATAGCCTATGACCCGTAGTTTACCTTCCTGCTGTTGGTAGAGCACAGCCCCGAGACCTTCGTTTGAGGCATCGGTGTGCAGAATAAACGGCAGATCACAGTCCGGATAGCCTAGTATAGGAGAACTGGTTAGTATATCCACAAACCTGGAGACTACTGCACTGTGCTCTGGAGTCCACTGAACAGGTGTCTTAGATGGCAGCTGACCATTGTTTGTAGTTCGAGTTCTGCCCTTGGTAGCCTTGGATCGACTAGTTTGATTGGATTCATTTGGGCCATTTGCAAGCTCAAAAAGGGGTCTGGCTATTCTAGCAAAGTCTTGGATGTAAGAGCGGTAGTAGCTTAAGAACCCTATTAAAGATCTAACCTCCCCCACTGTCTTGGGCTCCCTCTCTTTCAGGTGTACTACTGCTTCCAAATCTTTGGGGTCTATTTGGACTCCTTCATTTGACACTACACGGCCTATGTATCTAACCTGCTGTTTGAAAAGTTCACATTTCTTAGCGCGCAGTTTGATACCGTGTTCCCTCATTCGCCCAAACACCTGTCGTAGTGACTCTATGTGACTATCAAATGTTGTTGAGTAGCATAGCACATCGTCTAGGTATGGCGAACAACACTCATCCCTCAACCCTTCTAAAACTCCCTCCATGCATCTCTGAAATGCTGCAGGTGCATTTGTGAGGCCGAATGGGAGTCGCACCCACTCATACAAGCCCCAAGGAGTGTTAAATGCAGTGAGGTGTTGTGAACTTTCCTCCACAAAGCCCTGGTGATAGGCACTCCCCTGGTCAAGTATTGAAAACCAGGTGTAGCCTCCAAGGTTGTCCAGTAGGTGTTGGATGCGTGGCAAGGGGTGTCGGTCAGGGATGGTTTTCCGATTTAGTTCTCTGAAGTCGACACACAACCTTAGGCTGCTGTCTTTTTTTCGCACGCATACCACAGGAGATGAGTATGGTGATTTTGACTTCCTTATCCATCCTTGATTGAGCAAATTCTGTACGTATTCTTTTACTTCTCTGTATAAAGGCTTTGGGATTGCATTGTAGCACTTCTGTACAGGTATTTCATCCTTTAAACTGATTTTGAGTTTCAGGTTTTGGATGCAGCCAATATCACTATCTTCTTTGGCAAAAATATCAGACTCTTCGTACAGCATTTTCCTTATTGTGTCTTGCTCATTTTCCTCTAAGTGTGACAAATCAACGGGTGGGTGCCATTTCTCATTGACTGAAGGAGTTTGATTGTCATTTAACTGTTGGGTTTGCTTTTCAGAGCGTAGGTGAGCAGAGCAGGTTTCAGCTTTCATGGACGGTTTGACTGGTGTATCATTTTGCAGAGGGCAGGTAAGTGGTTTCACATCAGCAACTTCCTGGAGTGTGCCTAGTTCTGTTCTCCCTGACAGGAAAATGTCATGTTTGGTAACATTCTGGATCGGGCTCCTGACAACTTTGGATGAACCCCTGGGGACATCCACAAGAGCAGCGAACAGCTCTAAACCTTCTGGGCAGTGGCTGTCTATAGCTGGCTCATACAACATTGACCCCCCTGCTGGCAATGCCCTCACTCTGCACTTCACCTCACCTATTTGACCTGCAGAAATTGTAAGCCCTTTCTTCC